>NC_086154.1:13609930-13928071 GCF_035149785.1 Candoia aspera | reverse complement strand
GGGAATCTTCATTAAATTCTGAGAAACTCCCATCGTCAAAGCCAACAATCGGGACCTCACATATATTCTCCTGGTCTCCCTCCTGCTTTCTTTCTTGACCTCCCTTCTATTCATTGGTCGCCCCAGGAAACTGACCTGCCTTCTTCAACAAACTACCTTCAGTGTTGTATTCTCAGTTGCTGTGTCTTCTTTGCTGGCCAAGACTATCGTGGTGGTGGTGGCCTTTCTGGCCACAAAACCAGGCAGCAGGATGAGGAAATGGCTGGGGAAGAGTCTGGCCAACTCCATTGTCTTATGCTCCTCTGGTATTCAAGTGGGCATTTGTATTATATGGCTGGGAATCTCTCCCCATTCCCAGATTGTGACCTGCATTCCCAACCAGGACAGATCCTGCTGCAGTGTAATGAAAGCTCAGTCACCATGTTCTACACTGCCCTTGGCTACATAGGCTTTCTGGCTGCCATATGCTTCTTGGTTGCTCTCCTGGCCCGGAAGCTGCCAGGGACCTTCAGTGAAGCCAAGTGGATCCCCTTCAGCATGTTGGTTTTCTGCAGCGTTTGGGTCTACTTTGTCCCCACCTACCTGAGCACCAAAGGGAAATACATGGTGGCTGTGCAGATCTTCTCCATCCTGGCCTCCTGCCTGGGCTTACTGGGATGCATCTTTTTCCCCAAATGCTACATCGTTATTCTGAGACCTAACATGAACCCCAAGGAGCATTTAAGAATATAAAACAATAAAGAGACGTGATTTTGGTTCCATTTTACAATAGTTTATTGGTAAGTTGAGATAACATGGCTTAGAATTGCAGTCACTTTATGTATTCTAAGAAATATCTCTTCATGTGAATTTCTAATTATAATAATTAAATATTGAAACAGAAACAGCATTTGTGTCATGTTCGCTGTTTCAATGTGTTTGATACATCGTAACGTTTCGCATGTCATTAGCTGGATGCGTGTTTCATCTTTGACGGGAGGATGGTTCCTGTGGGGAGGGCTTTATCTCTTGGCTGTGATTTTGGAATGTATTTGGGTTATCTCCTGTGTTCAAGGTTACTTTCCTAGGCTAGGAGATCTGACAGCTGCCAGCACCTGGGACGGGCGGCTCTGCTGGTAGGGAGGCAGGGTTACGTTTGCAACGAGGGGTTTAAGTTTGTATTTGGCACGCTTTCTGTCATTCTCAGCTTTCTCTGTATTTGTCCTAAGTTCCCTAATAAATCAGATTTCATTTAGCAACCTCTTGTGAGTCTGAGTATTTGGGCTGGGCAACCATTACATAAAGCTGAGAATCTTAAAACTCAAAATTCCGCTGGCCCCTTTCCAGGAGAAGGCAAGTTTGTCCGACCCTGTGAGGGAGAGTGCTAGCGATGACTGAACCTGACATCATGCTACTGGAAAGTGAGGAGTCGAGTGAAGGGGAGCCGGACTCGACCGTGATGTGCCCCGACAGACCTCCCCAACTGGGGGAGCTCTCAGCGATCCTAGAAGAGGCGAGTTCTGGGGCAGAGAGTGAAGCAGGAGGCATGAAAACCGCGCCGGAAACCACCGTAACCACCGGTGACCGGTGACCAGCGAACTGGTCACCTGGGATGAAACCCGGGGGGATGTCTCGGTGGTGGGGGGCCCATCCTGGAGGCAGAGGTACCCGCTGTACCCTACAGTGATCCAGGTGCCGCCGAAAGGGGGTTCTCCCACTCCGGACCGTATCCAAGTGTTAGAGTCAAAAATGGGCTCATTGGAAACGATCCTGAAACAGATGAGTCTGGACCTGAGTTCGTTGAAGGAAACACGGGAGGGGTCAAGCCAACGGCATTCGACCCCTTCGTCCCATGGGCAGTCCCCAGAGCAGAGAAGGGTGGCACGTCCGCGGGAAGGGGACCAGGCTGTCCGAGTGGAAGTAGCGTCGCCGCCCGTAAGGTCGCCACCAGCTCCCGAGCGGCGGCCGGCCAGAGAAGTAGAACCCACCGAACCCTCAGTGGGAGGACGCAGCCCGTCAGCGGGTGGGTTGAGGGACTTCCCCGTCAAGTTCGATGGGGATCCGACAAAACTCTCGTTTTTCCTAACAAATGCCAAGGCATACATGGAGGAGTGGGGGTCGCTTTTTCGTTCGGAAAAAGCGAAGATCATCACCATTGCTACCAAGCTGAAAGGGAGGGCGGCAGACTGGTATGTACAGATGTGCCAGTCAGAAGCGCCCAAACTGGAGAAATTCAATGAGTTCCTCTGGGCTCTACGGCAGCACTTTGAGGATCCCTTGGCGAAAGAGAGGGCGAAGCGTGCCCTGAAGGAACTCAAGCAAGGGTCGAGATTGGTGGCTGATTACGCGCTGGAGTTTAAGGCGCTGGAAGGAAAGGTGGACAACTGGTCTCAAGCCACCATCATCGAGCTGTTCAAGTATGGCCTGAATACAGAAGTGCTGCGCTGGTCCTTAGGACGGGACGACCCGTACACTTTGTACGAGTGGATCCAGCTCACTGGGAGGGCTGAACACGCACACGAGGTATTTGCCCAGCGGAGAACAGCGAAGTCGGGGCGAGAGGTGAAACCTAGTCGCCCGCTGAGTACCGGGGGACGACCCGGGCAAAGATCCTGGGAAGAGGAGAGAGAGAGGCGGTATGCGAAGGGGCAGTGTCTGCGATGTGGCAAAGAGGGACATCGAGCGGTGGCGTGCCCGAAGGCAAAGGGTGAGGAACGACCAGGGAAGTCGACGGCGAAGTCCCCTTCCCTGCCGAGGAAAATGAAAGCAGCGGTGGCCGAGAGTGAGGGAGACAGTGTGCCGTTCTACGAAGACGAGGGGGAACCGGAATTATTGCAGCCAGCGGGAAACGGCAGCCACCTGCTTTAAAGGGCGCCACAGGGCAGGTGGTGGAAGAAGGGCGCGAGCCTACCTCGGTGAGTGGCAGTTACCGCATTCTCACGGTGAAGTTAAAGTTGGGCTCCTGATCTAAGACCATAGAAGTGTGGGCCATGATTGATTCAGGGTGTTCCAGGTGTTTGATGCACCCCGATGTGGTAGCAGCCCTGGAGCTACCCACATTCCCCTTGCAACGACCCATTGCCTTTACGCAGTTGGATGGGTCCATGGCAGGTGGCAAACCGGTCACCCATTTCACGGGACTAGTGGCTTTACAGCTGGGCAGCCATCGGGAAGGGTTGTCATTTGTGGTGGCTCCAGTGGGGGGTCCCCTGGTGGTTTTGGGAGTGCCCTGGTTGGTCCAGCAAAATCCCCAAATAAACTGGATGTATTGGACTATCACCTTTAAGGACGGATTCTATCAAGCACCGGAGGGGAGGGATTCCCCAGAGGAGGTGGTGGGGGTAGCGGCAGCTGCGACTCCGCATTGCCCGGCCCCTCCTCTGGAGGGCCTGCCGGTGGACTACCAGATGTTTGCGGATGTGTTTGGAGAAAAGGAAGCAGATCAACTGCCCCCTCATCGGAAAACGGACTGTGCCATTGAGCTGGTGCCCAACACCCAATTACCTAAGCCAAAAATCTACTCCATGACGCAAAAGGAATTGTGTCGCATCTGGCCAAAGGAAAAATCTTCTCCAAACTTGATTTGAGAGAAGCCTATTACCATGTAAGAATCAAGGAGGGCGATGAGTGGAAAACGGCATTCAATTGCCCATTGGGTGCATTCCAGTATAAGGTTTTGCCTTTTGGTCTGGCTGGGGCCCCTGGGGTGTTTATGCAATTGATCCATGAGGTACTCCATGAACATCTGTTTAAAGGGGTATTGGTGTATTTGGATGATGTATTGATTTATACTGAAACTATGGAGGAACATATATCCTTGGTTAAACAGGTGCTTTGCAAGCTCAGGAAAGCTGAGTTGTATGCCAAACTGTCCAAATGTGCCTTTCACCAGACACAAATTGATTATTTGGGGTATAGAATTTCAGATAAGGGCATTGAAATGGATCCTGCCAAGGTCCAGGCTGTCGTGGATTGGGAAAGACCCCGCACCTGCAGGGAACTTCAAAGTTTCCTGGGGTTCAGCAATTGCTACAGATTATTCATAAGGGGGTTCGCTGAAATTGCCTTGCCATTAACGGAATTACTTCGAACCAAAGGACTGGGGGATACTCGAAGAGTAAAGAATCCAGGAGCGCTGCTGCGGTGGACGCCGGCCTGTCAGGCGGCGTTCGAGCAGCTAAAGGTGTCTTTTACCAAAGAGCCAATTTTACAACACCCTGACCCCTCTAAACCGTTTGTGGTTCAGGCTGATGCCTCTGATTATTCCATTGGGGCATTATTGATGCAAGCTGATGGGGCAGGGTGCCTCAAACCATGTGCCTACCTGTCCCGCAAGTTCTCTGAGATGGAGAGGCATTGGCATGTGTGGGAGAAGGAGGCATTCGCAGTAAAAGCTGCTTTAGAATCTTGGCGGCATTTATTAGAGGGGGCGAATCACCCTTTCGAGGTGTGGACAGACCATAAGAACTTAGAAGCCCTCAGCACCCCCCGCAAATTGAGCCCGAAACAAGTCCGTTGGGCTCAGTTCTTCAATCGATTTAATTTTCAATTGAAGTTTATTCCGGGGAAAAAGAATTTCCTGTCTGACGCATTGTCACGGCAACCCCAGGATTCTTGCACAGCGCCCGAAGTGGTCAGCACTCTGTGGACAACGCCACAACTGGGTATGCAGGCTGTGACGCGCAGCCAAACACGGGCGCAGCAGCCAGCCGCTGCGGACTCCGGACCGCCGAGCACTTTGTCAATTCCTTCCCAGTTGCAACAAAGGTTTCTAAAGGAGTTAAAAACTGATACTTGGTTGCTCGCAAACAAAGACAATGTTATATTTGACCGGGGTTTTGCTTGGAAATCTAACCGTCTCTATGTCTCTGAGAAGTTGCGAAAAGATGTGTTGCTCCGTGCACATGATGACAAGGTGGCGGGACACTTTGGTTTCGTAAAAACTTTGCACCTTGTCCGGCGGCAGTTCTGGTGGCCCACCTTGCGCAAAGATGTAAAGGAGTATGTCGCCTCCTGTTCTGTCTGCGCTATGTCAAAGCGTAAAGGAGGTAAACCTCAGGGACTCCTGCAACCTGTGGCTAGCCCAGCTTGCCCTTGGGATGAGATTTCCATGGACTTTATTGTAGAGTTACCACCCAGCCAACGCAAAACAGTGATTTGGGTTGTCAAAGACTATTTCTCTAAACAAGCCCATTTCATCCCATGCGTGTCAGTTCCTTCCGCACGCCAGTTGGCCCGCCTTTTCTTGGTACACTTGTACCGGCTACACGGATGTCCTTCTCGTTTGATTTCGGACAGGGGCACACAGTTCACCTCGCAATTCTGGCAGGCGTTCCTCAAACTTTTGGGAACTAAGCAAGCCCTGTCCACAGCGTGGCATCCACAGACGGACGGGGCCACAGATGCTTTAAATTCAATGCTAGAGCAATACCTTTGGGCTTTTGTAAATTATCAGCAGGACAACTGGGTTGACCTCCTCCCTTTTGCTGAAGTTGCCTACAACAATGCAGTTCATCAAAGCACCGGTCAAACCCCATTTCGTATTGCACATGGCAGGGACTTTGTGCCCATCCCGGATCTACAGCAACCCTCTGTCAGACCGACCTCGCCGGGGGATTGGTCAACACAACTAGCAGAGTCCTGGCCGGTGATTCAAAAGGCATTGGCTGACGCACAATCGGATTACAAACACTATGCTGACCAGAAACGTGCCCCTCATCCTGCTTTTCAAGTTGGTGACCTGGTCTATTTATCAACTAAGTTCATTAAGTCCTCGCAACCTTCAAAGAAGTTAGCACCTAAGTTTGTGGGTCCTTTCCCCATTACCGCTCAAATTAACCCTGTGACTTTTAAGCTTGATTTGCCACATAATCTTAAATGCTTACATCCTGTTTTTCATTGCAGCTTGCTCAAACCAAGTATTCGTTCTGACCGATGGCATGATCAACCTCCACCTCCAACCCCCATCATGATTGACGGTCAACAACACTTTGAAGTTAAAGAAATTTTAGATTCTAGATGCCTTCACAATACTCTACAGTATTTCGTTCGTTGGAAGCATTTCCCTCATCCGGAATGGGTCGCTGCCTATGACGTGGCTTCTCCTACCCTTGTTGCCCGCTTCCATTCTTCCTACCCCTCTAAACCTCGTCCTTAAGTTTGTTTTTGGGGAGGCGGTATGTCATGTTCACCGTTTCAATGTGTTTGATACATCGTAACATTTCGCATGTCATCTTTGACGGGAGGATGGTTCCTGTTGGGAGGGCTTTATCTCTTGGCTGTGATTTTGGAATGTATTTGGGTTATCTCCTGTGTTCAAGGTTACTTTCCCAGGCTAGGAGATCTGATAGTTGCCAGCACCTGGGATGGGCGGCTCTGCTGGTAGGGAGGCGGGGTCACGTTTGCAACGAGGGGTTTAAGTTTGTATTTGGCGCGCTTTCTGTCATTCTCAGCTTTCTCTGTATTTGTCCTAAGTTCCCTAATAAATCAGATTTCATTTAGCAACCTCTTGTGAGTCTGAGTATTTGGGCTGGGCAACCATTACAATTAGATCATCTTCTTTAAAATAATAATATTCCATACTTTCTCTCAATGTGATATCCAGTAAGATTAGGATGATAATCATTGACATAAATCACTTTTCTGAAACCAGATGAGGTAAATTAATACCACAGTGGATAAAATGTCACCATTGCTTTTTGACATTAAGCCCTTGACTTATTTATTAGGCCTTGGCAGCAACTTGCCTTTTTTATTCTTTTTTCACTGATTGACACCAACATGATGGCACACAATCAATCAAGGGAGGAAAGCAAAGCCTCCAGGGCACAGAACGTTTTTCTTGATTCAGGCAGCTTCCAAAGCCCAAAGGGAGACACCGGACACAGCTGAGGCAGGGACAGAAAGCATCCTGGAGCAGAAGAAGTCAAGGGGGAATGCACACCTCCAGCACTGAAGGGAAAGCACCATCTCTCCTTCTGCCTCTTTCTGGAAACCTGAGATCAGCTGCAGATTTCAAGAGATTATTGTTGTGGCCTCAGAAGGAAAATTGAGGCTGATGGGCAGGTTAGCCTCTGCCACATGATCTTGATGTTCAGAATAAAGAACAAACACTCCCACACGTACAACCCAAAGTATGGATCCGGTATGTAGATGACACTTTTGTCATAATACAAAAGAAACAACTGGAAGAAACCCACAAAACCATCAGTAACATCTTTAATGGAATAAAATTCACAAGGGAGGAACTCACTACCATTCCTGGACATCCTCATCAGTAGAGGAAATGATGGTACATTAGAAACACAAGTCTACCGGAAAGCTACCCACACCAGCCAAGTACTCCACTACCAAAGTAACAATCCAACCTCCCACAAGAGAAGCTGTGTAAGAACATTATTCAGATGGGCACTTACACACTGCAGCAACCCAAAACACCAGAAAAAAGAACAAGAACAGCTGCACAGCATCTTCCAGCAAAATGGATACCCGCTCAACTTTATCAAAAAGTGCCTCACCACCCAACCCACTACAACCCAACTGATGGAAACCATGAAAAGGATAACACTGCCATACATCAGAAACATCTCAGAAACCACCAACAGACTGTTACAACCACATGGCATCACCTTAGCACATAAACCTACTAAAACTCTTCAAAACAGATTAAGCAACTCAAAAGACCCAATAGCCCAAGAAGAAAAAACAGGAGTTATGTACAACATACAATGCAAAGACTGTTAACAGCCGCTATGTGGGACAGACAGGCAGAAGACCAGCAGAGCACATCCACAAACACCAACTAGCGGTCAGAAGACACAATGAGAACTCCTTAATCTCACAACACTTGGACAGACTCTATCATAGTTTCAACTGGGAAACTGAGCATCCTAAACCAAGCCAAATGCAAAAACGCCAGAGAATTCCTGGAAGCCTGGCATTCAGACCAAGCAGCCATCAACAGACAGATAGAGGTAAACAACATTTACATACCATTCAAAAGAGACAATAGAAAAGCCACAAGACCAGGACACTCCCTTGCCAGCAATCCACACCCAGATATGCAAAAATCAACACCAGGATTAACACCAGATGAACCATCAAACAGTACACATTACACCCTAATCAAGGAACTATTAACTCAGGCAATCAACCAAGCAGCAAACAACAGCCCAATCAAAGAACCCCCAAAGAGAGAACAACACCCCTACCAACACAAGCAGGGCAAGCCACGGTATCTAAACTGAGAGCAAGGCCCCCTCCCTCTTTGCACTGAAGATGTTGCCCAGTCTGGCAATGAAGCGTCTGCGAGAAAAAAACAAGGCTCAGAGAGCACAAAGGACTCCACAGTTCAACCCTGAGCTACAAATATTTGCTTTGATTAGTTAATAAGTGTTCAGTTGATTTGGTGGGCAATATTATATCCTTGAATGTTTAACATATTACAATCGTTCACATTTCAAGATAGAGTTTCTTAAGTAAAGGGCAGTCAAACTTTCCTGAATTCTTGCCCTCTTGACTCCTAAACTAAAACTGAGTCACACAACAATATTTTCTCCAGCTGCACACCTAGGATGCCACAATGAATCCCAATTCTCCTTCTAATTATCAAAACCATGGTGATGGTAACAAATCTTAAGGGATTTCATCACCGTCATCACAATCATTTTTGAAACCACTGTGACAAATACTTGCTAATTCCTCATATCTGAAACCTGAACATCTGATCCATAATTACCTCCTGCACTGCAGAGAGCAGAAGATGCTCTTGGTTTTGAGATTTTATGCCAAGCTGGACCATCTTCAATAAAGGACACTTCTTTAGTGCAGTTGTATTGTTGCTAAGTCATTCTTCCTCATCCTCAGCCAGCTCTGGGACCAAGGAAGAGCTGTCTTGTGCCTCAGACAGAGAATTATAGCCAACGGCACCGTCATGGTATCTCAAGTGTTGCTCTCCCTGCTTCTGCTACTGTCCCATCTTCCCTGTGAGACTCTGTTGAACAAATGTCCATTCAGTGTGATAACTGAGAGGACATACAAGGGCAATTTCTACAAGCCAGGAGACTACCTGATCGGTGGGATCATATCTACATCTAATGCTGCCTTTCAACCACATGAGTTCTTAATGCCTCCAAGCCATGAATTCAAAAGGTAATTATTGACATGTATGTGCCTCTAGTGATTCGGTGTTCACTCTCCAATGACTTTCTAGTAGAAAATGATTCCCATTTCCCAATTCCTGGCCTTCTTCAAGCAGCCTATTCTTTCTCCTCCACTTTTTGTCTTTTGGGTTCTTCATCAGGGACTAGCATCAACACCAGATGCTTCCCAACTTTTAAAAGGAACACCTTTAATTTCCAGTCCAGGGGAAAGGTCGCTTGTGCATGCAGTGTGCTGAGATTATGACAGGGAAACAACCATCAAACATCGGATTTCCATATGATTAATTCCTTGGGCATTTCTTTACTTCTGTTGATATCCTTCAAGACTTCTACACTAATAAAAATATTTAACTCCCACTTATGCTGTGGGAAAGAAGAGACTGTAATCTTGGTCTCCTATCCATAGCTATCTGGTCAAACTGGAAGAAAAATAATTAGACTAAAGAATATACAGTAATAAAGGGAAGTATTAAGTAAATGATTGGATTGGAATCAGTATCAAAGGGAACTTATAGAAAATGCTTGTTCCTGCTATGCAGTTACTTTAGTAATTGATTTGTTTGTTTATTTAGCAAACGTATACGGCTGCCCATCTCGTTGGAATGTGATTCTGGGTGGTGTACAACTAACAAAGCAATGTCACAAACATTAAAATCCTCAGAATAAACATAATCAAAATAAATAAAAAGCACGATTTCAGGAAAATAACAACCATCTAAGCACAATTCAACCATCGCGCAAGGTCCCCATGGGATCCAGAATTTCGCTGGAAAATCCACATGTTCAGGGCTTTCCGAAAGGCTAACAGGGATGGGGCTGACCTCACCTCGAAGGGGGGGAATGATGTCCTTTAATAGCTCTTGAGGAAGGGACTTGCTTTTGATTTCCTGAGGGGAATTCAGCGCCATCCCATTCTACCCCAGTCGTCTTTTCACCTCAGGCGGTTTCTGCTGTCTTGAAAGAGATTTGTGTGTGATCAACAAGTGAGGAAGCTATTCTTTGCTTTCTTGAAGGTAGAAAGTGTATATCTAGAAATGTCAGAGACAGTCTCAGGAACGTTTGATGGTGTTTCGAAGCATTACAATGACAGGTTTACCCAGAGTAGCTCAGGACCTAATCGTTGTTTTCACAACATGCTAAGAGTGATGGATTTTGATATTGCCTGTGAGTGTGGGTTTGTATGTGGACGTGCCTTGAGGAAGCAGAAGCACTATCTGGGTTGTTGAACGTAGTGCAAGAAATTACTAGACACTGCAACTGGGCCACAAATCTGTCTCCTGATTCTTATGGGGTTTTTTTTTATACTCCTCTCCAATCAGCATGGGTATTCCAGGCAACAAAGAAAATGCAAAATGCCCAAATATCTTGCAAGATGATTCAGTGTGCTCCTAAGTCAGAGCTTTAATTCATCAGGGCCAGATATCTTTAAAGTAAAACTCCAGGAAATAAAACCTCTCTTTATAGACTGAAGAGGAAAACCTATTGATATCACTTCTGTTGTAGTTTCGTGAATCTGAGCTCCAGCCACATCTTGCCTTTCTTGTTTGCCATTCATGAGATCAACCAGAGTCCGAGGCTGCTCCACAATATCTCCCTGGGCTACAGCATCTATGAGAACTATTTCAACGCCCGAATGACGTATGAAGCCATGATGGACTTTCTGTCTATGGGGCAGGAGAACACCCCAAACTACAGTTGTGGAAGAAGAAAAAATGTCTTGGCGTTTCTTGAAGGGACCGATTCTGAGCTCTTTCATCATGTTTCAGCCATGCTGAGCATCTACAAAATCCCACAGGTATGAATACAAATAGAAGCGAAGTCCATCTGGGAAATGCCCTAGATGTGTCCAGAAGGTGGCACTCTTTGGTAGCACAAACCAAAGTTGGAGTCAGATGGTAGTTCTTAAAAGACCTGAGATAGTATTACTTTGGTCATTCTGACACTGGTACACAACACGGATTTGGACACGATACTCTGTCATCATGACCTTCTGCTATGAATTGGACTCACAACAAAGAGGCTTTCCTCACAGAAACAACTAGGGCAAGTAGACAAATTGGTCTATCTAGTCTGAATGTTGACAAAAGAGCAAGAGAAGGATGGAGAAATTTGCAGTCCCAAAAAGCTTCTCATAAGATAGTGGAATGTTCTTGGTTGCAAGTGAAGCCAGTTTAGTGGCCTACTAGAACCACTGAAATGGAGCAGAGCTTATAACACAGCTGAGAAGCTGCACAGAAAAAGAATATTATCTTAGAATAGCTTCAATGAGCATGCCAGAGAAACACAGGTTATTGATCTTACACATTCAGCCACCCCACGCATAAAGAATCACATGCTTGGACAGATTAGGTTAAGAAGTAAAAAGAATCTTACTGATTTTATTCTTTGTTGTTCTGTTACATCCATTTTGGTGGAAAAGATGACATTCCTTTGTCCTTCTTTTCTTTCTAAACACTTAGTTTGCCCTAAAACTTCAGCCCTACAGCTGCCAAGAGTGGAAGTTTGCTGCTTGGTTGTGTGGAAGAAAGGGGCAGAATCCTTCATCGAGGCCTGAGCATATGGCCCTGATGAATGGAGAGCAGCATCCATGCTGCCTGCCTGAGTGGTGGAAGAAGGGGAAAGAGAGAGAGGAACTGGGAGTGGCAACAAACAGCTTCCTCAGAGTTGCACTGTGGGGCAACTTAATTCACATGCTAATTCCCATGCAAATGAGGCATGCTGGATTTGCCAGGACTTCCAACAGCAAGAATGAGTCAATATCACTCTGCTCACACTCTTGGAGGACAGTGAGAATTGGACATGTCAGGAGAAACAAAAAAGTCAGTGGAATGCATTCAGAAGGGGGTCTCAAAGAAATGTGTGTGATAAGAGAGGATCCAGAATGGATGGGTGCAAAATGTGTGTGGACTGAATACTAAAGGGAATGATAAAAAATCAGTGGGTTTCACAGGAAGAATGAATGAGGACTGAAATAGCTGAAGGAAGAATCCTTCACAGGTCAGAAGAAAGCGGAAGACCAAGAAAGTTGTGGTTGGCTGCAATCCGGAGTGGATGAAAAGCAAGGGGAGAGAACTAATAACACCGTATGACTCTGTGTACGGACAAAGTGGAAGCAAGGAATCTTTCCAAGAATACAAAGGCATTGAGCAAATAAGGGAACAGCCAGCCAGCCACTTCAATGTGCTTTAAGGCCCAAAGGAGGTCACTATTAATTTTCTCTGTCCCCAGAGCTGATCTCCACTCTCCTTTGTACATGAGGCTGGTGCTCTCCCAATATTTTAGTAAGAAGAATGTTAAGGTGGAGAGATTGGTAGATTTCCCTGCCAGTAAAGAAAATTACCAATACGTCTCCGTAGGATGGGATGGGGCTTGTGGTGGAGAAGGAGGTAAGTTTGGACAGATGGCTAGAGCAGGGGTATAGACATCTTTCAGCATGTAATTGGATTGGGGCACTTTCTCAAGAAATTAGGAAACAGCGATCTCCCCCTCTTTTACTGAGAAACCCGGATCCACCACGTGGAAAACTAAAACTAAAAACTCCCAATCTGGTGTCTTGCAGCACCTGATCTGTTCTGTGCTAAGAGCTACAGGTGATCTACAGAGTGAGTAGGGGGTCCTACAGGCACTAAAGGTCTCCGCTGAGCACCATGTGTGATGGTTGCCCTTGCTCCCAAAAACACAGACTCACTAGCCAGGCTAAGGATTTCTGGTTTATTGAGAACAGAATGCATACACAGAGAAAGACGGGAATGAGTACATGGTGTGCGAGGTAACCCATAAATACCCCTGGTGCAGACCTGGTCCACCTCCACCCCCCATTGTCCCAAAGTCTGGCTCCGGGGCTCTTGATGGGTGATCAGGGTGCGATCCCGGAGTCTTGATGGGCAATCAGTGATATTATTGCTGATTGCCTCTGTCCTCTTCCTGGGTCCAGCGCAGGTGTGTCCCCCAGGGTAATGCAGGGATGTCGGGTGATGGCTTCTTGTGTCAGGACAAAGGTATGGCTTCTTTGTCCTTATTGATATTTGTCCGTTAGCGATTAAAGGATTATCATTAATCCCTTCCTCTTTCCTTCCCTTTTCCGGAAAGGCATGTTCCCCATTGTGATGCAAGTATGCATTGCAACAGGGGACATGACATACTGCCACCCCAGAAAACTTCAAGGTGCCGGTTTGTCAGGATACGCTTCATGGAAGTGTTTGACAAGCTGTTGCACTGAGACATGCTGAGCCAGTACCCACTCCAGGTGGGAGAAATGTTTCCAGCATACCAGGTACTGGAGGGTGCCCTGTAGCCTTCTGGAATCCAGAACCTCCTTAATTTCAAAATGCGGTTGTCCATCTATCATGATGGGAGGAGGCGGGGGGGTCTCATTGTGCCATTTTGAGGGGGTAACCGGTTTCAGTAGAGCACAATGGAACACCGGGTGTATACATTTCAAGTTGTGTGGCAATTCTAACTTGAAAGTTACCGGGTTGATTATTTCTACTATTGGAAACGGCCCAATGAACTTGGGGGCTAGCTTCTTTGAGAGCTGCAGAGACTTAATTAACTTGGTGGAGTTGTTGTTTATTCGTTTAGTCGCTTCCGACTCTTCGTGACTTCATGGACCAGCCCACGCCAGAGCTTCCTGTTGGTCGTCAACACCCCCAGCTCCCCCAGGGACGAGTCCGTCACCTCTAGAATATCATCCATCCATCTTGCCCTTGGTCGGCCCCTCTTCCTTTTGCCTTCCACTCTCCCCAGCATCAGCATCTTCTCCAGGGTGTCCTGTCTTCTCATTATGTGGCCAAAGTATTTCAGTTTTGCCTTTAATATCATTCCCTCAAGTGAGCAGTCTGGCTTTATTTCCTGGAGGATGGACTGGTTGGATGGACTTGGTGGAGAGATAGACCTTACCTCCCACTTTGAGGTCTGGCTGCACAGCCCTGTGGTTGTCTGCATGCCTCTTGTAGGTTGCTTGGGCTTCGGAGAGAGCCAGCTGAATAATTGGCCAAACATTGGCTAGCTGGGCTGCCCAGTCATCTGGGGAACAAGGCGGGGTTGCTGGTTGTGGCAACTCTGGGATCGGAATGAAGTCTCAACCATAGACTACCTGGAAGGGGGTGTGACCCATGCTCTGGTGCACTGCATTGTTATATGCCACCTCAGCAAAGGGGAGTAAGTCTACCCAGTCGTCTTGCTGGTAACTTATAAAGGAGCGCAAAAATTGCTCCAGGGTGGAGTTAAGGATCTCCATAGAGCCATCCGTGTGGGGGTGCCAAGCAGTGGACAGTGCCTGCTTGGTTCCAATTAACTTCAAAAATGCCTTCCAGAATTTAGAAGTAAATTGTGTACCCCTATCTGTTACCAAGTGGGAGGGGGTCCCGTGTAATTTGTAGATGTGATTTAAAAAGAGGCATGCCAGCTGTTGAGTGGAGGGAATGGAGGCGCATGGGACAAAATGTGCCTGTTTAGAGAAGTAGTCTTTAACTACCCAGATGACTGTTTTTCTCTGGCTGGGTGGCAAGTCTACAATAAAGTCCATTGAGATTTCCTCCCAAGGGCGGGAGGGGCCTGCCACCAGATGCAATAGTCCCTGGGGCTTCCCCACTTTTTGTTTGGCCATAGCACATGTGGGGCAAGCAGCGACATATTCCTTTATGTCCCTCCTAAGAGTAGGCCACCAGAATTGTCGCCTGACCAGGTGCAGCGTTTTTACGAACCCAAAGTGCCCAGCCGTTTTGTCGTTGTGAGAACGGCTTAGAACCTCAGCTCGCAATTGCTCTGGCACGTACAAGCTATTTTGTTTCCAAGCCAAATCGTTTGCAAAAGAAACATTGTGTTGGTTGGCTTGCGACCATGTATCGGTTTGTAAGGCTTGTGTGAACTGCCGTTGCAAGTCCGATGAAATTGACATGCGTCTCCCTCCCCTTGCAAGTGGTTGTGCTGGGGTGCGCAGTTCCAGTTTGGCTGCGCGTCAGCTGGGCAACCCAGCTGTGTGTCAGTCCACACAGTGCCTATAATGTCAGATGCCTGACTGGCATCCTGGGGCCGCCTAGAGAGAGCGTCAGCTAAGAAGTTCTTCCTTCCCGGTATGAACTTCAGTTTAAAATCAAAGCGGCTGAAAAATTGCGCCCAGCGAACCTGCTTGGGGCTGAGGCGTTTCGGGGTGCTGAGCGCTTCTAGGTTTTTGTGGTCCGTCCAGACCTCAAAGGGGCAGGTGGCCCCTTTCAGGAGGTGTCGCCATGCCTCTAAGGCAGCTTTTATGGCAAAAGCCTCCTTCTCCCATACGTGCCATCTCCGTTCTGTCTCGGAGAACTTGCGGGAGAGGTACACGCAGGGCTTCAGCTGATCATTTAAATCCCGCTGAAGCAGGAGTGCCCTGATCAAAAAATCGGAGGCATCCACTTGGACTACAAAAGGCTTGGTGGGGTTGGGGTGTTGTAGAACCGGTTCTGCTGTAAATAGGCTTTTGAGGTGATCAAAAGCCCTTTGGCAGTCAGGAGTCCAGTTCAGAAGCGCCCCCGGTTTCATGCCTTGCGCGTGTCGCCCAAGCCCTTTGTGCGGAGTAAGTTAGTTAAGGGCAAAAAGATTTCTACTAGTCCCTTGATGAACCCCCTGTAAAAATTCGTAAATCCGAGGAAACTTTGTAGTTGCCTTCTAGTGCATGGGCGCTCCCATGCCAGGATGGCTTGGACCTTTCCAGGGTCCATTTCTATGCCCCTCTCAGAGATTCTGTAGCCCAGATAATCTACCTGTGATTTGTGAAACTCGCACTTAGAGAGCTTGGTAAATAGCTCTGCTTTGTGGAGTTTTCTGAGCACTTGCTTAACCAGGTGTTCATGCTCCTCTTCAGTTTCAGAGTATATCAACACATCGTCTAAGTAGACGAGTACACCCTTGAACAAGTGGTCGTGCAAGACCTCGTTCATCAATTGCATAAATACCCCTGGTGCCCCTGCCAAACCAAACGGTAGTACTTTATATTGGAATGATCCTAGTGGGCAATTGAAAGCCATCTTCCACTCATCCCCCTCCCGTATGCGGATGCGGAAATAGGCTTCTCGCAAGTCCAGTTTGGAGAATATTTTCTCCTTTGCCAGATGTGCTAAGATGTCTTTGATGAGGGATAAAGGATATTTGTTGGATATGGAAGCTGCATTCAGACCGCGGTAGTCCATGCAGAGCCTCAATGTCCCGTTCTTTTTCTCTCTGAACAGGACTGGGGCTCCAACTGGTGAGTTTGCGGGCTCTATGAAGCCTCGCACTAGATTCTTGTCCACAAACTCCCACAATGCTGCCAGCTCCTTCTGGGTCATTGCGTAAATTTTGGGCTTTGGCAAGGGTGTGTTGGGGGCCAGTTCTATCACACAGTCCGACTTTCTGTGGGGTGGGAGTTTGTCTGCTTCCTTCTCCCCGAACACATCTGCAAACTCCGCGTACCTGTCTGGCAAGCCTTCCAGGGCCGCTGCTTCCAGGAGTGTTGTTGTGGACGCTGCCCTCCCCACCGCAGCATGGGGAACATGATCCCCTGTAGGTGCTTGGTAGAAGCCGTCTGTAAACGTGATTGTCCTGGTTTCCCAATTGATGTACAGGTTCCTTCATACCAACCACGGGATGCCCAGGATGATTAAGGGTTGGCCCACCGGTGCCACGATAAATTGCAGTCTCTCCCGGTGGCTGCCTAGCTGCAGCGCCACTTCTTCAGTAAATTGGGTGATCGGGCCTCCTCCTGCTGCTGAACTGTCCAATTGGGTAAATACTATGTGGTGCTGAAGAGGATAGGAGCGGAGCTTTAAATCGGCCACCAGGTCCAGGTGCTTTAGGCACCTGGAACAGCCCGAGTCGATTAGGGCCCAAACTTCAATAGACTTCACCTTGGACTTTAGTTTGACTTTGACGTACAGGGTGGGACAGTTGGCACTCACCCAGATGTCGCTGCGCCAGTTCTCCTCCTCCACCTGCCCTCTGGTGCTTCTCAGGGCAGGTGGCTGGCGTTTCCCACTGGTTCTTCTTGGTCACCCTCCTCCTCTTCCGTGGAGTAAGGTATTTCCTTTGTGCCGCTCTCTGCACTGGCCGCTGGCATCTTTTTGGGTGCTGCGGGTGGTTTGCCCGGCGGTTTTCTTGGTCTGTCAACTGCCTTTGTTTTCGGGCAGGCTGCCACTTTGTGGTCCTCTTTCCTGCATCACAGGCACTGCCCCTTGGCGAACCGTCTCTCCCTCTCCTCTCTCCAGGGTTGGGGTGCTGGTCTCACCGGTCCTGCAGCGGTTCGTGGTCCCTTTGCCGATGCTGCCTGTTGCACCGCCCTCTTGGCTTGTAGGAAGGTTTCATGGGCATTTTCCGCCTTACCAGCCAGCCGTATCCACTCGTGTAGAGTGTCTGGGTCGTCTCTGTTTAACGCCCACCTCAGAATGTTCAAGTTCAGGCCCTCTTTGAAGTGTTCAATTAGGGTAGATTGTGACCAGTCCTGCACCTTTCCAGCCAGGGATTTGAAGTCCATGGCATAATCTGCTACAGATCATTGCCCCTGGCTGATTCCCCTTAGGGACCTCTTCGCTCTCTCCTTTTCCAAGGGGTCTCTGAAGTGCAGATCTGGTTCCCAGGGGAACTCATTGATGTCCTCGAGTGCTGGGGCATCTGCCTGGCATAGCTGCACATACCAGTCAGCTGCCCTTCCTTTGAGTTTATTCGCGATGGCGTTGATTTTGCCCTTTTCCAAACGGAAATATGGCCCAAACTCTTCCATATAGTTTTTTTGCATTTGTGAGGAAGAAGGATAATTTTGTTGGGTCTCTGTCGAACTTGACCCCAAAGTCCTTCACTCCCACTCCCGGTGGGCTCCAAGCCACATCTGATCGTCTGGGCGTACCTCGGGCTGCTGGGGTTCTCCAGTCTCGGTGCAGGGATTCCCTCAGCCAGTCTCCAGGTGGCGTTGCCTCCGTTACATGCCGGCTCCAGCCTCTGCCCAGCAGTCGCGTCTCCAGGGTGGGAAGGGGGGGCGATGAGCTCCTGGCGGGTTCTGCGAGGCGAACTCTTTCTGGCGCTGCCTCAGCCTCCTGCCAACTCCGTCCTCATCCTGGCTGTCACATCTCAGGGATGGAAGGGGGGGGGTGATGAGCCTCTGGTGTCTGGTTGCTGCTCGCCCCTTTCTCGGGATTCCAATGCCACCGTCAACCTCAGGAGCAGTTGCTCGATTGACTCCAGCCTCGATTCCACTTTGCTTAGCCACTCAGCTGTCTGGGAGCCCTCCTTGGTCCATCTGCTCTGGCGCCTTCCCTCAGCTGTTGCAGTCATTGGGAACTGCAGGTCCCGCAGCTTCTTGGACGCCCCGAGCATCCCGGACAGGGATCCCGCCGTCTCATCCAGGGCGACCCACTCACCCTGCGACTCTCTGGTGGCTTCAAGGGTCCTGCTCCACCCATTCTCCTCCTCCCCCGAGCTCGATCCCGAACCCTCCTGGACCTCATGTCATCAGGGAATAGGGTTCCTACCAATCGCTCGTGCCGTGGAGTCGGGTGACCCATCGCCGGTCCTCTGGTAGCCGCCTCTTCGTGGGTTAAGTTGTTCCATCACCAGCTTCGATCCCTCACAGATGAAATCTGGAATGGCACTAGTGGAAAAAAAATTTTTGATTCCTGTCTTTATGTGATGGTTGCCCTTGCTCCCAAAAACACAGACTCACTAGCCAGGCTAAGGATTTCTAGTTTATTGAGAACAGAATGCATACAAAGACGGGAATGAGCACATGGCATGCGAGGTAACCCGTAAATACCCCCGATGTGGACCTGGTCCACCTCCACCCCCCATTGTCCCAAAGTCCAGCTCCGGGGCTCTTGATGGGCAATCAGGGTGCAATCCCGGAGTCTTGATGGGCAATCAGTAATATTATTGCTGATTGCCTCTGTCCTCTTCCTGGGTCCGGCGCAGGTGTGTCCCCCGGGGTAATGCAGGGATGTCGGGTGATGGCTTCTTGTGTCAGGACAAAGGTATGGCTTCTTTGTCCTTATTGATATTTGTCCGTTAGTGATTAAAGGATTATCATTAATCCCTTCCTCTTTCCTTCCCTTTTCCGGAAAGGCATGTTCCCCATTGTGATGCAAGTATGCATTGCAATGGGGTACATGACACCATGTTCATGAGCCCATACTAATTTATGTAGGTAGAGGGTGTTGGTCAGGGGTCACCATGGACTTCAGCCACAAGGAGAAGAGGGGTTTCCTAGCCAGGAAGGACATCAACAGGGACAACAGAAGCAGGAGAGAGATCAGCAATGCAGATGGAACCGTTCGTGTGGCTATTGCTTTCTGGAAACGTTAGCTCAGTGGCTGTGAAAGCCCTTAGATTTAAGCATCTAAATAACCTTTTCTCTTTTTCATTAGATCAGCTATGGTGTTATCAGCCACATTCCTGCACATAAACAGCATTTTCCTTTTTTCTACCGGCTGAGTCCAAAACAAGAACCTCCTCACTTGGCGATAGTCAAGCTGCTGCTGCATTTCCGATGGATGTGGATCGGCCTCTTTGCTCCAGACAATGAAAATGGGGAAAAGTTCAGGAGAACCTTTGTGCCACTAGCCACAAAGAAAGGAGTTTGCATTGCCTTCTCAGAAAGCATCTTGACACTGAATATGGGAAAAAATGTTCCATTCTCAGAAGGACCGAAAAAAATGCTTCGATATTTCAGGAACCATCAAGTAAAAATAATTGTTTGTCAAGTGGAGTTTCAGGCCACAGTAATACTAGTAATGGTATTAAAATATATTGAGAAGATGAATAAGTTGTTTGAGGGAAAAGTGTGGCTTGCAGCAGCTTTGCCAGACATCAGTTTGAGAGTGTTTTACCAAATGCTTGATCTCCAGCATCAACATCTTTTGTTATCCTTCTTAACCCAGGCAGAAAAAAGGACACAATATTATGATTTTAAATCATACTACCATGCTATCCATCAATATGGGAAGGCAGCATTCCAGTGCTCCTATTCAAGGCCTGTGATGTCCAAGAAAGTTTGGGAAAGATGCTTAGAAAAAGAGAACTTGGAAATCCCACCCCAGGATATGGTTGCAAGAATCCTGTCTGAGGATGCCTCTGGTATTTCTACAGCAATTCGGGCTCTGTCCTGGGTCCTCAGTGCTGCCTCTTCTGCCCGATTGAGGAGGAGGAGGAGGCAGGTTGGAGACCATCGGACACCCCAGGTGCTACAGCCGTGGCAGGTGAGGTTCCATCAATGCTCCCCTTCAATTCCTTGGTGTTTAATTGTGTGTAGTTAGGGTTGAGGGTGTGTCTGTGTGTATTACGTTTTGAACAGCAGTTGCCCTGTAGCATTTGCTCTGATCAGATGAGGAAGTTTGGGGAAAGAAAGAGTTTCTCCTGCTAAATCTTCCAAAATGGAAGCATCTGTGCTGGTCTGGGATCCTGTATCATAAAAGCGATACCGCTATAGTGACAGCATTTTCCCATTTCTATATTGTATAAGCACCAGGATGGCATAGCTGTCCTCATGTTCTCCCTCGATCACCCAACCTGGTCTTCTGTAGTTTCTATCCAGGGAAGTAGTCATGACTTTGTGTTCTGAGTTGAAAGCAGTTCTTTATGCTTCAGATCTATCTTTCTTCGTAGCATCTTCTAGCAGGAACTTGGACTCCATCCACCTGTCCCCTGAACATCAGCTTTAAGATCCTTACTACTTTTTGAAGCACAACACAAAGAGAGCTTCTTCTTTTTTCTGGAGGCCTGAAAGTCAACCCAATCTATCAATCAGGGCCATACACTCAGGATGCAAGATTTCCGCAGCTCCTAGGCCGATGCTGTTACTGTGGAACTTGATATTGATCTGGTCTGATGGAAAAGACCAATTTTCCATCTTCTCCCATCACCAGCCTTCCTCTCTTTCTGGATTGTGATGCTTCGTTGGTGGCTGTGGTGATGAGACAGTAGAGACTGGGATCTGCCCTGCTCCCTTTGCCCACTTTCGGCTGCCAGGGGCATACCCCTCTCTGCTGGATGCTGGGACTGCCTTGTGGGGCCATTTTGGTCTTCACAGAAAAAGCAATCTGGCAGCAGGAACCTCTCTGCATAATTCCTCATCAGTCCTTCATCAGACACTGCTCAGCCATCATCCTAGTCCCTCTCCTACATGGAGTTAATAGTCTCAGGCAAGAATCCTAGACATCTGTTTGGTTAACTTTTTTTTTAAAAAAATAACTTATTTCACAGGCAGCTCTTGCAGTGCAGGGCACAGGCTGAAGTGGAGAGACCACACACCAGCACCCCCTGGTTAGTTTTTTCTTCGACAACAGGAGAGAGTGAAGGGTGGAAATAAGAAAGAGGGTGCATGTCCAAGAGACAGACAACAAGTGGAAAAGCCAAGCAAGCTGGAGTAATCGAGAGAGAGAGAGATGGCATAAGAAGGAAAGAAGAGAAACAGACCAGCGGTGCAGAATGAAGGGAGAGTGAATTTTTGGCCAGATCCCTCTGCAGCAAGCTTCTGTGGCCAGAGGCATCATCATGATATTACATATAAGATTTTTTAGGAAATAAATTAAAGCATTAAATATGAAGAGGATCTCATGGGATCCCAAACACAGACCTAATGAGATTTATTTATCCTTTTGATATTTCCCTCTTAATGCAATTTTAGCTGTCTCCTAGGATTGGTTTGCTGACTTTTGGCTTTGTGGGAAAAGATCGTGAGTTGAATTAACTGTTTCAGGAACCTCACAAGAAACATCTGGACAAGATCCAGCTTCCCTCAGGAGGAAGGGGAGGAGAGAGACTCCCTCTAAGATCTTGAAGCTCTTTACAGGCAGAGGCACTGACTTGAAATGGTCCAGTTATTCATGTTGTTGTTGTTTATTCGTTTAGTCGCTTCCGACTCTTCGTGACTTCATGGACCAGCCCACGCCAGAGCTTCCTGTCGGTCGTCAACACCCCCAGCTCCCCCAGGGATGAGTCCGTCACCTCTAGAATATCATCCATCCATCTTGCCCTTGGTCGGCCCCTCTTCCTTTTGCCTTCCACTCTCCCTAGCATCAGCATCTTCTCCAGGGTGTCCTGTCTTCTCATTATGTGGCCAAAGTATTTCAGTTTTGCCTTTAATATCATTCCCTCAAGTGAGCAGTCTGGCTTTATTTCCTGGAGGATGGACTGGTTGGATCTTCTTGCAGTCCAAGGCACTCTCAGAATTTTCCTCCAACACCACAGTTCAAAAGCATCGATCTTCCTTCGCTCAGCCTTCCTTATGGTCCAGCTCTCGCAGCCATATGTTACTACAGGGAACAGCATTGCTTTAACTATGCGGGCCTTTGTGGTCAGTGTGATGTCTCTGCTCTTAACTATTTCAAGCACTGACTTGAAATGGTCCAGTTATTCATACCAGTCTAATATATTTTTGTTGTTAGTATGTTCAACAAAGAATTAGGGCTGAAATGGAACTGTGTAAGATACGGGGGTGCTTTTCCATGTCTTTCTAGCTTCATCCTTTCCTGAGAAATTTCCAGCTTTACAATCTTTCCGTGGATGGTGTTTATTTGGATGAGAATGGAGATCGTACCACTGATTTTGATATCATGCACTGGGCAGTCTTTCCCAACAAGACTTCTGCTGGGGTAAACGTCGGGCGAGTAGAAAGAGGGGCCTCTTCAGAAGTCAGCCTCTCTATCAATCAAGGTGCCATCATGTGGCCAACATCATTCAGTCAGGTAGGTGGTGCTGCGACTTTGGGGTTCTTACCATTTATCAGCTGTTACACATGCCTGCTGAGGAATAAATCCCTCGGAGTTCAATGCAGATTTGCTCCAAGAATGGAATCTAAAGCCCCATTAATTCCACAGACGTTATGCGTAATTATCTTATTTTATCTATTGATTTTCCCATTTCTTTCCAGCCACAGTGCAGGCAAATCTTGTTGGATTACAAAATATACCCATATTAAAACACAGTGAATTGTTTAAACATTTTAAACAAAATAAAATGAAGTCAGAGTAAACCAAGGAAAAATAATAAGTATATTAAGAATAATAACAACAACAACAACAACAACAGTAAGTAAAAAACAATATAGTAAATGTAATGACAAAAGATGGCTAAAAACTCTTCTGGAACCACTCAGTTTTCAGTGCCCTCCTGAATGCCACCCACAAGGCTATTTAAGTACACTTTTTCAGCAGCATGCATAGGACACTAGTGGGGTCATAGCAACTGTGCCTCACTGAGGACTAGGGGGCGAGAAGCAGTGTTGTGTCCTACTCCAGAGCATAGCCAGGAAGGTATTTACCGTGGTCCAGTCTAGGAAAGCCTCTGGTATTTGGCCTTCTCACTTCTTCTTCACACGGAGGAAGACTCATGAGCTGCTTTTCTGGACTACTCTCCAAATGTCTGGCTTTCAGAACTCTTTGCTGCTCAGCAGGACTTAAAAAAAAACCTCCATGGATGACTGCAAGGACTTCACAGATACATTTCCTAGTAGACATCTCAATAAACCTGTAGCATGCCTAGATACCGTACTCTCGGTTGCAGTGACCGCTATGTAGGACAGACAGAACACCAAGTGGGAGAAAGACAGGGCTGAAGAAGCCTGGCCAAAGGTGGAGTCATCCATCACATCAGAGTGTGGGAAGATTTGGCGGTCTCCGTTGTCTGTGTCACATGAACACAGACATTACACTGTGGATCATGACTTGATGCAATGCGATTGGACAACCCTATTTATGTTGTGTTCAACAAACCATGATTAAGAGGAATCATGTTTTAGCCCAGTATGTGCACCCAGCCTACAACACATTCTTTTTTTAAACAGCTTTATGATAGTTTCTAGATAAAAAAGATAAAAAAGATTGAAAAAAATTAAAAAATTAAAAATTAAAAGTGTAGAAAGAAATAAAAAAGATACATAAAGAATGACTTCCAACTTTCTACAGCAAATATATACATAGCAAATCAATCAATCAATCTTACTAATCAACCTTCCCCCTTTTTTTTTTTTCCCTACTCCAAACCTCTCAATCCCAGTTTTTCACCAAAACCAAATTTAAACTAAATATTTTCCCTCATCCCAATAATTAATTGAGTCCTCTCTGCCACATTCATTAAATTTGTCTTATAGGTCCCCAAATAATACCTTCCACCAACATACCCAAAAGAAAAAAAAAACTTATACAAGTGATACAAACACATTCCCAATATCAATTCCCCTCCGAGATCCTGAAAGTCTCTCACGGTTTCCAAACTGAGAAAGGCTTTAACAGTAGCTCGGTTTAATGTCCAGCCATCAGCTGCACTAGAGGGCTCATGATAAGAAAATCTCCTCTGCTGCCCGACTGCCCTTGTGGCACATGGACTACGGAATCCCTGCCCATGTCTTAATCTGCTGTGGGTTTTACCAACATTCTAGTGTTTCTCAGCCAGGGTTCTGAGGCACCCTCGGGTTCCATGAGTGGTCCGTAGGGGTTCCCTGGGAGATCACAATTTATTGAAAAAATTATTTCAAATTTGGGCAGCTTCACATTAAAGAGATACGTTTCATTCTTTATTTTTAGTTTAAGAACACATACATACATACAGGCCTACACATGAAACGAGTATAATACTTTTGTAACATCTGGCCCGTATTTGAGCCTGAATGTGCAGGGGTTCCCCGAGGCCTGAACAATCTTTGAAGGCTTCCTCCAGGGTCAAAAGGTTGAGAAAGGCTGTTCTAAGGTCTGCTTTGTCTGTCCTTATCTAGTAAAAGTCCCAGAGCAACCAGATTCCTCCTACATGCAAGCTCTTCTCCCAGAGCAGTCAGACTCCTTTCCTTCAGATGTTGTCAGGTCCTGCTAGACCACCTTTCAAGTGAGGTGGGTACCAACACCCCTTGACTGTTCTCACTCGCTGACCAAAGCCATGTCAACAACAGAGGAACAATGGAAGTCTACACATATCTCAAAAGGACTTATGCTTCCCCCTTGACCAGTGCAGCAGTTTTTAGTTCAACGCTCTAGTTTCCACAAACCTTTCCCAGATCTCGGATTTAGCTCTCAGAAGGCTTGTAGATTTACTTTGAAATGATATTACGATTTCAGCTTTAGGCTGCATAGACTTTTATTAGAATCATATTCATGCAAATCGAGGAGGTCAACCCAGGTGATGCTCTCAGATGTGTTTCTTCTTTTTTATTTCTTCTTTATTTGACTGCTTCTCTTTTATGGTGATTATCGATTGTTGCAGAGTACTGGAAAGCGTTTGGCCCGAGCGATCAGAAAAAAGACACCAGGCATTTCAACAAAAATAATTGTATTTAAACAAAGCACAGAACATAAAACAGTTTCCTTATCCAGAGCCCTGGATAGGCAAAGTCCTTGAATACAGATAGTCACTTTAAAAGCTTATACACATGCACACAGGGGCTGAGCAAACGAGAGGGCTGCTGAGCTGGGCTAAACAGAAACAGAAGCTGAAACCTTCTGGTGGCAAGTCCAGGCAAGTTCCCCCAGGCAATCAGCAGCTTGCTCTTATTTGGTCATCCTTTCCACACCCCAACCTGAGGACAATTAAGTCTGACCTTCTCACCCTGCCGATCCTTGGCTCCTCTATGGCTTGCTCCTTGCATCACAACCTGATAATACCAACACTGACTCCCCCCAAATGGAACTGAATTCGATGTTTCTGTGGCTGTCCTCCATGTTCAGAAGGCGCCTCTGTCCAGGTGCTCGGACAGCTGTCCTCCAGGATACACCAAGCTCAAAAGGGAAGGCGCCCCGGACTGCTGCTACGACTGTGCTCCGTGCATGGAAGGAACGATCGCCAGGCAAGAAGGTTGGTGGCTCTCGGGCAGAGAGGGGACTTGAGGATGCAGGGCAAGTTCACTGTTGCTCCTCTGGGCAGTGTTTTTTGCAGGTGCTGCTTTCCTGCTAGTTCTAGTCCTAACGCCTCATCTCTTTGTCCTTATTTCCACAAAGAAATGTTAAAAAAAAAAAAACAGTCAGGAAACTGGTGGGCAGTGGAACTATATCTGGAATGCATTGTTTCTTTCACTCCAAAAATAAAATAAAAGATTTCTCCCCTTGTGTTCAATGCCTTATTTATTGTATTGTGCTGGTTTCATGTCTGACCCTTTGGGGGGACGCCGCTTTCGCAACGTTTTCTTGGCAGACCATACAGCGGGACGGTTTGCCCCCCAAGTGACAGACATGACTCGGTGCTTGCCCACAGGACCTTTCACCTTTCACACTAGTTTCATAGTAACATTCAGAGAACATCTGAATACCACATTCCAGGTTTTCAGGGGAAGCCTGGAACCAAACGCATCTAGCCCTAAGGTCGAGACTGGGCTTCTAATGATGCCATCAGTTTTCAATTTTGAGACCAAGCTTTCAGTTCCGCTGAGTGCTGAAGGCTGCAGCGGGGTAACCACGGGGATCGAGGTCTACTTCATAGAATGGTGTGGTGCAATACCTTCAAAAGAGATGGTTCAGAGGAACATAAAATGCTTCTCTTTTGGAATCACTCAAAAGACAAATCTTCTCCAGGCTCACCCAGTGGATTCAAAAGTTGCTCTGGATGGAGATGTAGTTGCTGTCTTGTTTCCAAAAGAGGGTTGCATGCTGTTCCTTAGTCTTCTTCAGATCCCCTTGGAAAGGACTTGCACAGGATCTGACCCTGATCTCTTGAGGATTTCTCCTGGATCAGAATGGCCAAGTGCAATTGTGCTCAGGCAGGCTAACATGAGGCCCATAGTAGGATTCATAGATGATGCCCTGCTTCTCTTTCGACTTCCCATTCAGATTCAGCTGCATGTCCCATAGCACCTCCTTATTACTGCCCACTAATCATTCGTCCCACATGAATTATCTCTTCTCTTTTTGGTAACCTTCTTAGTCCTAGCCAGATACTGCAGAATCTGGGCCAACGCATTTCCTCTCCTCTTCCAGCATAAAAACTCTCACTTGATGGCCGATTATGTGCCATCAGGTTGTTTTCAACTCCTAGTGACTGCATAGATACATTTTCTCCAAGACAATTCTCTCAGTTCATCACCGTCAAAAACATAACACCATCAACTAATAATTGATTTAAATTGTTTTTTTCATGATGTTACAGCCACAGATATTATAAATTACTAGCTAAAGAACAATGGCTTGTGTTTTTCAGATACAGACAGTTGCAGCCAATGTCCAGATGACCAGCATTCAAATAAGAAGCGAGATCAATGTGTCCCAAAAGTTGTAAGCTTCCTATCCTATGAAGAAATGATGGGTCTCATCTTGGCTCTCATTGCCCTTGCTTCTTCCCTAACCACCAGCTTGGTTCTGGGCATCTTCATTAAATTCCGAGAAACCCCCATCGTCAAAGCCAACAACCGGGACCTCACCTACATTCTCCTGGTTTCCCTCCTCCTTTCCTTCTTGACCTGCCTTCTATTCATTGGTCGCCCCAGGAAACTGACCTGCCTTCTTCGACAGACCACCTTCAGTGTTGTATTCTCAGTTGCTGTGTCTTCCTTGCTGGCCAAGACCATGATGGTGGTGGTGGCCTTTCTGGCCACAAAACCAGGCAGCAGGATGAGGAAATGGCTAGGGAAGACTCTGGCCTACTCCATTGTCTTGTCCTGGTCTGGGGTCCAAGTGGGCATCTGCATGATATGGCTGGCAATCTCTCCCCCATTCCCAGATTCTGACATGCATTCCCAACCTGGACACATCCTACTTCAATGCAATGAAGGCTCAGTCACCATGTTCTATTCTGCACTGGGCTATATGGGCTTTCTGGCTGCCATCTGCTTCTTGGTGGCTTTCCTTGCCAGAAAGCTGCCTGGATGCTTCAACGAAGCCAAATGGATCACCTTCAGCATGTTGGTTTTCTGCAGTGTTTGGCTCTCTTTTGTCCCCACCTACCTGAGCACTAAGGGGAAATATATGGTGGCTGTGCAGATCTTCTCCATCCTGGCCTCCAGCCTGGGCTTACTGGGCTGCATCTTTGTCCCCAAATGCTACATCATTATTCTGAGACCTGACATGAACACAAAGGAACATTTAATGGTGTAAAACAATAAGGAAAGCTGATTTTCCTCCCTATTTTTCAGTAGTTTATAGTTAAAATAGCCATGCCTGGGGATGGCTAGTGCCCAAAATGCTCATCCCATGTAAGGATCATTGCCATCTGGACTTCATTTTTATCTATAGTTATTAGTTACTTGTAATTGTATTTTATATAGGGCATTTTTATATATTGTAATTATATTGTATGTCTATTGTTTTGTTGATTATCTTGATGTGAACCACCCAGAGTCCCCCTGTGGGGAAGAGATGGGTGGTGACAAATTCGATAAATAAATAAATAATTTGAAATAACAGCTTAGAATTACAGACCTTATTCTGTGTTCTAAGAAATCTCTTTTCCTTTCATGTGAATTCTCAATTATAATAATTAAATAATTAAACCGAAATAGCATTAGATCATTATTTTTTGAAATAAAGAATCTTTACTCTCTCTCAATCTACCTATCAGGTAGGATTAGGATGATATTCATTGACATTAATCAATTTCCTGAAACCAGATCAGATAAATTATCACCACAGCATATAAAATGTCATCATCATTTTTGACATTAAGCCCTGGTCTTATTCATTAAGCCCTGGTCTTATTCATTCAAAACTTGCCTTTTTTATCCTTCTTTTTTCATTGATTGACAGCAACATGATGGCACATAATCAATCAAGGGAAAAAAGCAAAGCTTCGAGGGCAGAGGAAGGTTTTTCTTGACCCAGGCAGCTTCCAAAGCCCAAAGGGAGACACTGGACAGAGCTGTGGGAGGGACAGAAAGCATCCTGCTGGGGAAGAAGTCAAGGGCATTTGTGCACCTCCAACGCTGAAGGGAAAGCACCACCTTTCCTTCCGCTTCTTTCCACAAACCTGAGAGCAGCAGCAGATTTCCAGATATTATTGCTGTGGCTTCAGAAGGTCAACAGAGACTGAGTGCACGGGTCAACCTCGGCCCCATGATGCTGATTCTCAAAGTAAAACAGCAACCAAAATAATGACTATATAGTCAGAAAAAAAAATTACCCCAATGTCCAGGGAATTTCCATCAATCTTTTCCTCACAAACATTGCAATATATTCTCCATCCTTTCAAGGCAGAAGGCTTTGTAACGGGGCCTCTGAAGGGTCTCCCTACTTGGAGGTAGCTATTCTGGGGATCTGAGTTGCATTTAGGAAGATGGACTCATCCATACCAACATGGAGTTCCCCCTGACGAGTTCATAAGTGTCGGTTGATTTAGTGGGCTGTATTATCACCGTGAATGTTTAACGTATTACAAACTTTAGCACCTCAAGATGGAGCTTCTTAAGTAAAGGGCAGTTAAACATTTCTGAATTCTTCCCCTCTTGACTCTTATACTGGAACTCTGTCTATCAGTGCCACAGAAATATTGTCTCCAGCTGCACACCTATCTCGCCACAATGATTCCCAACTCTCCTTCTAATCATCAAAACCATGGTGACGGTAACAACCTTACGGGATTCCATGACCATCATCAGAGGCCATTTTTGAAACTACTGTGACAAATATTTGCTACATTTTCATATATAAAACCCGAACCTCTGTTCCATTACTACCTCCTGCACTGCTGAGAGCAGAAGCTGCTATTGCTTGAAGCAGGGACGATGCCTTTCCGAAATTAACGGTTGTGGTTTCCAGATTTGGTGCCAAGCTGGGCCATCTTTAAGAAAGAGCAATTCTTCAGTGCAGTTGTGCTATTTTGTTAATAGTTTTTCCTCATCTTTTGCCAGCTCTGGAACCAAGGAAGAGCTGTCTGTGCCGCAGAGAGAGAATTATAGCAAATAGCATCATCATGGTATCTCAGGTGCTGCTGTTCCTACTTCTGCTGTTTTCCCATTTTCCCTGTGGGCCTCTCTTAAAGAAATGTCTATTAAACATGACAATAGAAGGAGAAAACGCCAATTACTACCAGTCAGGAGACTACCGGATCAGTGGAATCATATCTACAACTAATGCTGCATTTCAACCATATGAGTTCTTCAGGCCTCCAAGACATAAATTTCAAGGGTAATTATTAACACGTACGTTCCTTGACTGATTGATTTTTCCCTCTCCAAAGTCCTTTTAGTAGGGAATGATTCCCATTTCCCAATTCCTGGCCTTCTTCAAGTAGCCTGTTCTTTTTACTCTAAATCTTCTTTACGTAAAAGCTATTTTGGGTTTTTTAAAACCTGAGTATTTCTTTTGACTTCTTCATTAAGGACTAGCATCAACACCAGATGCTCCCAACTTTTAAATGGAAAACCTGTATTTCCCAGTCAAAAAGAAAGGCCCTGAGGACATGCAATTTGCTATGATAATGACAGAGAAATGGCCATCTGATTTGGAAGAGGATATTGCTGACATCAATTCATATAATCAAAAGGAAAAAGGATTTGTCATATATGGAGAATAAAGTTAAGGAAATATTCTGGCAACCGAATGGTAATATATTTGGCAAAATCATCTCCTGTCCTTCACTGTGCAGAATCCAGAGTAAGAAAGTACCGTAAAACGTCGGAGACTGATATCATTACTTCATCTGGCATTTCTTTACTTCTATTGATGTGCTTCAAGAATTATTCACAAATTAAAAAAATATATATTTAACACAATAGCATTTTATGCTGTGGGAAAGAAGAGACTGTAACCTCAGGTCACCTATCCATAGGTATCTGGTTAAACAAGAAAGAGATTAAAAATTAGACTAAAACATATAGAGTAAAAAATGGAAGAATTAAGTAAATTATTAGATTAGAATATTAGAGTATGAAAGGGAACTTGTAGACAAGCTTGTTCCTGGTATGCAGTTAGTTTACTTATTGATTGATTTGTTTATTTAGCAAATATAAATGGCTGCCCATCTCTGGGTGGTGATGAATTAACAGTTCAAGCAATTTCACAACCATTAAAACACTTAAAACAATAAACACAATCAAATAAAAAGCAAGATTTCAGGAGAATAACAGCCATGTAAGCACAATGCAACCATTGCGCAGGCTCCCCATGGGATTCAGAAGCTTGCTGGAAAAAACGCATTCTCGGGGCTTTCCAAAAGGCTACCAGGGATGGGGCTGACCTCACCTTCGGGCGAATGATATACTTTGATTGCTGTTGAGGGAGAAATGTGCTTGTGCTTTGCTGAGGGGAATTCAGCACCATCCCATTCTCCCCTTGTCATCTTTTCACATCAGGGTGGCTTCTGCTGTCTTGAAATAGATTTGAGTTTGATCAACAAGGGGAAAGCTATTCTTTGCTTTTTCAAAGGTAGAAAGTGTATATCTAATCTCAGAGACACAGCCTCAGGAAGGTTTGATGGTGTTTAAAACATTCCCGTGACAGGTTTACACAGCGCAGGCCAAGGCCTAATCCCTGTGTTGTCACAACGTGCTTTGATTGATAGTGCCAGACATTTTTAAAGGAACTTCTGTGGGAAATACAACCCATCTTTATAAACTGAAGAGGAAAACCTATTGATATCTCTTCCATTGTAGCAGCACCCCTCTGAGCTTCAGCTGCCTCTTGCCTTTCCTGTTTGCCATTCATGAGATCAATCAGAGTCCGAGGCTGCTCCACAATATCTCCCTGGGCTACAACCTCTATGAGAACTTTTTCAACCCCGTAATGACATACGATGCCATGATGGACTTTCTGTCTATGGGGCAGGAGGACACCCCAAACTACAGTTGTGGAAGAAGAAAAAATATCTTGGCCATTTTTGAAGAGGCTGATTCTGAGCTCTTTCGTCATGTTTCAGCCATGCTGAACATCTACAAAATGCCACAGGTACGATTACAAATAGAAGCAAAGTCCATTTGGGAAATTATTTATTCATTTCTTCAATTTATATAGCTGCTCATCTCAAACCACTGATTCTGGGCAGCTAACTAATTGATCCATCTGGTCCGTACGTTCAGAAAAGAGCATGCGTCTATATTTCAGCAAATGTCAAGTAAGAAGAATTGTTTGTCAATCAGACTTTCAAGTCCATTTTGGAAATTCTCCAGAAGAAACCAGAAGGTGGAGACAGATGCTAGATCTTAAAAAACCTGAAATATTTTTATTTCCCTTGTATTACTTTGGTCTTTCTGCCATTGATACACATGGATTTGGAAACAATACATTGTCTTCAAGAACGTATTCTTTTCTGCTATGAATTGGACTTGCAACAAAGAGCCTTTCTTCACAGAAACAGCCAGAGCAAGTAGACAAATCGGTCTACCTGGTTAGAACGTTCAGAAAAGAGCAAGACAAAATTTAAGGCCCCCAAGCGCTTACATTAACATAGCGGTCTGTGCTCTGTTGCCAGAATGATTCAATATTATTCTGCTCACAATCTTAGAGCACAGTGAGAACTGGGCATGTCAGGAGAAACAAAATATCTCCGTGGAATGCATTCAGAATGGGCTCTCTAAGAAATGTGTGTGATAACAGCGGATCCAGAACGGACGGGTGCAAAATGCGTGTGGACTGAACTTCTAAACTGAGTGGTACAAAATAGGTGGGTTGCCCACAAAGAATGAATGAGGATTGAAAGATCTGAAGGAGGAATCCTTGACAGATGAAAAGGAGGAGGAACACCAAGGAAGTTGGAGGCAATTCCTGAGTGGATGGAAAGCAAGAGGGGAGAACTAATGACACCTTATGACACCGTGCGTGGAGAAAGTGGAAGCAAGGAATCTTTCCAAGAATACAAAGGCACTGAGCGGAGAAGGGCACAGGCAGGCAGCCACTTCTATGTGCTCTGAGGCCCAAAACAGGTCACTATTAATTTGCTCTAAACCCAGAGCTGATCTCCATTCTACTTTGTACATGATGCTGGTTCTCTCCCAGCAGTTTAGTAAGAAGAACGTTAAGGTGGAGAGATTGGTAGATTTCCCTGCCAGTAAAGAAAATTACCAGTCTGTCTCCCTAGGATGGGATGGGGCTTGCAGTGGAGGGGGAGGTAAGTTTGGACAGATGGCTAGAGCAAGAGGTTTAGACACTTTTCAGAAAGTGATTGGACTGGGAGAATTCCCAAGAAATAAGGGAAGAGTGATCACCCCCTACTTTACGGAGAAATCCCTATCCACCACCTGGAAGTCCGATCTGTTGTGTGCCAGGAACTACCGGTGATCCACAGAGTGGGTAGAGGCCCCTACAGGCCCCAAAAGGTCACCATTGAGCACCATGTCTATCAGCACATACTAACCTGTGTGGGTAGGGGGTGTTGGTCAGGGGTCTCCATGGACATCAGCCACAAGGAGAACGGGGGTTTCCTGGCCAGGAAGGACATGGACAGAGACTACAGAAGCAGGAGAGACATCAACAATGCAGATGGAACTGAACATTTAGCTCTTGCTTTCTGGAAACATTAGCTCAGTAGCTGTGAAAGCCCTTAGAGTTAAGCATCTGAATAATCTTTTCTCTTTTTCATTAGATCAGCTATGGGGTCATCAGCCACATTCCTGAGCAGAAAAAGCATTTTCCTTTTTTCTACGGGCTGAGTCCAAAACAGGAACCTCCTCACTTGGCAATTGTCAAGCTGCTCCAGCATTTCCGATGGACGTGGATCGGCCTCTTTGCTCCAGACAATGAAAATGGGGAAAAGTTCAGGAGAACCTTTGTGCCACTAGCCACCAAGAAAGGAGTTTGCATTGCCTTCTCAGATAGCATCTTTACACCACATATGGGAAACAATGTTCCATTCTCAGAAGAAATGGAAAAAAAGCACCTACTTCTATATTTCAGGAACCATCAAGTAAAAATAATTGTTTGTCAATTAGGGTTTCAGGCCACACTAATACTGGTAGCACTAATAAAACTCTTCGAAAGGAATAAGTTATTTGAGGGGAAAGTCTGACTTGCAGCAGCTTTGCCAGACTTTAGTGTATGAGCATTTTACTATGTGCTTGATCTCCAGCATCAACACCTTTTGTTATCCTTCTTAACCCAGGCAGAAAAAAGGATGCAATATTATGATTTTTATAAATATTACTCTGCTCTCTGGCAATATGGGGAGACAGCATTTCAGTGTTCCTATTCAAGTCCTTTGATGTCTAAGAAAGTTTGAGAAAGATGCTTAGAAAAAGAGAATTTGGAAATCCCACCCCATGATATGGTTGCAAGGATCCTGTCTGAGGATGCCTCCAGTGTTTCCACAGCGATCCAAGATGTTGCCTGGGTCCTCCATGCTGCCTCTTCTGCCCAAGTGAGGAGGAGGAGGAGGATGCGGGTTGGAGACCATCGGACACCCCAGAGGCTACAGCCATGTTAGGTGAGACTTCTCCTTTCAGGCACCATCGATGCTCCCCTTCAATTCCTCAGTGCTAAATTGGGTGTAGGCAGGGTTGGGGGTGGGGTTAAGATGTTGTGAAGAACAATTGCTCTGTTGTAGTGTCCTTCTTACTAGATGTGGAAGTTTGGGGAAAGGAAGTGAAATTCTCTTGCGGAATCTTCTAAAATGGAAGATATTACCTCTATAGTGACAGCATTTCCCCATTTGTATAGTGTATAAGCACCAGGATGGCAGAGCTATCCTCATGTTCTCCCTTGAATTAAAGCAGTTTTTCCTGCTTTAAACGTATGTTTCTTCATAGCATCTTCTATGAGGAACTAGGACCCCATCCACATGTCCCCTGAACTTCAGCTTTAAGATCCTTACTGCTTTTTAAGCACACTACCAAGAGTGGCAAGTTATGGTGGCCGGAAAGTCAACTCAATCAATAAATCAGGGCCATACACTCGTGATGCAACCTTTCCGCAGTTCCTAGGCCAACTCTGATCCTGTGGAACTTGATATTGATCTGGTGTGATGGAAAAGACCTATTTTCCATCTTCTCCCATCACAAGCCTTCCTCTCTGCCTGCTTTGTGATGCTTCGATGGTGGCTGTGGTGATGGGACAGTAGAGACTGGGATCTGCCCAGCTCCCTTTGGCCACTTCCGACTGCCATGGGCATCCCCCTCACTGCTGGATGCTGGGACTGCCTTGTGTGGCCATCTTGGCCTTAGCAGCAAAAGCGATATGGCAGCAGGTACCTGTTAGCATAATTCCATGTCACTGCTTGTAAGTCATTGCTCAGCTATCATCCTAGACTATTCCCTACATGGGTGTAACCCTCTCAGGCAAGACTGCTAGATATGTGTTTATTTAAAAAAAAACAATGTCACATGTCATTATTAATTTTTTAAAAATGTTTTCATTCTAAAAAATCTTGATGCTACAATAAAACCCAACGGCAAAGGTGGAAACCTTGGCTGCCTGCATCAAACACAAACACAAAATCTGCAACCTTCCCAGGCCATGTTTAAATCCAGAATTGTTGCTAGCATTACAGTCTTGTTATATTCTCTAATGCAAAACATATCGTTCATTCCCTCCCATTAGTTTTCGTCAACCATTAGAAAAGTTCCTTCTTTGATTAAGTTTGAGGAATATGAACTACATCTTTACTAAGGATATAGATTCACAGTGCAAAATTGTTTGCTGAAGTTCTAGGAAACCAAATTATGAGTTCTGACATTTTCTTTCTATACTCTGAAAATTAAGGCCGAGGTCACATTATCAAGGACCAGGCCTCATTGGCTGTGAAGTCAAAGAGATGGCCTCTGATATGCCACAGGTGAAGAGCAGATACACAAACTATAGGACGAGTCACCACAGTCAAGAATGCAGTAAATTCCTCTGGCACTCACCACAAACCACAATCCCTTGAAATTCTTTTGAGGTTCAGGCTACTGGTCCACACCTCTGGAGTCCATACTGCTGGCCGATATCTTTGGAATCAGGTTCTTGTTCATCCTTCAACCAGCTGAAAAATTTCAAGATTGGTCCAGACAAGATATGGAACTAATTCACTCCTTAATTTATACTCCATCAGTGGTTTTGGAGAAGGCCTCTGGGTGCAATGGGTAGAGGTTTCAGGTGCACACTTAGCGGAAGTACTCAAACCTGTCCATCCTATGGCGTTGCCCACCAATACATATCAAGCAAAATGCAAAATAAAATCCAAAGCATCACAGTACCATCCACAGAATTTTTATCAGGTCCTGTCTCTAACCATGAAGACTCAGATTCTTCCCATTTAGAAAGACAGAAGAAGACTTTTAGGAAGTGCCTTTGATGGGTTATTCAAAATATAATTATCTGGAGGTAACCGTTCTGGAGTATCAAACCTTCATTGGGGAAGATGGCCTCATCCACGTTAGACAAAATACAAAGGAATTAGAACAGGGTTTCTAAACTAGGATTCTGTCAAATCTAGGGTTCCATGAGAGGTTACTAAGGGTTCCTTGATTTATTTAAAAAAATATTTCACATTCAGGCAACTTCTCATTAAAGAGGAAAGTTTCATTCTTTATTTTTCATTTAAAAACAACGTTAATGCATATATACAGGCCTACACATGAAACAAATATAAACATTTTGTAACTTCTGGCCTATAGTTGAGCCTGAACGTGGTAGGGTTCCCTGAGGCCTCAAAATTATTTCAAGGGTTCCTCCAGGATCAAAAGTTTGAGAAAGAATGAATTAGAATATCCCCACTGGCTAGTGGAAAAGGTTTGATTCTTTTAGCATGTTACACTCTTTAGAATCTCAAGAAAACCGTCCTAGACTAAAATGCAGTCAAACTTCCCTGAACTGTTCCCTTCCTGACTCTTGAACTCAAACTATGCCCCTGAGTCATGCAAAACTGTTTTCTCCAACTGCACACCTCTGTTGCAACAGACATTCCCAATTCCCCTTCCAATTATTACAATCATGGTTATTTATTCTATTTTTGAACAAAGTTTATGGGATTTCCACCACCACCACCATTAGTTTTCAACCAATGAGACAAAAATCAGGATATACAACAACTGAAAACCTGACGTGTAACTAGCACCTGCTCCGCTGAAAGGAAAAAATGGGGTAGGACTGGGAAGGGACTGTGCCCATCTGAAATTGCAGGTTCCTCTTCCAGACCTGGGGCCAAGCTGGACCATCTTCACTGTGGTTCTGCTCTTCTGTGAGCTCTCAGATCCAGCTCTCTGCCAGAGAGAGGACTGTAGGAAGGATCTCCATCGACATATGTCAGATGCTGCTGCTGCAAATGCAGCTCTTTCTCCTCCTGTCCCACATTCCCTGTGCCACCAAGCTGATGAAATGTCCAGCGAAGGTGATAATAGAATTAAAAAAGGAGTTTAATTTCTACAAGCCTGGAGACTACCTGATTAGTGGAATAACATCTGCAACGGTTTCTGCACTTAACCCATACGTTTTCTCCGAGCTTCCAACCCACAGACTGGAAAGGTAATTATTGGCATTGGGCTAAGATATGGGGTTGAGCTGTGGGGATGGCTGGTCTGGCACCTGGGTAAGGGTATGTTTTTAACAAGGTTTTATGGCTGCTTCTGAGCTGCCTAGAGTCATTGTATGAGATAGGTGGCCTGAGAAGTCCTCTAAATAACCAAGTAAATAAAATAATGTTTGGTTTTGCAAAAGTTTATTCTAAACAAATTGAAACAGTTACACTACTAAGAAACTTCTCCACATTCTTTTACTTGTTTTCTCCAATTTCTTCTACTAGTTTTCCTAACTTTGTTAGTGATGGTGTAAGAGTTATTTTCCTCTTTCCCCCTCCTCCTCATAATTTGGAGAAAATGATAGTTATGATCAGCTCCAATGTTTTTGGTAGGATCCCTTTGATCCTGACATACCAAGTTTACTCTATCTCTTTGGTGTTTGTTTTGCAAAGAAGCTCCCTTTGGGGTCAATTGGACTGTCCTTCTAATAGAAATGTACAAAGAAGTCTATCATCCGGAAAGGCCCTATAAATAAAGTTTTCAGTAGTTTCCTATTTTGTAGTAGAGCAATGAGTGTCTGCTAATATTGTCTGCATTGCAATATGTAAATTTAAAGCTGCAGCAAATATGACATGCTTTATGACCTGAAGAAGAAAATTCAAATTGAAATTGATGACCTTTTGATAACTCTTATGTTGTAGTATGCCTAGGAGCTTCTACCACATCCTGCCCTTCTTGTGTGCTGTTCATGAGATCAACCACAATCCGAGGCTCTTACCCAACTTCACCCTGGGCTACAACCTCTATGAGAACTTTTTCAATGCAAGGATGACCTATGAGGCCATGATGGACTTGCTGTCGACAGGGCAGGAGAATGTCCCAAATTACAGGTGTGGAAGACAAAAGAACCTGCTGGCAGTTCTTGAAGAGACCGATCCTGAACTCTTTGATCATATTTCTACTCTCTTGGGCATCTACAAAATCCCACAGGTATGAAGCTAAAATGGTGGAGGTGTGGGTGTGTCTCTCTCTGTGTGTGTATCTTTGTGTGTTCCTGGTAAATCAGGAGAGTTCTCTCTTCCAGTGTATGCAGATGCTGCTATCTGTCCTGGATTACTTGAGTCTCCTCTACTCTGTGGGTGACTGACAGAGTGTGTAGGGCTCATGTGAGCCTCAGCTGTTGTCAGCAAAGGTGCCCCACTGCATCCAATGCATCACCCATGCTTAGCTGCATCGGTAGGGTTTGACCAGAAGGGTGTGCTCCATGATTATCATCCATGAGGGTCACCCATGAGGATCACCCACCAAAAAGGTCAGAGCCCCCTAGCCTCAAAGAGGACAGAACACCAAGGGAGCCAGGAAATGTCACACAGTTGTGGTTCCCTGGAAAACTTATCTCAGCAGTGGGGAAAGGAGGCTGTTACATTGAAGCACCTGACTTTTATCATTAAAACGGACACAAACCAGCTATATTTCTCTTTCATCTTAGATCAGCTATGGGGCTATCAGCCACGTTCCTGAGCAAAGGCATCACTTTCCCTTTTTCTACCGGATGACTCCAAAAGAAGAACCTCCTTTCTCAGCAATTGTCAAGCTGCTCCTGCATTTCCGATGGACGTGGATTGCCCTCCTTTCTCAGGACAATGAAAGGGGAGAAAACTTTAAAAGGACCTTTGCAACTGTGGCTGAAAAAAATGGGATTTGCATTGTTCTCTCAGAAACCCTCCCAGCAATCAATACATATAGAAGTAACCAACAAATGGTTATGGGAAAAACAGGGCAAAGGTTCCTTTTCCTTATCAATAGTCCTTTAAAAATTACAGTTTGTCAACTGGATCTTCAGGCCACATTAATTCTATCAGGTCTACTATCCAGTACTAAAAATATTACTAACTTCATAGGGGGGAAAGTGTGGATTGCAACAACTTTCCCAGTTATGGGTATAAGACTGTTTCAGTACCTGATTGATCTCCAACATAAACATGCTTTGTTTTCCTTCCACGCCCAGAGAAAGGAACGGACACAATATTATGACTTTATTTCATATTACCTTTCTCTCAAGCAATATGGAAAGGCAGCATTCCAGTGTTCCTCTTCAAGGCCTCTGTTGTCCAAGAAAGTTTGGGAAAGATGCCTAGAAAAAGAGAACTGGGAAATCCCTCCCCATGATGTGGTTGCAAGAATCCTGTCTGAGGATGCCTCCAGTGTTTCCACAGCGATCCAAGCTCTGGCCTGGGTCCTCAGTGCTGCCTCTTCTCCCCAACCGAGGAGGAGGAGGATGGGGGTTGGAGTCCATCAGACACCCCAGATGCTACAGCCATGGCAGGTGAGAATTCTCCTTTCAGGCTCCATCGATGCTCCCCCTGCAATTCCTCAGTGCTAAATTGGGTGTAGGGAGGGGAGAGACATTCCAAACAGCAGTTGCCCGGCATGAGAGAGGGAGAGAGAGAGAGAGAGAGAGAGAGAGAGAGAGAGATTATGTTGCTAAATCTTCCAAAGTTGAGCCATCTGTGCTGCTTTGGGAGGCTGTAATGTCAGAGATGCCGCTATAGTGAAAGGCAATTCGCCCCATTTGCAAATGCAAGAAGCATAAGGACACCCCAGCCGTCCTCAGCCCTCTCCCGGGACCACACATGCTGGTCTTGTCTAGTTTCTGAGCCAAGAGTGAGTCTTGACTTTGGTTTCATGGCAGTAAAAGAAGAAGGTCCTAGCAAGATAAATCTTCCAGACAGCACATGAAATACTAGGTTACTCAAGTTAGGTTACATTGTCTTAACAGATTTCATGCTGTGGGGTTTGTCCTTGTTTCATTTGTATCACAGTCAGTCAGATTTACCTCAGACTCCAGAACGAAACAACAAGCACTGGTAATTAAGTATGTGAATCTTCTAAAAACTCCCTTAGTAGCTGGGGCTAAGTTTATTGTACAACATAAGCATATCTTACAAAAGGGGATTAGGGAATCTCCCCTTCTTTTTCAAAGCTAATACTGTATTGTGTGTGTGTGTGTGTGAGTCAGTTCTTGGGTCCTGTCTAGGGCCTGGCCTAGTCCCTGCAGTTTTCCTGGCAAGATTTGGGAAGTGGTTTGTGCTTCCTGCGTCGTCTTCCTAAGGCTGAGCGGGAGGGACTGGTCCAAGACTGCTGAGCTGGCTTCATGCCAAGGCAGGAGTAGAACTCACAGTTTCCCAGTTTCTAGCCTGATGGCTTAACCACTACCCCAGAATGGCTGATATGGCAACACCTTACATTGCTTGGGTTCTATCTCTATCTGTACTTTATATCTGTGGCTTTTATCTAACTGTGCAATCTGATATTGGCTTCACCAACACTCTTGCGTTTATATTGTTGTGTTAATTGGTCCAGCTACAGTGCTTGCACAGGGTCCTTTCCCCTTTCACACTCGATTCCAAAGCCAATGCTTAGCGCTAGACATTTTTTACTCAGTCAATCTTCTATTGCAACACCTCTCTTTGAAACCTTCTACAACTATAGATCTAAATGTTGAATCATTAGACCTCCCTATTTCTCTATGGCTAACCTCTCCATCTCCCTATTTCTCTATCACTAGTCTCTCTATTCCCAGGTCGTGGGGTCCGTTCTCCTTCCCAACCAAGTTCAATCCGTCTTTTATCTCTCTGGAGTTCCTCCACTCTTCTGCTCAAAGCCTCTGCTTTTCCTACAATGGCCAGAAGGTGGATCTCTTCCATCCTTCCCTGTTCCCTGCTTGGCTTCCCTCTTCCAGAGCTTTTTCCTTCCTCCACTTCAGAGAAGGGGTGGTGGAAGAGAGCAGGAACACTCCTTGGGCTCTCCAGTTGCCAGCTGCTGCCACCCCTATTTCCTCTCTGCTCTGCAAGGCTTTGGCCTCATTGAAGCACTGCAGGCTTCAGCCTGGCTCCCATTCCGAGCTCTGTGGCTCAGCTTTTTCACAGCCCAGAAAGGGACCCAACAGCTGGCTGGTCCTTGGGTCTTTTCTCCTGAGTGCCAAGCCCAGCCTGCCTGCTGGTTGCAACATCTCCACTCAACAGCTTCCATGCAGTCCTTCTCTCTTCACCCTCCACATCCATCTGCTGGTTCAGTTCTATCAGTGGCTCTACCATCTGAAGGCTGGGGAAGAGCTGCTGTGGGATCCTGGCAATCCACTAAGCAATTGACAGTTGGGTTTGCTCACCAGACAGGAACCCTTTTAGACAGAAGGAAACAGGGTGTGGCTTCCTGTTGTCTGTTTTATATATAAAGACATACAGGGTTTTTTTCAAATAAAATAAAGCATAGGAAATTAACAACATCTCATGCAGTATCACAGGAAACACTTGGATCTAATGAGATTCAGTCAACTCTTGAGCTTTTGGTCTTACATAATTTTCATTTTTGTTAAAATTACGATGCTGAGCTATGGCTTGGTAGGACTGTATAGCGATTCCTTCAGGAAAGTGAAAGACATATCTGAGAAAGATCTGGTATTCCCTGGAGAAGGAGGGAGAGGAGCTTCCCATCAAATCCCGAATCATTCTCTTTCAGACAGAAGTGCTGAGCTGAAGAGGTTGAATTATTCAGAGCACTTCCAGTCCAGAAGAATAGCCACAATCACCTTGCAGAAAGGTTCAAATGGGAATGTGGAAGCTGCATGTTTCCTTCACATTTTGTATGTCTTTGCAGCTTCATCCGCTCCTGAGAAACTTCCAAATGCACAATCTTTCCAGAGATGGGGTTCATTTGGATGGAAATGGAGTTCCTGTGGCTGACTTTGATATCATGCACTGGACAGTGTTTCCCAACAAGTCTGAAGGTGGGGTGAAAGTTGGGGGTGTGGAAAGGGAAGCCTCCTCCGGAGTCGAGGTCTCCATCAATCGGAGTGCCATCCTATGGCCAACCTCATTTAACCAGGTAGCGGATGCTGCTTGGGTTTGGGTCTTCCATTCACCTTTTCATATGCAGACTTTTCTGCTCAGAAATAATTCTCACTGAGGACAATCCAGAAAACCTTCAAAGAAGGGAACATAAAGCTACATTATTTCACAGGATATTATGTTTCTTTAGATATTTTTCAGTAGTATATGATAAACTGTAATGTGCTACAACACCAATTGTGTTGGGGCCTTGACAGTCTACAGTCTAATCTGGAATATAATACCATGATTCATCTTATTTTTAGGAAGAGAAAAGCCAGAGGCTCAAGGGAGTAGCAAGGGAGTAGCCCACAGGATTCCATAAGAGAAGGATGTTAAGTTGAGAATGTGGCAGGGGAAATGAGGGCGGTTGAACAAAGGCATTGACTTGCTACAATGTTCAGCTATAGCAGAAGGCAGAGAGAGGAACAAAGAGGCTCTTCCAATGGCAATGAGACCCAGGTGTCGGATGTTCCCTGACCAAGCAAAGGAGGAGAGAAAAATACAAGGAACAGGATCCCCACACATACACTACGAAGCAACACCCTCTGCAAAGGAACCTGTTTCCTCCAGAATGGAGAATAAGACAAAGGGAACGTGTCTGGATTGGCAATAGAGATGGATGGAGAAAGAGAGTCCCCCTTTCTGGGGGGAGATGGGCGGTGATAGAAATGTACTTACCGCTTACTGCTCCACCCCCACAGAAAAATACATGCCCACTAGTGGGTTTATGGCCAGTAATGTCCTCTGCCCAATCCGCACTGTAAACCCCACTAGTCTAGGATTGTCAGTGGCTGGTAGCTTTAGTTTCAGGTGAATAGTGCCCTTTCGGTACCTTCCCACCCGCGTAACACCAGTCCAGTCTCTCTGTGTGGGTGCGCTAGTTTTCCTGCATAGAACATTTACTGCGGCTGCTATGCCCGGCCTAACGGTAGTGGCTAGATACAATAGCTTACCTATGGCGCCTTTATAGCCATTGTTCTCAGGTAAAAGTTCACTGGGTTCCCACTGCTTGTGGACACCTGTTCCCATCGGCTTTGGCATAGGATTGGCATTTTCTGGTCCTAAGCTCTCCAACGGTTCTAGGATCTTTTGCTTCTGGCTCAGAAGAAAGCCATAAATCCCCTTCTGAAGTTTACAAACAAGTTGCTGTGTCCCGGGGTTGGTGAAGCCTGGAGGTTGCAGCATGTGCAGTTCTTCCTGTCTCTCCCCATGTAGAAATGCAGTCTTTACATCTAGGTGTTCAACACTCATGTTCCTGGAAGCTGCTAGACTTCGGAGTATTCTGATTGCGGCATGTTTTACAACTGGAGCAAAACATTCATCGTAATCAAGTCCATACTTTTGTGAATAGCCTTTTGCAACTAGTCTGGCTTTGTATCTTTGTACTTCTCCATTTTCATCTTGTTTGGCTTTGAAAACCATTTGCATCCTACGGCTTTCTTGCCTTTTGTTAGTTTAGTCAAAGTCCATGTTTTGTTCTTGTGTAGAACCTCCAGCTCTTCTTCTGCTGCTTTCTTCCACTTGCTTGCTTCATCTGGTGGCATTTGCTGGACTTCATTCCACGATGCAGGTTCTTTTGGTAACAACGACCTTGCGAGGCAAGTGAGTTTCTCGGCTGGAACTCCTTTTTTGGGTCGTGATGAGCGACTTGGAGCAGGTTCAGGAGTGGTGCTTGGTGATTCAACCCCTTCTGCATCCTCAGCCTCATCACCTGACCCTGGTGGAGTTTCTGCCTGGGCCTCTGTCTCCTCTGGGTCAGTGCAGTGGTTGTGTCTTCAAGTGTTGGGCTCAGCATCTTAAGCCAGTAACTGCTGCTGCTGACTTCTCCGCAGTCATCATCAGCATGCCTATGGTGGCCTCTCTCTTGTTCATCGAAGTACACCACTCTGCATGTGGTTACTTTTCCTGTCTTTGGGTTCAGGATTCTGTATCCCTTGCTTCCTGGAGCATAACCGATCATGATGCCTTCTTCAGCTCTGGGGTCTAGTTTGGATCTCTTCTTCTTTGGTATGTGTGCATAAGCCCTGGATCCAAACACCCTCAGATGCTTTACGCTTGGTTTGCGTTCATGCCATAGGTGTGTATGGGGTGCTCAGTCTGTGCTCTATACCTAGTTGTGTCAGGTATGTTTGCATGGTTTGTGAAATAAACTCACCTCCACAGTCGCTTTGGAGGGCTTGCGGGGTTCTGTGAACTTGTTGGTCACCATGGCTACATACACTTTCAGCATGTCCACTGTTTCGGATTTCTCTTTCATTAGGCAGGTCACACAGTATCTGGAAAAATCATCTATAAAGCACAAAATGTATTTATTTCTGCCTGCTGTGGCTTGAAGAGGTCCACACAAATCAGTGTGGATAAGTTTGAGTGGCTTGGTTGCCCACCTTTCCCTTTGTTTGGGTATGGCTGGTCTTGTTGCCTTTCCTTTGATACATATCACACTTTTGGTTGGCATTTATCATGGTTGCTTATTTCAAAGTCTCTTACCATGCCTTCAGTTTTCATTCTGGAGATTGCATTAAAATCACGGTGCGCAAAACGTCTGTGCCAGGGGGTGGCGCCGTTGTCCTCCTTTTGCTGACATCTGGTGGTGGTTGTTTGCAGTGCACCTGGTAGATGCCATCCTTTTGAAAGGCTGTAACATCAATCTTTTCTCCACTGGTGACTTTACATTCTGCATTAGTGTTAAACGTTACATCAAAGCCTTTGTTATTCAATGTTGAAACACTCAGCAAATTAACTTCTAATTCTGGTACATAGAAAACATTTTCTGCTACAAGATCTTTGTGTTCATCCCCATTGATGCATCGCAATGGCACCCTTCCTTTTCCTTGAACTGAAGTTGAATTGCCATCTGCTAATGTTTGGGTTCCTTCTGTGGTTTCAGTTAGCTCACAAGAGTCACCTTTATTCCCACATAGATGCCTGCTGGCCCCTGAGTCTATGACCCATCGTCCAGGACCTTTATTGGTATCAGCTTTATAAACAGTGTGTAACGCCTTTTCACTTTTAAAGGATTTTTCCAAGGATTTATCCTTGCGATATGTCCTGGCTTTTCACATGCATTATACACAATGGCTCTCTTTTCCTTCCTTTTGTTTTTCTGATGACTCACTAATTGTTTTTGCTCATGTCTACCTTTCCTTGCTGGGTAACTTATGTCTCTGCCAGCCTCTCTTTTGTTATGCAAAAATAAACTTTGTCTTCGGGCTTCTGATCTGATCATTCCCAACAACTGGGAGAGGTTCTTTCCTTCCAAATTCAAACCAGCAACAAATGGGAAGAATTTATTTGTCAAAGTGCTCAGCACAAAAGATATCTTAAGTTTTTCATTCATAGGATTCTGGACTGTGCTCAGCTGATCAAAGATTGCCTGGTGATCATTTATATTTCCATTGTCTTCCAAATTGCATGCATGCATTTCTCGTAACAAACAGATTACTTTCTGCTCATCAACCTCTGAGTACAGGGTGTTTAACTTCTCAATCATTTCCTTAGCAGTAGCAATATTTTTAAGGGGGCGCGGTGGCACTGTGGGTTAAACCGCTGAGCTGCTGAGCTTGCCGATCGGAAGGTTGGCGGTTCGAATCCGCGTGACGGGGTGAGCTCCCGTTGCTAGTCCCAGCTCCTGCTCACCTAGCAGTTTGAAAACATGCAAATGTGAGTAGATTAATAGGTACCGCTTTGGCGGGAAGGTAACGGTGTTCCGTGTAGTCATGCTGGCCACATGACCACAGACGGGTCTATGGACAACGCCGGCTCTGCGGCTTAGAAACGGAGATGAGCACCGCCCCCTAGAGTTAGACACGACTGGACTTTACGTCAAGTTAATCTGTGATCTGGGAGAGACCTGGCAATAAGAATCCTAGCTCGTTTATACTTTTTCTTCCTCTGGTTTTTGGCTTCCTTCCCATCCTCTGGTTTAGGTTCAGGAAAATCCAAAGCATCTAAGCATTCTTCATAATCTATCTGCATTCTTAATCTGAATAACCATGCTGAGTAATTATCCTCATTCAGTCTTGGTAGGGGGGAACTCCCTCCTCCTTCTCCATTGTTAAGAGAGAAGAAAAAAAACTTTCTGAACTTTGCTTTTTAAATGTGCAAGAAGCTTCCTTTTTGCTGTAGGGCCAAAGCCTTTTCAAAATCCCTTCTTGGTCAGTATAGTGGACTCTGCTGTGCTGCACTGGTCTGTACTGGGCCCATAATGCTTGATGGAGCTTTTAAATGTTAATAAAAGAACTCCAAGCAGCTAACAGCAATCTTGCGGAGTAGAAGTGTGGACAATGCTGAGTTGACCCCTGATAATTCCAACACCTCCAATAGTTAGAAAGGAAGGAAGATGGGGGTATCCATCAGCAAGTGCTATGCCACTACTCCTTGGTTAAGTTTGCTCAATGTGCTCCATCACTTCCTGAAACAAGTTTCTTGAAATAAACCCCTCTGATTCCTATGTTGCCCTGGCTGATCTTTATTTGCATGTTTAGATGGTGCCTTCTTCTAGATGTACAGACAGTTGTTCCCCAGGATACGCCAAGCTCATGAGAGAGGAAGCCCCAGTTTGCTGCTACGACTGTTCTCTGTGCATGGAAGGAACAATCTCTGTGCAAGAAGGTAGGTGGCTCTGGAGAAAAGAGAGGCATGGAGGATGCAATCAGAATTCACGTGTGCTTTTCTGGGCAAGATTTGTTAAAGGTGTTTTCTTTCCTGCTAGTTGTAGACCTAAAGACTAGCATTATTTTTTCATAATTCCACAAAGCAAGAAAACTTGAATTTCTTGAACAGGTGCACAAACTTCTCAAGGATTGGGTACTATCACCCAATGTTGCATCATGATGTGACCATTAACATAAATAATGACAGGTAGCTGAAACCTCTCAAGTTGTTGCCTCCTTGACTGGTTACAGGAAAGAAGACATGTCCTTTGAGATGTGATGATCTCTTTGGTCTTCAGCATTTCAAACAAGAGATGATTATTTCTAAATAAGGTTGGGTCCTTTAAATATCTCTGGGTAGAAACTTTGAATTCTTACTTGGAAATGTGAGTGTTGTCGTATGTGGGTCTCCCTGGTTGGCAACTGAGTTCCACTGTGGGTTCTTTTCCAGCCACAGGCTAGACTTGGTGTGCTAAGAGCCACAATCCATAATACAGATGGAGTGAAGACAAAAAATTAAGTTATTTGACTTAAATTGGACATGAATTATTCAATTTTTTACAAATTCAGCCCACTCATTCAAAAACTTTCTTCTAATTGCTGAAACAATCAAATGGGGGAACTTAATAGACTGTAGGAGCCCAAACAGCATCCCTTGCCACTGTCAAAAAGGCAAGGCAACAAGGCACTAATTGAATCCCAATGGCAATGAGGGTGTCTAAATCCAAAGTTCTAGATCTGTACCCACCTGATTCCTCTGGTAGGTTTCAAAACACAATGGTGAACTACTCTTTCACCTATCAGGTCATATTCAGCTGCGTGTTCGAGAGCTCTTCCTCAGTATTACTTGCAGTCCATTTATCCTTCATGAATACAGTATATTTTCTCACCCTCCAACTCAGGCCTTAACCAAATACTGTGGGAAAGTATTTTCCCCTATTTTCTCCACCTCATCCAAAATCCACTCTCACCCTATCACTTTTAAAAACATGTTTTATCTACTGTAGTAGTAATTGACTAAAGTTGCATTTTTCATGGTTCTGCAGCTGAAGATAGATACATGCTAGCAACTGTTTTGCAGATGCAGCCCATTGCAGCAAGTGCCCAGATGACCAGCATTCCAATGAGGAGCGAGATCAATGTGTCCCCAAAGTGATTACCTTTTTGTCATATCAAGAAACATTGGGTTTCATCCTGGCTTTCTTTGCACTTACTTTGTCTCTAACCACTGGCTTGGTTCTGGGAATCTTCATTAAATACCGGGAAACTCCCATCGTCAAAGCCAACAACCGGGACCTCACGTACATTCTCCTGGTCTCCCTCCAGCTTTCTTTCTTGACCTCCCTTCTCTTCATTGGTCATCCCAAAAAAGTGACCTGTTTTCTTCGACAAACCACCTTTAGTGTTGTTTTCTCAGTTGCCGTTTCTTCCTTGCTGGCAAAGACTGTCATGGTGGTGGTGGCATTCCTGGCCACAAAGCCAGGCAGCAGGATGAGGAAATGGCTGGGGAAGAGTCTGGCCTACTCCATTGTCTTGTTCTCCTCTGGTATTCAAGTGGGCATCTGTATCATATGGCTGGGAATCTCTCCCCCATTCCCAGATTCCGACTTGCATTCTCAACCAGGACACATCCTGCTGCAGTGCAATGAAGGCTCAGTCAGCATGTTCTACACTGCCCTTGGCTACATGGGCTTTCTGGCTTCCATCTGCTTTCTGGTGGCTTTTATGGCCCGAAAGCTGCCAGGCACCTTCAACGAAGCCAAGTGTATCACCTTCAGCATGTTGGTTTTCTGCAGTGTTTGGGTCTCCTTTGTCCCCACCTACCTGAGCACCAAAGGGAAATTCATGGTGGCTGTGCAGATTTTCTCCATCCTGGCCTCCAGCCTGGGCTTACTGGGATGCATCTTTATCCCCAAATGCTACATCATTATTCTGAGACCTGACATGAACACAAAGGAGCAACTAATGATGAAAATCAATGAAGGCTCATGATTTTAGAACCCCCTTTTTTTTTACAGCTTCCTGGTATTATAAAATAACATGCCTTGGAAATAATCTCATTTTTACATGTTCTAAACTATCTTTCTCCATCTGTGTGAGTTCTGAATTACAATGGCTAACTAACTACAGGTAGTCCTCGGTTAATGACCACTCATTCAGCAGCAGTTCAATGTTACAATGACACAGAACTAGTTCTACTTATGACTGGTCCTCAAAGTTATGGCGTCCCTGCACCGATGCAGTTACATGATCATTATCTGGGTACTTGGCAACTGAATTGTACTTATGACAGTTTCAGCATCCTGTGGTGTTGTGTCACCATTTGCAACCTTCCCTGCTGGCTTTCCACAACCAAAGTTAATGGGGAAGTCAGCAGAGAAGGTTGCAAGTCGCTCCCACCACTATTTCTCCTAAGGAACTTAGGTATGGAGTATGAGATCCCATGGATCTTGTACTCCATAATGCCTTCACCGGGCGCAGCACCCACTCTCATCCCAAGCTGCACTCCTTGCAGTATCCTCTTCCCAGCCTGCATGTACTCCTGAGGCACTGCATCACTCCCTGCAGCTACCCCCACCCTGCCTCACTCCATTGCACTCACCTACCTGCCTGCCTGCCTGCTTGCGAGCTGCCCAGACTTGTGACTTCCTGTCAGCTTTTACTTTATTTGTGAAAAGCTTGCAGAATGTCTCATTTACATGAAGTCCTTGTTCAACAACCAACAATCTTCCTTAATGTTGAGGTGTGGATGGGGAGCAACAGGTTGAAGTTGAACCCTGGCAAGACGGAATGGCTGTGGGCTCGGGGCTCTTTGGTTTCCAGAGAGTTACCATCTTTGGTCTTGGATGGGGTTGCACTGCTGCAAATAGACCCTGTGCATAATCTGGGGTTTCTCCTGACCTCGTGATGCCTGCTTGAAGAGCAGGTGGCAGTTGTGGCCAGGAGAGCCTTTGCACAACTATGTGTTGTGCACCAGCTACACCCATTCCTGGACTAACAGGCTTTTCTCACAGTCACCCATGCCCTAGTCATCTCCCATTTGGACTATTGTAATGCGCTCTAGATGGGGCTGCCCTTGAAAAGTGTCCAGGAGCTTCAATTGGTTCAAAATGCAGTGGCCCCCATAATTTTTCCCAAGCCTAGACTTGTCCATGAGTCACCTCTTTTGCAGGAGCTGAATTGGTTGCCAATTTGCTTCCAGGTCTAATTCAAGGTGCTGGTTATCACCTTTAAACCTGTACATGGTTTGGGGCCAAGATATTTGCAGGACCACCTTTCCCCAGTCACATCTACCCGACCTACCAGAGCAGGGAGACAGGGAATGTTGCAGGTCCCTTCAGTTAGAGAGGTACATCTAGTGGGACCAAGGAAAAGGGCTTTCTCCTTCCTCCTGTTCTGGAAGGCCCTGAAGACATGGATCTGTCAACAGGCCAGGGGACTCCAAGCTGCTTCACAGCCAATCAAGTGGCCGGTATGAATGTGTTTGCTGCTGCCAGGGGGTGTCTATTATGTTTTTATGATCTTTAATTCTATAAGCCGCCCGGAGTCACCATGTGTGAGTTGGGCAGCCTTATAAATTGATTTATTAAAGAAATTTATAAGGCTGCCCAACTTATTTATTAAATAAAAAATGATGGTAATGACGACTGCTAGGATTGCTGTTGCTACATGATGCAGCATCAGTCTGGTGTAGGGTGTGCGGGGGGGGGGGGGGAGAGAAGAGATCAGTTTCATAGCCATAGCTTGTGAATTGTCACAGGAGTAGTCTTCTCCCCCCTCGTGTTTCACATTTATATAAAACTACTGGAAAAGATAATTTGGCAGTTTGGATGTGAGGTCAGCAAGATGCAGATGACCCTTAGCTTTGTATTGAAACCCTGGACCCAACTGGAAACACTGTTGAAGTCTTGTCCGAGTGACTGGAGGCTGTTGTTGACTGTATAGAATGGAACAGGATAAAGTTGAAGCCAAGCAACATACAGTCACCACTTAGCAGTCCTCTGACACCTCCAGTGATGTCCCTCACTGGGAGAGTACTGCCTCTAAAGGAGAAGGTTCACGTGGACTCCTGCCTGATGCTGGGTAGGAAGATAAAAGTCATGGCCAAGAGGGCTATTGCCCAATTGTACCTGATGGGAAGGCTAAAAGGGTGGGGACCTACCAGATCATGGGGGGCAGGGGGGAGAGTGTTCCACAAGGTAGATGCAGCTAGGAAAAGGACATTTTTAGGTCCTGCTAGATGGCAGCCTTTCATGGAAGGGCCCTGGAGCATGCCTACTTTATCTGAACTAGTGGGACAGACAGATACTCTCAGGGGGAGGTGGTCCCACAAATAACCTGATCCCATACCATGTAGGGCTTTAAAGCTGATAGCCAGCACCTTGAATTGCACCTTGATTGTGGTGCTATAAAGTTTGAAACCCTCTGCAATAGGATATCTTCAATTCCACTCATACAAACTCCCTTCCCACCTATCATCCACACATTTTCTTTACTTTTAGAAGGTGCCTTCATCAAAATTTTCTGAAGGTTGTCTCCCAGGATACACAAAGCTCACAAGAGAAGAAGCACCAATTTGCTGCTATGAGTGTTCTCCATGTACAAAAGGAATGATTTCCACACAAGAAGGTGTTTTCTTTCCTCCAAATACTATACCTCATTACTAGCATATTTTTCCCTTAATTCCACAGAAAAATGAAGGAAATTCCTTAAGGGTCCAATTTTTTTAAGGACTGGCTTTCACCAAACCGGTACAGCTCTGGAAAATAATAGCTCTTCTTTCAATTTAATGTTGAGATTCCACAGATAGAGTCAGAATTATTTATCTTCCCTGTGATTGATTTGAGTTTATACTGATGGAACAGCTTAAGATTCTTATGGATAGAGAGTAGATACTACTGAACAAAAAATTCCTGGTGTTTTTCACATGCAATGCACACACCCATTGTGAAAAGGGTACAGATGACCAGCATTCCAGTAAGAAGCAAAATCAATGTGCCCACAAAGTTATAAGCATTTTGTCATATCAAGAAACAGTGGGTCTCATCCTGGCTCTCTGCACTCACTTTCTCTCTAACCACTGGCTTGGTTCTGGGAATCTTCATTAAATTCTCAGAAAGGCCCATAGTCAAAGCCAAAAGCCGGGACCTCCCCTACATTCTCCTGGTCTCCCTCCTGCCTTCTTTCTTGACCTCCCATTTCTTCATTGGTCATCCCAAGAAAGTGACCTGTTTTTTTTCAACAAACCAATTTCAGTGTTGTTTTCTCAGTTGCCGTGTCTTCCTTGCTGGCCAAGACTGTCATGGTGGTGGTGGCATTCCTGGCCACAAAACCAGACAGCAGGATAAGGAAATGGCTAGGGATGAGTCTGGCCAAGTCCATTGTCTTGTTCTCCTCTGGTATTCAAGTGGGCATCTGTATCATATGACTGAAAATCTCTCCCCCATTCCCAGATTCTGATCTGCATTCCCAACCAGGACACATCCTGCTGCAATGTAATGAAGGCTCAGTCAGCGTGTTCTACACTGCCCTTGGCTACATAGGCTTTCTGGCTGACCTAACATGAGGTCTCAGAATAATGCACAAGGAGCATTTAAGGATATAAACAATAAGGAAACCTGATTTTGGTCCCTATTTTACAATAGTTTATTGGTAATTTGAAATAACATGGCTTAGAATTACAGTCTTTTTATGTGTTCTAAGAAACCTCTTCATGTGAATTTTGAATTCTAATCATTAGATCCCTGTCCCTCCTGGTTGGTGAAGGTGGCTCAGCAGGTGACATGTGGGTGGATCCAGGCAATGGTGGATTCATCCTTGGGAGAGGGACTTTTCCCAGCTGCTTTTAAAGAGGCACAGTGCGCTCCCTCCTCAGGAAATCATCACTGGATCCCACCATCCTGGACAATTTTCTTTCTTTCTTTCTTTCTTTCTTTCTTTCTTTCTTTCTTTCTTTCTTTCTTTCTTTCTTTCTTTCTTTCTTTTCCTTCCTTCCTTCCTTCCTTCCTTCCTTCCTTCTTTTTTTTTTTGGTAATAAATTTTATTAAGCTTAAGAAGAAAAATAAAAACTACAAGAAAACAATGCTACATCACTATTCTAAGACCTAACATGAACACTAAGGAGCATTTAAGGATATAAAACAATATGAAACCTGATTTTGGTCCCTATGTTACAATAATTTATTGGTAATTTTAAATAACGTGGCTTAGAATTACAGTCATTTTATGTATTGACACATTTTAGACTTCATATTTTCCACTGTGTCCTGAATGCCTGGCATAAAATCTTGATAGGAATCAGAAAGAGTCTGTTTAAAATCTGGGTGGAAGTCAGAGAAAGTCTGTTTAAAATCCTCCATGTTTCAAGCAGCAGATTATGGTGCCCCCAGGAGTTTAACCAGCTAAAGTCAAAGATATGAAAGAATTGCAGAATGTGTTTACATACGCAAAAGTGAGCTATGCAGACAGTTCCCCAGGGAAAGTAGAAGCATTAAATTGAAAGTTCAAAACAGCTGATTCAACATGTAGGAAAATGCTAATATCTTCAAATGTAGTACAAAAACAATAACAGGGAGACAATTATTTACTCTCAATCCTCCTTATTATTTGGATGGAAAACAAAGTCCAAACGGTAAAAGAATTTTTTATAAAAAAATTAATCAAACCAAAACAACAATAAGCACCAAGAGAACCCACTTCTCCTTGCTGTAGAAAGCCTTTCTTAGAGTACACTTACTTAAAAGAAATATAAATTGGGTGATTTAGAAATAGGGTGACCGGTCTTAGTGTCCCTTTAAGGCTACAGTGCGGCTTGGAAATGGTGATGTCTCAGCCTCCTGGCTGCTCACAATCAAATCTCTGAGGGCTACTACCACATGACAGAAACAAAATGGCCTCTGTCCCATGTGAGGAGGTTTGTAGCAGCCCTCTGAGCTCAGCTGTTCTTCTACCACATCAACCAATTGACTTCCTCTGATAATGAGCCCCAACATTCCAGTGACCAGACTCTGAATCTCTGCCAAGGTGGGGATCATGAAGACAAGAAAAAGTCACAAATCTTGGGTATCTAACAATGGAGTGAAGTAGGGCAAGGGAGCGCTGTGATGAATGTAACCAGGCTGTGGAGGGATGCTGTGGTGCCATGTGAGTGGAGGAGGTAGTGCGGTGGCACCTCACAAGTGCATTTGCCTGGGGAGGGGTGTTGTGGTGCTGTGCAAGTGCATGTGGGCTGGGGAAGGACTGCTGCTGCAAGGCACACATTTACCCTGGAATCTTGAACTCCATAGCTGAGCTCCTTGGGAGAAATAGTGGTGGAAGTAACTTCCAATGTTCTCTGCTGGCTTCCTTATTGACTGCTTGTGGGAAGCTGACAGAAAATGTTGCAAATGATCACATGACCACAGGACACCTCAACTGTTGTAAGCGCAAGCCAGTTCCAAGCACCCAGATCATGATCATATGACTGTGGGGGTCCTGGGATGCCATAAACTTGAGGACAAGGCATAAGTACCACTAGTTCAGCATCTGTGTAACTTTGAACAGTCACTCAATGAGTGGTCATTAGCTGAGGACTACCTGTACATAGCCACTATAATTCAGAATTCACATGGATGGACAAAGTTTGTTTAGAACAACTAAAAACAAGATTTCATTACATTGCAGCAGGATGCGTCCTGGTTGGGAATGCAGGTCAGAATCTGGGAATGGGTGAGAGATTCCCAGCCATATGATACAGATGCCCACTTGAATACCGGAAAAGGATAAGACAATGGAGTTGGCCAGGCTCTTCCCCAGCCATTTCCTCATCCTGCTGCCTGGCTTTGTGGCCAGAAAGGCCACCACCACCATGACAGTCTTGGCCAGCAAGGAAGACACGGCAATAGAGAAAACAACACTGAAGGTGGTTTGTCGAAGAAAACAGGTCACTTTTTTGGGATGACCAATAAAGAGAAGGGAGGTCAAAAAAGAAAACAGGAGGGAGACCAGGAGAATGTAGGTGAGGTCCTGGTTGTTGGCTTTGACAATGGGAATTTCTCGGTATTTAATGAAGATTCTCAGAACAAAGGAAGTGGTGAGGGTCAAGGCAAGGGCAGAGAAAGCTAGGATGAGTCCCAACATTTCTCCATAGGACAAGAAGCTTATAATTTGGGGGGCACACTGATCTCGCTTCTCTTTGGAATGCTGGCCATCTGGACACTTGCTGCAATGGGCTGAATTTGAAAAAAAGTTGCTAGCATCTATCTCTTTTTGCATCTGCAGGATCATGAGAAGTGCAATGTAGATCAATTACTACTACAAGACATAAAAAAAAAAATTAATCTGAAGGGGTGAGAGAGAATATTGGGAGAGGTGAAGAAGATATTGGAAAATACTTTCCCACTGTACTTGGTTATGGACTGAGTTGGATGGTGAGAAAACATATTGATGAAGGATAAATGGACTCTGAGTAATAGTGAGGAAGAGCTCCGGAACACGCAGCTGCATATGACCTGGAAGGTGAAAGTCCACCATTGTCTTTTGACTTCTACCAGAGGCATCAGGTGGGCACAAATCTAGAACTCTGGTTTTGAATAACTCTGGGATGTAGTTATTGCCTTGTTGCCTTGCCTGTTTGATAGTGGCAAGATACGCTGTTTGGGCTACATTCAATTCCCTCACTTGATTGTTCCAGCAAGCAGAAGAAAGGTGAAGGAATGTGTGGGCTGAAATTGTATGAATTTGAATCATTTATGTCCAATTTAAGTCGAATAAAGGTTTTTTCTTCATTCCATCTTCATTATGGAGTATGGCTCTTTGCACACCAAGTCTGACCTGTGGCTGGAAAAGAACCCATGCTGGAGCTCAGTGGCCCACCAGGGAGACCCACATCACAATTATGCTTACATATCCAAGGAATACTTCAATATTTCTGCCCAGAGATATTCAAAGACCCAACATTAATTAGAAATAATACTTACTTGTTTTAAAGCATGAAGACCATTGAGATCACCTCTCACAAGATGGGTCTCCTTTCCTGGTATCAGACAAGAAGACAACAACTCGAGAGAATTCAGCTTCCTTTCATTATTTATGTTAATGGAGACATCATGATGCAACATTGGGTGATAGTACCCAATCCTTGAGAAGTTTGTGCACCTGTTCAAGAAATTCAAGTTTTCTTGCTTTGTGGAATTATGAAAAAATAATGCTAGTCTTTAGGTCTACAACTAGCAGGAAAGAAAACACCTTTAACAAATCTTGCCCAGAAAAGCACATGTGAATTCTGATTGCATCCTCCATGCCTCTCTTTTCTCCAGAGCCACCTACCTTCTTGCACAGAGATTGTTCCTTCCATGCACAGAGAACAGTCGTAGCAGCAAACTGGGGCTCCCTCTCTCATGAGCTTGGCGTATCCTGGGGAACAACTGTCTGTCCATCTGGAAGAAGGCACCATCTAAACATGCAAATAGAGATCAGCCAGGGCAACATAGGAATGAGAGGGGTTTATTTCAACGAACTGGGTTCAGGAAGCATGGGAGCACACTGAGCAAACTCAACCAAACAATACTGGCAGAGCAGTTACTGATGGGTACCCCCATCTTCCTTCCTTTCTAACTGGTGCAAGTACCATTTAACACTGACCTTTATGGAAAAAGACTCTGTGCACAAGTGGCAAATGAAAGGCAACTCTCTTTATCAATCTCAGTTGTCAATCCAGAAGCATCCCCTTTGTCTTACTCTCCATTCCGAAGGAAAGTAGTTCCATTGCAAATGGTGTTTCTCCTTAGTGCATGTATGGGAATGCTATATCTTGTATTTTCCTCTCCTTATGTTCCTTTCCCTAACACTCTAGGTTTTTCTTTTTGAAAATAAGATAATTTGATAGATTATTAATTATGGTATTATATTCCAGTTAAAAATGTAGACTCTAAAGTCCCCAACACAATTGGTGGTACAGCAGGTTCCAGTTTCTGATAAACTACTGTAAAACATCTAAAGAACCATGTTATCTAATCAATTAATGAGGCTTTATGTTCCCTTCTTTGGAGGTTATCTCAGTTGTCCTCATTGAGAATTATTTCTGAGCAGAAAAGTTTGCATATGAAAAGGTGAATGGAAGACCAAAACCCAAGCAGCATCCACTACCTTCTTAAATGAGGTTGGCCATAGGATGGCACTCCGATTGATGGAGACCTTGACATCAGAGGAGGCTTCTCTTTCTACACCCCCAACTTTCACCCTACCTTCAGGCTTGTTGGGAAACACTGTCCAGTGCATGATATAAGAGTCAGCCACAGGAACTGCATTTTCTTCCAAATAAACCCCAACCCTGGAAAGATTGTAAAGCTGGAAGTTTCTCAGGAACAGATGAAGCTGCAAAAACAGAAAATCACACATGAAGCTTCCACATTCCCATTTGAGCCTTTGCTCAAGGCATTTATGGCTATACTTCTGGATTGGAAGTGCTCTGAAGAATTCAACCTCCTCAGCTCAGCACTTCTGTCTGAAGGAGAATGATTCCAGATTCGATGGGAAGCTCCTCTCCCTCCTTCCCAAGGAATACCAGATCTTTTTCAGATATGTCTTCCACTTTCTCCAAGGAATCACTGTATGGTCCTACCAAGCCATACCTCAGCGACATAATTTTAACAAAGATCAAAATTACGTAAGGCTGAAAGTTCAAGAGTTAACTGAATCTCATTAGATCCAAGTGTTTTCCTGTGACACTGCATGAGATTTTGTTAATTTCTTAAACTATAGTTTTTAAAAATAAATCTATGTGCATATCTATCTTCTGTCTGTCTGTCTGTCTGTCTGTCTGTCTGTCTGTCTGACTGACTCAGACAGCAGGAAATCATACCGTCTTTCCTACTGTCTAAAAGGTTTTGTGTCTGGGGACCAAACCCATATGTGAATTGATTAGTTGATCGGAAGCATCCTGTTTCAGCTCTCCCCCAGCCTTCACATAGCACAGCCAGTGCTGCAACTGAACCAGCGGCTCGATGTGGCATGTAAAGAGAGAAGGATTGCATGGAAGCTGTCAAGTGGAGACATTGGGGCAAAGAGGCAGGACAAAAATTTAGGACATTGTCATGTCAGAACCACCATGAACAAGGCGACAACTCCAGAGTTACTTGGGGTTCACCAATTTCTATCACCAGTTCATCTCAAATTTTGCATAGATTGCTTTACCATTGACTGATTTGTTAAAAGCTAAAGGAACAGGAGACATTGCCAGGTTTCCACTCTGGGCATGTGCTTAAATTGGACTGCTGAATATCAATCAGCTTTTGACAATCTAAAGGCTCTATTTAGAGTGGAGCCCATCCTTAAACATCCAGACCCAGGTCACCCCTTCATAATCAAAGCAGATGCTTCTGAACAAGCAATAGTGGCCGTGTTGCTCCAGAGGGACTCCCAAGGAGCTCTCCATCCCTGTGCCTACTTGTCCTACTAGGTTCACTTTAGAATACTCCATAAGGAAAGTATCCCCAAATATCTGCATATATGCAGCTACTTTAGTCATAAAAAATGACAGTTGTTGGGGTTCCCCATTAAACTTTACTTGTAAATCTCTCTGGCCAGCCCAGGCAGGGGAAAGACTCACATGTTCAGGTAACAGGTTGCCCCAGGATACTGACTGTCTCCCTCCTCTTCTGCCATCAGTTGGTGGAGATGCTGGTCTGGGTCTTCTATGCAGTTCTGGGGTAGATCTTCTGGAATAAACAACAGATCCTTCTTCATGCAGAATTATTAGTCTGTCTATAGCCTGAGAGATGTGCTGCAGAATTATCTCCACTGAAGTTACTTGAGCTTCCAGGGTACGTAGCCTCTCCAGGGTAGCATCGCTGCCATCCCTCAACTCTTGGGAGCCACCCCTCCATCCTCTCGGTCAGGCATCGGTTGATCGATGGGGACTTTTCCCGAACTCTCCTACCACTTCTGCATCCCACTCTCAATCTCTGTGAGGTGTCCAATCTGACTCTCAGATGTCTGGCTGGCTCTGTGACTGGTACCATGATGCCTGCACTCTGAACCCTTGAGTCATATCCACTGTAATCAATTCAGTCTCCAATTCTGTAGTGTAGTTTATTGTGATTTTGGAGCTTTCATTTCCTGCCTCACTCTCTGGGTCTCCTCTTGATTTGGCTGATGTCTCTGCCCCTCTGTGGAAACCTGTGGATTCCTCGGCTTCTCCTGATTTCAGGGACTCTTCCAACATTCTTAAAAGGTGCCATTCTTAAAAGTTTTCCTTCACTCTCAACTGGGTACAATTGTCACAAGGTAGTGTCAAGTGTTTTCAGGGATTTGCAACTTTATGTGATGGCTGGAACACTCAACTTCCCATTAATTATGACTCAAAAGCTGTCCTAACAGTCAGGACCCATGCTGAGACAAGGAATAGTTCTCTAGTGTTTTATTACTGCTACATTAGACAGAAAATCCTAACAAACTGAAGAAGCTTGGGAAAACCCAGACAGATAAACCCCAAAAGTTAAGGTGGGTCTGTTCTGTGTCTCTTTGAATGGCTGCTCAACTCCTCACTACTATGCATGCATTTTCCCCCCTGGATAGGGGCCCCTTCCTGCTCACCATCAGTGCTCATGACATCACCCTCCCCTCCAGATTTACATTCCATTTCAGCTCCCTCCTCTCTAGTGTTCCTTTGTCCCTCCAAAGTCTCATGAGAGTCCATCTCCCCCTCCAAGCTCCCATGGGAACTGGGCAATGATGGAAATTCTTCAAAGGAAAACCCCTCGAAGGATGAATCACTGCTCCTCTCCAGGTCTGATAATGCTTCTGGCTCAGGTGGCTGCTTCTGGAAAATAGCTAGATAATTAGAAGAGTGTTCCCCCCTCCCCCTTGGGAAATGCAAGCCAGAGGTGGAGGGCTGCGGCTCCCCCTCCTCCTCTCGCTCTGGCCTCAGAGCCTCTGGCGGGGGTAGAGGTTGCCAACTTACAAACTCCTCTACTTGGGATTCCTCTGCTTGCTCAGTCAAGTGAGGAATCTCTGGTAGAGTGCGTGGCTTGGAATTGTGAGGGAAAAGCTGATGGAATCATTGAACCAGTGCTGGTGCATGCACATCGCTGGCATTTTCCCACGTGTGCTATTCCTCAGGGTACCCTTTCCAGTGTATTAAATATTGGATGCCCCTTCCCCTCCTCCTAGAGTCCAGAATTTCCTTGACTTCGTATTCCTCCTCCCCCTCCACAATTACTGGAGGTGGGGGGGCATTTGCGATCATAAGGCACTTGGGGGAGGGTCTTTGGCTAGCGAGGCTCTGTGAAACACTGGATGGACTTTCATGGATGCTGGTAACTGTAAACAATAAGCCACTGGATTTATCTGCTGTACCACAGTGAAAGGGCCCACAAACTTAGAATCCAACTTCTTGGAAGGCCTGGTAGAGGTCAAAAACTTGGTAGAGAGCCACACTTTGTCTCCTACCACAATCACTGACCCCTCTTGTCTGTGAGCATCTGCAGCTCTCTTGTAAGCCCTCTTTGCCCTGTTCAGCTGCTCCTTTAACAACTCCTGTGCGGCTTGTTGCTCTTTAAGAAAATCAGCCATGGCTGGAACAGTTCCCTGCTGGGAGGAGGTAGGCAATACCTGAGGGTTAACCCCATAAAGTGCTTGGAAAGGAGACATCTTGGTAGAGGATTGCACAGAGTTGTTATAAGTAAATTCTGCCATGGGGAGCAGGGCAGGCCAATTGTCTTGCTGATAAGTGGTGTAACACCTGAGATACTGCTGTAACCATTGGTTAATTTTCTCAGCTTGCCCATTACTAGCAGGATGATGCAATGATGATAGGTGGATCTGGACCCCTAATGACTGGGAAAGGGCCCTCCAGAACCTGGAAGTGAACTGAGGGCCTCTGTCACTCACCAAGTGATTTATCATGCCTAAAAACATGGTCCATAAACAACTGTGCTGTGGCTTGCGCAGATGGGAGGCCCTTGCAAGGAATAAAATGTGCCATTTTAGTGAAAAGGTCCACCACCACTAGTATGGAAGTCAGCCCCTGGACCAGGGGTAAATCAGTCATGAAATCCATGGAGATTGTATCCCAAGGCCTACTGGGGGTGTAGGGGTTGCAAGAGTCCTGTGGGCTTCCCTGGGAGAGGCTTGGCTCATCTGCAGGTATGACAAGAAGCAACATAACCCTTTATGTCTGCAGTCATCTTAGGCCACCAGTAGTCTCTCAGAGCTCTATGGAGAGTTTTGAAAACACCTCCATGGCCTGCCATTTGATGGTCATGGCAAAGTCTCAGTATGTCTTCCCTCAATGAGGGGGGAATGTATGATCGCCCACTATGCCAGAGGATTCCTGCTTCCACATTAAATGCGGAGGCAGTGTCTTGCAGGCCCCTCTGGATGTCATCCATCCTGGCCCTGGCATACGGGTCCTATTGTTGCTGAGCTCTGACTCTTGTAAATAGGTCCTCTGCTTGTCTGCCTGCTGCTAAAATCTCTGTCTGGTTCCCCCTCATAGACTGATCAAAGTTGTGAGGTTGTAATATAGTAGCCTGGACCTCCTGGTGAGTAGCAGGGGTTGCCTGAATAGATTGAGACAAGGCATCTGCCAAACAGTTCTGCACCCCGGGAACATAAGTAATAACAAAATTGAAACGGGAGAAAAACTGGCTCCATCTGATTTGGCATGGGGTGAGGGATCTGGTGTTTTGTAGAAGCTGTAAATTCTTGTGATCAGTGCAAACTTTCACAGGAAAGGCTGCACCTTCTAACCAGTGCCTCCACTCTTGAAATGCTGCTTTAATTGCCAGCAACTCCTTGTTAAAAACATCATAGTTTCTCTCCGCCAGCAAGAGTGTGTGAGAGAAAAAGGCACAAGGAAGCAATGTCTTCCATGCTTTGTCAGTATATTGCAATAAAACAGCAGCGATAGCAAAATCTGAAGCATCTGAATGCATTATGAATGGCTTCATGGGATCAGGATGCTTTAAAAGCGGCTGGGATGCAAACAGTTGCTTAAATTCTTGGAAGGCTGCTTGCTCCCTCTCTCCCCAAAGGAATTTGGATCCTTTCTTCAAAAGCTGTGTGAGGGGCTTGGCCCTGTCACTAAATTTATTTATAAATTTTCTATAGAAATTAGCGAATCCTAGGAATTTCTGTACACCTTTCACACTGCTGGGGGGGGGGGACAGAGGGGACAGAATTCCTTGACCTTTTAGGGATCCATGGATATGACTTCTGTTGATATTCTATGTTGTTGTTGTTTATTCATTTAGTCACTTCCGACTCTTCTTGACTTCATGGACTAGCCCATGTGAGAGCTTCCTATCGGTCATCAACACCCCCAGCTCCCCCAGGGACGGGTCTGTCACCTCTAGAATATCATCCATCCACCTTGCTCTTGGTCAGCCCCTCTTCCTTTTGCCCTCCACTCTCTCTAGCATCAGCATCCTCTCCAGGATGTCCTGTCTTCTCATGATGTGGCCAAAGTATTTCAATTTTGCCTTTAATATCATTCCCTCAAGTGAGCAGTCTGGCTTGATTTCCTGGAGGATGGACTGGTTTGATCTTCTGGCAGTCCAAGGAACTCTCAGAATTTTCCTACAACACCACAGTTCCAAAGCATTGATCTTCCTTCTCTCAGCCTTCCTTATGGTCCAGCTCTCACAGCCATATGTTACTACGGGGAACACCGTTGCTTTAACTATGTGGACCTTTGTTGTCAGTGTGATGTCTCTGCTCTTAACTATTTTATCGAGATTGGTCATTGCTCTTCTCCCAAGGATTAAGCGTCTTCTGATTTCCTGACTGCAGTCAGCATCTGCAGTAATCTTTGCACCTAGGAATACAAAGTCTTTCACTGCCTCTACATTTTCTCCCTCTATTTGCTAGTTATCAATCAAGCTGGTTGCCATATTCTTGGTTTCTTTGAGGTTCAGCTGCAAGCCAGCTTTTGTACTTTCTTCTTTCACCTTCATCATAAGGCTCCTCAGTTCCTCTTCACTTTCAGCCATCCAAGTGGTATCATCTTCATATCTGAAATAGTTAATGTTTCTTCCAGAGATTTTAACTCCAGCCTTGGATTCCTCAAGCCCAGCATGTCGCATGATGTGTTCTGCATATGAGTTAAATAGGTAGGGTGAGAGTATACAGCCCTGCCGTACTCCTTTCCCAATCTTAAACCAGTCTGTTGTTCCGTGGTCTGTTCTTACTGTTGCTACTTGGTCATTATACAGATTCTTCAGGAGGCAAACAAGATGACTTGGTATCCCCATACCACTAAGAACTTGCCACAATTTGTTATGGTCCACACAGTCAAAGGCTTTAGAATAGTCAATAAAACAGAAATAGATGTTTTTCTGAAACTCCCTGGCTTTTTCCATTATCCAGCGGATATTGGCAATTGGGTCCCTAGTTCCTCTGCCTTTCTAAACCCAGCTTGTACATCTGGCAATTCTCGCTCCATGAATTGCTGGAGTCTACCTTGCAGGATCTTCAGCATTACCTTACTGGCATATGAAATGAGTGCCACTCTTCGATAGTTTGAACATTCTTTAGTGTTTCCCTTTTTTGGTATGGGGATATAAGTTGATTTTTTCCAGTCTGATGGCCATTCTTGTGTTTTCCAAATTTGCTGGCACATAGCATGCATTACCTTGACAGCATCATCTCACAAGATTTTGAACAGTTCAGCTGGGATGCCATCGTCTCCTGCTGCCTTGTTGTTAGCAATACTTCTTAAGGCCCATTCAACCTCACACTTCAGGATGTCTGTCTTTAGCTCCCTGACCACACCATCAAAGCTATCCCTGATATTGTTATCCTTCCTATACAGGTCTTCCCTATATTCGTACCACCTTTTTTTATCTCTTCTTCTTCTGTTAGGTCCTTGCCGTCATTATTTTTTATCATGCCCATTTTGGCGTGGAATTTACCTCCGATGGTTCTAATTTTCTGGAAGAGATCTCTTGTCCTTCCTATTCTATTGTCTTCTTCTACTTCCATGCATTGCTTGTTTAAAAATAATTCCTTATCTCTTCTGGCTAACCTCTGGAATTTTGCATTTAACTCAGCATATGGAATCCAAGATGGTGACCAGGAGCAGATGGCGATGCCAATGCCAACTGCTGCTCTAAGGGGAAGACTCCTGGCTTTCTCCTGATTGGGGGGCTTTGGAGGGGACTTCTAGACTCTCCGGCCCTCATATCTGATGGGCCGGGGTTGGAAGGAGCACCCTGGATTGAGCAGCGAGGGACAGCAGACCTCGGCGAGCCCCGGTGGCCTGAAGCAACGTGGCAAGTCCCAGAGGTTTGGCAGCACAGCAGATTGGCAGTGCATGGGACACGGGGGAGGCTCAAGTGGTATGAGGAGCATTGGCGGGGTGACCCCTGTGGATGCTGGATGGTGGCCTGCAGTGGCCTGGTGGCCTGGAGTCACTGGGGAGTGGCCTGACAGGATGGTGAATGATGGCATTGCAGGCCAGCTGACCAGCCTCAGTGGACCAGCCTGGTGGGACGGTTTGGCATCACGGCAGATGGACGGCTCAGGGGTGTGACAGCCCAACATTGGAGGGCCAGCCCAGTGGAGCAGTTTGGCAGCACAGCAGACCAGTGGTGAGACAGACCTGCAGACCCACTTTGGAGGTCCAGCCTGGAAGAGCTGGTGAGCAGTGCAGCAACCCAGCAGCGCAGCGAGCTGGCGGAAGGAGCCTAGAGGCCCGGTTTCGTGGAGCAGATCAACTACCAGCCAGATAGCGAACTGCCTGGCTGACCAGTGAAAGCTATAGGCCTTGGCATTGTAGGCACAAGGACGTCGAGGGAGCTGTCCTATGAGATCTGGGCCATCCCCTCCCTACCTTTCTGGAAGTGGTTGAGAGCTGTTGGGGCCCCTCCACTGTGAATGAGGACTCCCTCCTGTGGTGAGATATGAGTTGGGGAGTCAGGAAGTGTCTGATGGTGTGGGAGAGCACTCACCTCCTGAGTGAGAGGCAGGAGGTGAGGGGGAATGAATGAGATGCCCTGGCCGACCGGTTAGAGAGGCCAAACAGGGAGTAGTGTGATTGAAGAATGAATGGGTGGGTGATGGCTGGGCCCAGATGCACCCAAGAGCGTGAGCTGGTGCAACAGAGGGCTTGCCATTGCCCTGTGGATAACTGTGTAGGTGTGAGGGTGCGTGAATGGATGGAGGGACCTCTACTCCAAGCGGGAGACTCCGGAAGTGCTGGAATGTGGCTAGGTGGATTTGGAGTCTCTGGGGGCTGCAGGGCGGGCCATACTATTGAAGAGGTGATGGGTAGGGGATGTTACGGTGGGAGCAGGAGGGCGGGCCATCTTCAGGGAAGACGCCCCAGGTCTTTGTTACCGGTGGCGTGTTCCGGCCCTCTGTGCTCAGACTCAGGCCCTGGTCAGCAGACCCATAGGGGCCCTGGTCTTTGGCTGTTGCTACTTAATGCCAGGTCTGTTAACAACAAAGCCCCCCTCATAAGTGACTTGATCACTGAGGACGGGGCAGACCTGGCATGTATTACTGAAACCTGGCTGGGGCCCGAATGGGGGGTGCCCCTTTTGGAAATGTTCCTGGCCGGGTTTATGGTATGGTACCAGCCGAGACTCCAGGGCAGGGGGGGAGGGGTGGCAGTTATCATCCAGGAGTCTCTGGTGGCCTTCAGGGGCCCTGCCCCACAAGTGTCCGGTTGTGAGACCCTGTTTTTCAAGTTGGGTGCACGAGAGCAGTTGGGAGTGTTGCTGCTGTTTCAGCCTCCCTGCTGCGTGGCAACCTCCCTGCCTGAGCTGCTGGAGGCCATGTCAGGGTTGGCAGTGGAGTTCCCCAGGCTTATGGTTCTGAGGGACTTCAACCTGCCTTCCCTGGGGTGGGCCTCTGAGGCAGCTCAGGAATTCATGGCTACTATGGCAGCCATGGGCCTGACTCAGATTATTCACGACACAACTCGAGACAGTGGCCTCACCCCGGATTTAGTTTTCTTGTCGGAGCAGTGGCAATGTGACCTGAGGGGAGAGTTATAGCTATCCCCATTGTCATGGTCAGATCATGCCCTGGTAGCCTTGAGATTCTCTTATGCCACCCCCCTCCTCAGGGAGGCAGGACCCATTCGATTGGTCTGCCCCCGTGACTGATGGACCCAGTAGGGTTTCAGAGGGAGCTGGGGTTATACCCGTGGATCTGCTGCACGGTCCAGCGGAGGCCCTGGCCACCACCTGGAATAGAGAGGCAGCTGGGGCCTTGGACAGGATTGCATCTGTGCGACCTCTCTTGCTTCATCACACTTGAAGCCCCCCATGGTTTACGGAGGAGCTGAGGGTTTTGAAGAGGACTAAGAGATGTCTAGAGTGCTGCTGGAGGAAGACAAAGACCAAATCTGACCAAACACTGGTTAGAGCTGCTATTAAGGCCTACCTGGTGGCGATAAAAGCAGCGAAGCATCAATACTTCTCCGCTCTTATTGGGTCTTCAGAATGCTGCCTAACGGCCCTATTTAAAATCACTCAATCCCTTTTGGTGAAGGTGTGTGCAGTGACCCACCTACAGGGCTGTGCAGAGGAGTTTTCAGAGAATCTGCAAGACAAAATCTCTCAGATCCGCTCTACGCTAGACTCCAAGCGTGAGGCAGGGTCTGTGGAGATACCAAGGGATCGTACTTACCATGTTATCAGGGAACAGTCTGATCCTGTTGGACCCGAGGAACTGGACAGGATCCTCTAGACAGTAAATGCCACCACTTGCCAATTAGATCCATGTCCCTCCTGGCTGGTGAAAGCAGCTCGGGGGGTGACATGTGGTTGGGTCCAGGTGATGGTTAATACATCTTTGAGGGAGGGGGTGTTTCCAGCTGCCTTAAAGGAGGCGCTGGTACAACCCCTCCTCAAGAAACCATCGTTGGACCCTACTGTACTGGAAAATTTTTGTCCAGTCTCCCACCTCCCCTTTTTGGGGAAAATGGTTGAGAAAGTGGTGACATTACAACTCCAGAGGATTCTGGAGGAAATGGATTATCTAGACCCCTTTCAGTCAGGTTTCAGGCAAGGATATGGGACAGCAATGGCATTAGTCACACTTATGGATGATCTCTGGTGGGAGCGGGATGGGGGTAGTGCATCCATCCTCGCTCTTCTTGACCTCTCAGAGGCTTTCGATACCATCGGCCATGGTATCCTTTTGGGTCAGCTCAGGGACTTGGGGGTGGGTGGTGTAGTTTTGCGCTGGTTCACCTCCTTCCTCTAGGGCCAGTCCCAGTCAGTGGTGATATGGGGGGAGAGATCTGACCCTCGACCTCTTTTTTGTGGGGTGCCGCAGGGCTCGGTCCCCTCTTCTCTCCTATTTAACATCTACATGAAACCGCTGGACGAGATCATCCGTCACCACGGGATGAGGTATCATCAGTATGCCGATGATACTCGATTGTATATCTCCATCCCGGGTGAGGTAAGTGATGCTGTGACTGCCCTCTCTCAATCCCTGGGGGCTGTAGGGGTCTGGATGGGGAACAGGCTTCAGATGAACCCTGGTAAGACAGAGTGGCTGTGTGTTAAGGGTTCCTCCATATCTGGGACTTTGTCATCTTTAGTTCTGGATGGGGTTGCACTGCCCCAGACAGACTCGGTCCATAACCTGGGGCTCCTCATTGACTCGCAGCTCCTGCTGGAAGAGCAGGTGGCAGCCATGGCTGGAAAGGCCTTTGCAGAGCTTCGTGTTGTGCACCAGTTGCGAACTTTCCTGGATCAGGCAGCCCTTCAGATGGTCATTCATGCCCTTGTTATCTCCCATATAGACTACTGCAATGCGCTCTACATGGGGCTACCCTTGAAGAGTATCTGGAAGCTTCAGCTGGTCCAGAATGTGGCCACGTGGGCTATTTTTGGCACCCCTAGAAGGGCGCACATAACACCTTTGCTACATGAGCTGCATTGGATACCAGTTTGCTTCCGAGTCCAATTCAAGGTGTTGGTTATCACCTTTAAAGCCCTACATGGCATGGGACCGGGTTACCTGAGGGACCGCCTCTTCCCCATATCATCAGTGTTGGCAGATTGCTGGGAAAGCCTTTAGCCCAGGAGAGATCAGAAAAGTCACACACCAGGCATTTCTATAAAAATAATTTATTTACAGAAAGCAAAACATATTTAAAGGACTTAGCTCTCATTGAGAGCAAGCCTGGCTGACTACATGCCGGCAGACAAGAGAAAGAGGAACTGAAACAAGTCTGGGCAGGTTCCTCCCCCCAGGTGCAATAATTAACATTCGAAAAGGGGGCAGTTGAATTCAACCTCTGCACCCGGCCAAAATGATTAGAGACAATAGCACCTTAATCTGTTAGTAGGAAAACCATTAACAATCAGCCCATCCCACCTGATCATGCAGAGAGGGCATGCTACAGACCCCATCAATAAGAGAATTCCATCTGGCAAGGTCCAGGAGGCAGGCCTTCTCGGCAGTAGCAACGTCCCTTTGGAACATCTTGGCCCCAGAGGTAAGATTAGCCCCATCACTTTTAGCCTTGAAGTGCCCCTCCTCCATGATGGTTGAAGAGAACATAGCCATCCAGGTTTTATGAGCTGGGGTAGTCAAGAAATTGTTTTGGTATTAAATGGGATTTTATTGGAATTTTATCGTCTGTTTATTTGAGTTTTTATTGTATATTTATTTTGTGTTGTAAACCGCCCAGAGTCCCTCCAGTCGGAGGAGATGGGCGGTGACAAATTTGATTGATAGATAGATAGATAGATAGACAGATAAATAAATAAATAAATAAATAAATATATCCTTCTGATATAATGATTTTTAAAATCTACATGTACTTTAACTTTTTCATACGATAAATAACCATGCCATCCAAATCAGACCATTCTAAAAGGCTCTTGTTTCTTTTTTATTATCATTAAACTATATTAGATTTTCAAGACCAAATGATAAAAGCTAACAAAAAGGAAAAATTAGGATAAAAAGTAAAATAGAAGAATAGAGTGGAAAAAAACAGAAAGGCAAAAGTGCAGGAAAAGAAAAAGAAAGAAAAGAAAATACTGGAAAAGAATGACTCCTGATTTCCTTCCCAACTGATATTTGTACATTTACATTAAGTTCTTACCCTAAATGTAGAACATGGCTTTCATTGTTTCCATTGTCCATTGTTATTTCTAATCATCAAATCCATATATCATGATTTCTTTTTTTTCTGCTTCATGCAAAATGTCCAGAAGGGGGTTCCAGGTCGCATTGAAATTATTCAATTATTCTAAAATTATTCTAATCAAAGCCGTCAATTTCACCATCTCAGCCAACTCCATCAACTTCACCATCCATTATTCCACCATAAGTAATGTCAGATCTTTCCACCTTTGTGCTTATAAGATCCTTGCTGCTCACATTGTTAAAAGCTTTCTCTGCATACAAAAAAAAAAAAAAATCAACACTACTTGCTTTTCATTATGGTGTTTCAGCCATGAAATCAGTCTATAGTTCTTAGTTAAAGTAAGATTTTCCCCTTCCTTTGGTAATGCAGCAATATTGGACTCCTTCCAAGATTCTGGCCTTGCAGGTCCCTGCAATGTAGAGTTCATCAAATTTGGGGAAGGTTGTAAACTTGACCCTCAAAATATTGATAATACGCACTTGGAAGTCCATCTGACCGTGGTGCTTTCCCTACTTTAATCTTTTTTATTTCTTCAGCTACCTCAAAAGTTCTCCTAGAACTATTCATAGATGGTTTCTGTGATTGTGAAAGTTTTGGCAACTTTTTTTTCTTCAAATATTCACCCACCTTTTCCAGGGAGACCTCCTGTTTTTTAATACAGATTTGAATAACCTTCATGGAAGGATTACTGAGCTCTCCCTCTCTCGCTGCTGTTATCGTATATAAAAGCAAGGTTCCACAGATTCTTCCCAAGGGGTCACCACCACTGAGGCTTCCTTATCATTTCTCTTGGAGCTGTTCTTTCCACCACATCCATTTCCACCTCCTCCAAGTCTCCGTTAATTTTTTCCAAGAACTCTCTGGCTCCCTGAACAGAGGTCAATTGAAATCATTTCTCCTCAAAAGTAAAAATTGCTCCTTCCAATTTATCCCAATGAAATGGGAACTTCTTCTGCTTCAGTATCTCAGTCAGAAAAAAGAAAAAAAATTATCTAAGGTAAAATTCTGTTAGGAATCTCCTATCACATAATTATATATACATCTTCAATCGTGTATTAAAATGGCATTGCAGAACTTGATCCCTCATTGTTTTTCTCACAAAGTGCACTAACACATCCCTTGGAACAAGCCTTCTTGCAGCAAAACAGGAACTTATCTGATACACCTTCTCAATTTCTTTGTCATTTTTTTTCCTTTTTCCAATTTATAAATCCGAAAATGCTCGAACAACCTTTCTTCTTACATCTGCATCTGGATTCCCTGGAATAGCTCTAAACCTCAGGCAGAATTCCTTCTCTCTGTGTTCCGTCAGAGCCATATTGTCCCCTCCTCTTTCTAATTCCATTAACCTAGCTTCCAATATATTCTCCAAAGTTTCAATTCTATCATCAGCTTATATTTTTTCAGAGATTTTTTCTAAACAATCATCCATCTCATCCAATCTTTCATCTATATTTTTCTCAAGGTTCATAAACCAGTTTGAGGGAAACCTCTCCTTCCTCTCACTGCAAATCCTGCTTTTTGAAAGAGCCCATGAGCCTTGGAAGATGAAACCAACTCAGGGGTGGCATTTATTTATGAACCCATTGGGACATTTGTTTGGATTCAGTTCATTGCTCTGGTGAACAATTATGGTGCATAAAGATGGTTATTAACTTTGCACACTGTGTAAAACACATCAATGTCACATTCAAAATACCATGATTATAGAAACCATGGTTCAGTTCATCAACCCAAGCTGTAACTAGTTTTCATTCCGATATGTAATTCCCCTAATTCATACATTTCCCCACATTTTCTTTCTGTCTAGAAGGTGCCTTTCTCGAGGTGTACTGAAAGTTGTCTCCCAGGATACTCCAAGCTCACAAGAGAGGGAACATCAGTTTGCTGCTATGACTGTTCTCCATGTATGGAAGGAACCATATCCATGCAGGAAGGTAAGTGGCTCAAGAGCAAAGAAGGAGCACCATCCATGTACAAACCAAGCCTGATCGAGATTAACCCCAAAGCCCATTGAAGCATGGAAAATGCTTCCATCTGCTGAGGAAGCCTCGATTCTACTAACCTGGCTATCTATTTTACTGGCAAGATGCCCCATAAGCCAGACCATTCTCTTGGAGGCATGTGTGGGTGTCCCTGAGAGTGGAAATCTCCCTTCTGTTGGGATTCGTGACACAAGTCTTATAACAGGAAGGAGTTTTCAATAGAAGAGAATATACTGTATGTAGATTAGGGTGGAACTGTGGAGACCTTGGTGCTCTCTGAGATTGGCTGTTTGCTGGCAGACCTTTCATTACCTGACTAGGTAACAAAATCAGTGCTCCTGCTGCTGATGCTGATGATAACATGGATGATGTTACCTGGTTGGGTGATGACACATCTGCAAACAAACAACCATGCTCAGAAAGCAACAAGGACTCCACAGAAAGGGAATTGATTTACAGGAGGTACATCAGAGGAATAAGCAAAACCCAGCAGCAAACTCTTCAGCAAAGGATCGTTACCTTGTCGTGGTGCTGGAGCTTGAGCACCTCAATGATGCCATGAGCTAAACCGTGAAGGGCCACCCAAGACGGGAAGGTCATGACAGAGAGGTCAGACTAAATGCGATCCCTGGGGAAGGTAATGGCAACCCACCTCAGTATTCTTGCCGCGAAAACTAAATGGATCAGTACAACCAGAGATATGTCGGTATAACATCGGAAGATGAGACCCCCAGGTCGGAAGATGGTCAAAATGCTACTGGGGAGGAACAGAGGATGAGCTCAACTAGCCCCAGACGTGATGACGCAGCTAGCTCAAAGCCGAAAGAACGGCTAGCGGCCGACGGTGCTGGTGGTGAACGGCGAATCCGATGTTCTAAGGATCAACACACCATCGGAACCTGGAATGTAAGATCTATGAGCCAGGGCAAATTGGATGTGGTTATTGGTGAGATGTCAAGATTAAAGATAGACATTCTGGGCGTCAGTGAACTGAAATGGACTGGAATGGGCCACTTCACATCAAATGACCACCAGATCTACTACTGCGGACAAGAGGACCACAGAAGAAATGGAGTAGCCTTCATAATTAATAGTAAAGTGGCTAAAGCAGTGCTTGGATACAATCCAAAAAACGACAGAATGATCTCAATTCGAATTCAGGGCAAGCCATCTAACATCACAGTGATCCAAATATACGCCCCAACCACAAATGCTGAAGAAGCTGAAGTAGAGCAGTTCTATGAGGATCTGCAGCACCTACTGGACAACACGCCTAAAAGAGATGTTATTTTCATCACAGGAGACTGGAATGCTAAGGTGGGCAGTCAAATGACACCTCGAATTACAGGTAAGTATGGCCTGGGAGAACAAAACGAAGCAGGACACAGGCTGATAGAATTTTGCCAAGACAATTCACTCTGCATAACAAACACTCTCTTCCAACAACCTAAGAGACGGCTTTATACATGGACTTCACCAGATGGACAACACCGAAATCAGATTGATTACATCCTTTGCAGCCAAAGGTGGCGGACATCTGTACAGTCGGTAAAAACAAGGCCTGGAGCTGACTGTAGTTCAGATCACGAACTTCTTCTTGCACAATTTAGGATCAGACTAAAGAGATTAGGGAAGACCCACAGATCAGCTAGATATGAGCTCATTAATATTCCTAAGGAATATGCAGTGGAGGTGAAGAATCGATTTAAGGGACTGGACTTAGTAGATAGGGTCCCGGAAGAACTATGGACAGAAGTTGGCAGCATTGTTCAGGAGGCGGCAACAAAATACATCCCAAAGAAAGAGAAAACCAAGAAGGCAAAATGGCTGTCTGCTGAGACACTAGAAGTAGCCCAAGAAAGAAGGAAAGCAAAAGGCAACAGTGATAGGGGGAGATATGCCCAATTAAATGCAAAATTCCAGAGGTTAGCCAGAAGAGATAAGGAATTATTTTTAAACAAGCAATGCGCGGAAGTGGAAGAAGACAATAGAATAGGAAGGACAAGAGACCTCTTCCAGAAAATTAGAAACATTGGAGGTAAATTCCAGGCAAAAATGGGTATGATCAAAAACAAAGATGGCAAGAACCTAACAGAAGAAGAAGAGATCAAGAAAAGGTGGCAAGAATATACAGAAAACCTGTATAGGAAGGATAACAATATCGGGGATAGCTTTGACAGTGTGGTCGGTGAGCTAGAGCCAGACATCCTGAAGAGTGAGGTTGAGTGGGCCTTAAGAAGCATTGCTAATAACAAGGCAACAGGAGACGACGGCATCCCAGCTGAACTGTTCAAAATCTTGCAAGATGATGCTGTCAAGGTAATGCATGCTATATGCCAGCAAATTTGGAAAACACAAGAATGGCCATCAGACTGGAAAAAATCAACGTATATCCCCATACCAAAAAAGGGAAACACGAAAGAATGTTCAAACTATCGAACAGTGGCACTCATTTCACATGCCAGTAAGGTAATGCTCAAGATCCTGCAAGGTAGACTTCAGCAGTTCATGGAGCGAGAATTGCCAGATGTACAAGCTGGGTTTAGAAAAGGCAGAGGAACTAGAGACCAAATTGCCAATATCCGCTGGATAATGGAAAAAGCCAGGGAGTTTCAGAAAAACATCTATTTCTGTTTTATTGACTATTCTAAAGCCTTTGACTGTGTGGACCATAACAAATTGTGGCAAGTTCTTAGTGGTATGGGGATACCAAGTCATCTTGTATGCCTCCTGAAGAATCTGTATAACGACCAAGTAGCAACAGTAAGAACAGACCATGGAACAACAGACTGGTTTAAGATTGGGAAAGGAGTACGGCAGGGCTGTATACTCTCACCCTACCTATTCAACTTGTATGCAGAACACATCATGCGACAAGCTGGCCTTGAGGAATCCAAGGCTGGAGTTAAAATCTCTGGAAGAAACATTAACAATCTCAGATATGCAGATGATACCACTTTGATGGCTGAAAGCGAAGAGGAACTGAGGAGCCTTATGATGAAGGTGAAAGAAGAAAGGGCAAAAGCTGGTTTGCAGCTAAACCTCAAAAAAACCAAGATTATGGCAACCAGCTTGATTGATAACTGGCAAATAGAGGGAGAAAATGTAGAAGCAGTGAAAGACTTTGTATTCCTAGGTGCAAAGATTACTGCAGATGCTGACTGCAGTCAGGAAATCAGAAGACGCTTAATCCTTGGAAGAAGAGCAATGACAAATCTCGATACAATAGTTAAGAGCAGAGACATCACACTGACAACAAAGGCCCGCATAGTTAAAGCAATGGTGTTCCCTGTAGTAACATATGGCTGTGAGAGCTGGACCATAAGGAAGGCTGAGCGAAGGAAGATCGATGCTTTTGAACTGTGGTGTTGGAGGAAAATTCTGAGAGTGCCTTGGACTGCAAGAAGATCCAACCAGTCCATCCTCCAGGAAATCAAGCCAGACTGCTCACTTGAGGGAATGATATTCAAGGCAAAACTGAAATACTTTGGCCACATCATGAGAAGACAGGACACCCTGGAGAAGATGCTGATGCTAGGGAGAGTGGAAGGCAAAAGGAAGAGGGGCCGACCAAGGGCAAGATGGATGGATGATATTCTAGAGGTGACGGACCCGTCCCTGGGGGAGCTGGGGGTGTTGACGACCAACAGGAAGCTCTGGCGTGGGCTGGTCCATGAAGTCACGAAGAGTCGGAAGCGACTAAACGAATAAACAACAAGCAGCAAACTGACTACCAGAGAAAGCGTCCTAAAGCACATGATCCATCTATCTGTGCCTGGGAAGAAAAGCAGAAAAAATGAGCTGAGATTAGCAGTCTCTAGATCAAGAGCCATCAGTGTGAGAGAAAAGGAACCCAGAGTAAATCCTTAATGCTCTATCTCCACTCTGCTGACCCCTTCCTAGTCATTTAGTCAGGAGATGCTGAAGAGTCATTGCCACCCAATTCATTAGTGAGACAGCAATTGTTTATGTTCCTCAGATGCGGCCCATTGTGAAAAGTGTCCTGATGACCAGCATTCCAACGAAAAGTGAGATCAATGTCTCCCCAAGTTATAAGCTTCCTCTCCTATTAAGAAAACTTGGGTCTCATCCTGGCTTTCATTGCAGTTTTTTTGTCTCTAATCACTGCCTTTGTCCTAGGACTCTTCATTAAATACCAAGAAAATCCCATAGTCAAAGCCAACAACCGGGACCTCACCTACCTTGTCCTGGTTTCCCATCTCCTTTCCTTCTTGACCCCCTTTCTATTCATTGGACGCTCCAGGAAAGTGACCTGCCTTCTTCAACAAACTGCCTTCAGTGTTGTTTTCTCGGTTGCCGTGTCTTCCCTACTGGCCAAGACCGTCGTGGTGGTGGTGGCCTTTCTGGCCACAAAGCCAGGCAGCAGGATGAGCAAATGGCTGGGGAAGGGCCTAGCTAATTCCGTTGTCTTGTCCTGCTCCAGTGTTCAGGTTGGCATCTCTCTCTTATGGCTGGGAATCTCTCCCCCATTTCCAGAATTCAATCTGCATTCCCAACCAGGACAGATCCTGCTGCAATGTAATGAAGGCTCAGTCACCATGTTCTATACTGCCCTGGGCTACATGGGTTTTCTGGCTTCCATCGGCTGGCTTTTCTAGCCCACAGACTTCCAGGGACCTTCAACAAAGCCAAGCCAATCACCTTCAGCATGTTGGTCTTCTGCAGCGTTTGGGTCTCCTTTATCCCCACCTACCTGGGCACCAAAGGGATATATATGGTTGCTGTGCAACTCTTCTCTATTCTGGCCTCCAGCCTGGGCTTACTGGGCTGCATTTTTGTCCCCAAATGCTACATCATTATTCTCAGACCTGACATGAACACAAAAGAGTATCTTATGATGAAAACAAATGTGGGATCCTGATTTTAATACCTATTTTTGTGTAATTTATTGGTAATTTAAAATAATGGAAGGAAATTCCTTTATACAGGTTCTATCCAAATTTCTTTTTTTGATTTGAGTTATGAATTAAAATGATTGAGGAAAGAAGCTGCTGTAGCAACTGATGATCTTTTAAATAATTATATTATTTATCACAGTCTGCATTTAAATTCTATCATGACCATAATTACTGGCATTAATACATTTTATGAAACCAATATAGATAAATGTTCACCAGAGTAGTGTACATGAACTCAATTTTATATGAGATGTAAAAAGCATTTGTAATTTGATTGTTTTTGTTGCTGTTTAGGAGTGCTGCATTATTATCTTCAGGTGGTTGACTCTATTTCAACTGCTATTTTTTTGCACTCACTTTGAATGATTTTTATTCATTTCAATACATATTGCTGTGGTCTGTTTTCAATGGTTAACTATGGGATGGCTCATATTGTTGGTCAAAACGTCAAATACACCCTTTCCCGAGATCCAGCTTGCACCCACCCTTTCTGCCTTCCTGAAGGCCTTGAAGAGCTGGCTCTTCCCTGAAGATGGTGAGTGGAGAGTGTTGCCCTGGGGAGCCATGAGTTGTTATAGAGCTTTTATTGAGTGTGGAAGGATAGCATTTTCCATAAGGACAGAATGTAGATTGCTCATTTCCTGAGCAGTAGCTGTAATAGTCTACTACTAATACTAATAGTCTACTAACAGTCAATAGCAGTAATGACAAGGAGTCTGTCAGAATCTGAACGATGAGGAAATATGGCAGAAGTTTCCATTCTGGCTTCCATTCTTTAAGGTTCTGTTCTCCTGAGTTACATCTTTCATATCTAATTCTGTTAATATATAAATCACAAAAATTAGAATATAAAAAGTACTTTTCCTGACAAATACTTTTAGTCGATTGTAAGAGACTCCCCCTGCAGGAGAAATGGTACCAGTACCAAGAATGTGGTACATGCTTTCCTTTTTGGTCTCTTTTCCTGAATTACTGAGAGTTTTCACAATAAAGAAAACCTGGGACCCCCACATGGATGAGAAGTCCTATAGTACAGAAAATATTTTGTTAATTGTTCAGCTTGTGATGACATCACACAGTCTACATAGAAGAGAAATGGTACAAATGGTACAAGGGGATCCACACTGGAGAGAGGCCCTGTTCAGATTGGGGGGAATGCTGAGTCACCCAATACTTCATACAGAGAAGAAAAACTATAAATGCACTGAGCGTGGGAATGATTTTGCTGAGAAGTCTACAACTGGCATCACCAAGGATTCCATATGGGAGAGAGACCATATAGATCCCATCAGTGGAAAATACTTTGTTTACCCTTGGCCTGTTTGCAACAAGAAGATTCACACTGGGGGACACCTAATAACTAATTTGAGGATGGGTCCTGTTTTTCTCAGAAGTCGGAGGTTAAAATCTATATGAGTATCCGTCCTGGGAAGAAACCTGATCTATGCATGGAATGTGAGAATTATTTTGCTTATTACTCCTTTCAGTTGAAATATCACTAAGTTCGTGCCAGATGACCACTTTGGAGAAAAGCCCAAAGTAAGGAGAATTAGTGGACCATATAAGCAAAAACGGTGCAATTCCCTATCTGGAAGGGTGATCCGTCTCTGAAGGACAAGGCAGGAATGCCAATTGCCTCATGAAAGGTAAGCAAGGACAAAGTGTGAAATGGAACTACAGGAGATGAATGACTGACTGTATACAGCACCTCCTTTATCTGGAGAAAAGTTAATAGCACCAACAGAGAGGCAGTTTGGTGTTGTGGTGAAGGCATCAGGCTAGAAAGTGGGAAACTGTGAGTTCTAGTCCCACCTTAGACCCAAAGCCAGCTGGGTGACCTTGGGCCAGCCACTCCCTCTCAGCCCTAGGAAGGAGGCAATGGCAAACTAGAGCTGTCCCAGGTTATTTCCCCTTGGCTTAGGTGGAGTAGCTTTAGTCCGACAAGATTCCGTCTACAGGGAGTGAGCAAATGAAGAACTGGAGTTTGTCTGGACCGATTCCTGGTCATTCCTGGGCTGGGCCTGACACCAACCGAGGACCTGACCCTGAAGGCAGAAGCAAGCAGCCACGTCCAGGAGACATTGGAAGAGACAACAGAATGACCACATTTGAGCAGGGAGGAGAGTGAGTTTGGCTCCTGGACTCCTCACGCAATATGGTGTCATGGGTCTCTAGAGCGGTTTTAAAGGTCCCAAGTAAAAGCTACCAAAGGTTCACAGTTAGAGGTGGGACACTGTCTCTTTTTCCTTCCTGGATGCCGCAGGGGGAAGCAAAGCACACTATAGAGAACCCCACCCTGCTGATGGAAAACTGTACTATAGGTTGTATCCCAAGAATAAGTTTCTCAAGTAAAGGGAATAAAAAGTTTCCTGAGCTTTTTCTTCATGATTTTTGAATTGGAACGATGCCCATGAGTCACACAAAGTTTTTCCCCTCATGCACAGCAGCACGTGAAGTCATGCAGAGGCTCAGCTGGGATCCCCACTCCCGGTCTATTTATCAAAATCACTGTGATTTCTTCTCCTTGCACCAAAGCCTGTGGGATTCCTTCCACCCAGGGTCATTCTGAAACCAAGGCAGGGATACTTAGTAACTCTCATCAACAAACTTGACAAATATTTAGTAATGCCTATAAAAAACCTGAAAATCTGGCCCAAAATTATCACAAGGACTACGGAGAGCATTGGGCAGGATTCATGTTGGCAGGGACCATGCCAGTCTGAAAGGTAATGCTTCCTGTGGCAGACCTGGTACCAGGCTATATTTCCTATCCTCTCGATCAAGCTCATGCATCTGTACTCCTGGCTGGAGAATTGAGCTTCTCTGAAGACAGCCAAGGCCAGTGGGGCTGGTCGCAGAGAAGAATAGCGGATCTCCACCATGAGAGGTGAAATTCTGCTGCTGCTGCTGCTTCTCCTGGTGTCCTGCTTTCCTTGTGGGACACTGATGACCAAATGTCCACTGAATGTACAAAAAGAGGAAGGATACGCATTTAATTACTACAAGCCGGGAGACTTCCTGATTGGTGGAATCATATCTACATCTAGCACTATATTTCATCCATACATTTTCTTTAAGCCTCCAACCAACACATTTGAAAGGTAATTCCTGATGTGTACTTAACCCTGCTGATTAATTTAATCCTTTCCACTGTCTTTTTTTAATAGGGAAGTTCCCACCTATGGTACCTGGTCTTGGTCACCTTTTCCCTCTTTATTTAGTCTAAGGAAAAGGCTTAAATTTGGCAGGGGGTAGTGTACCTTGGTTCTTCACAAAATCACTCTGAGTGATGCCAGGGAGCGTCACCAAACACTCTTTTAGCTGAAGGCAAAGAAATGAGATTCTTTCCCATTTTAGATTCCCCTTCTCTTCAATGTCCTTCATGATGCACTGCTGTCTATCGTCTGTCTGTCTGTCTGTCTGTCTGTCTGTCTCTCTCTCTCTCTCTCATCTTTCCCCTCCCCAGCAAGTGGCCACGGTCCTCCCCCATTGGCTTTCAGCTTTCTTTCATAAGATGGCTTGTGGGTCACTTTGCATCCCAGAACAAGGCAGAGGCTGGCATTCGGCTTGGCACAGCAGGACACCAGCTTCCTGTTTAATTTTTCTTTAAAGTAATAGAAAGCTTTTTAAATTTTTAAGAACTAAAGAGACCAGGGAGGGTGGGAAACAGAAAGGGAAGTGGCCATGGGCATATCATCTCTTAGCACTATCAAAGGTCCCTTGGATTTGAAAGGAATTCAACAGAAGCCATTTCAGCCTTTCCAAAAAAAAGGTAAAGCACATTTCAGGTGAGTGGTTACTTTTCTACACCGTGAGGTAGAAATCTGTCACCGATCCGCTGAGGTAAATTCCATGTACCTCATATTGACCTTTATACTCTTATTTTATACATTTCATTTTCAACATTGCCAGATATAAATTAGCATTAAAAGAAAACTGTCCTTCCTGGAAAAAAAATACTTCCAGACTATGAAGAAAGTAACTAAAAATTAAAATCAGTATTAATAGCATAGAATTACTACAGTGATTAATATTGATACATAACAGAATCACCATCTGCTGTTGAATATGGTGAAATATTGTAGCATGTTAATCCATTCAATATCGTATCTGAAAATAAGGTAAAAAGCAAAAGCAAAAATATTATTCAATGCCAAAGGAATGTTAAGAGATAGCAGAAAATAGCATAATGTCAAACGACTGAATAAATAGCTCCTTGAATCTCTCTGTGAAAGAAGCAATGAAGGAACACAACGCTGAAGGGTTTCAACCTGCCCAGAATGACGGAGCATCACTCTGGAAGAAGGTTCTTCCCTTTCCTTCCTCCAAGAGCAGCCAAAGGACGAGTGTGACATTTATCTCAAGCTGAAGCCCCTTCTGGGGATGAGCACTTCCAGCTGCCTTAGATGGGGCACAGGACTAACTAGATCCTCTGCTGGTGACAGTGAGGTTGTCATTTCCACCAGTCCTCAAGTCAGGGTTGACTCTTTGCTATCCACATAGATAGTCTTTCTCTAGGATGGTCTGTTCTTGACCGGGCCTTTTAAGTCTCTGAATAAGGAGGTTGGGAATCTATTAGAAAAATAAAGAAGACTTGGGGCCCTCCATTTGGTGTCAGAGCGTATTGAGCAAAATCAGTAGGTGTTTAACAGAGTAACCAAGTGAAGCCAAATGTGACAAGCCAACCTGCAATAGGACCACAAGAGAGATTTTTCAGTATAGATCAATAGCTTAAGAGACAAAGATAATTGGCATTCAAAGCAGCAAACAATCAATGAAACACGACGGTCAAAATATTTTGCCAGAATAGTTCCTTTCAAATATCGATACAACTGGTAGTCAAAGAAATCCTAGATGAAATATGCACAGGGAGCACCAAAGCCTCCATAGATGAAATATCCTACAAAAAAGAGATGTATGGCATTAAACAGAAACCAGACTGCAGATTTGGGGATGGTTTCCCGTAATGAATCAATGCGTCCAGCGGCTAAAATCTTTGATCCGTTTCATTCCTTATTATGAGTATCTTAGTTTTGCTGTAGGAGTATTCCTCTAAGATGGAAAAAATAATACAGCTCATTGTCTTGGAAGGAAGCTCCCACCGGTATCAGAGGGACTGTCCTGATAGGAACATCCAGAGAAATTTATCACCTGGAAAGGCCCTGGAAATAAATGGCAGCAGAATTAGCTATTTTTTTGAGGGAGCAATGAGTGCCTGACCATTGTTAGCATTGCAACGTTGTGACCATGAGGCTCTGCTTCACCCTTCTTTGCCCTTCATGAGATCAACCAGATCAGTTTACAGGTTTTAGGCTCATCCATTCCATCATTATTCCACTGATTTCAGAGTGTGGATTTCTGAATGGTTCTTAGCATAGTCATAAGACAGAATTCAGATGTTTTGTTAAAAATGCCCGTACCACCTGACTTTATAAACCAAAGACAACAACCTATTAATATCTCCTGTGTTGTAGTATGAAGGGTATGAGTTTCAGCCAGATCTTGCCATTCCTGTTTGCCATTCATGAGATCAATCAGCGTCCTAGGCTGCTCCACAATTTCACCCTGGGCTACAGCCTCTATGAGAACTTCTTCAGTGCAAGAATGACATATGAAGCCATGCTGGACTTGCTATCAACGGGGCAGGAGAATGTACCAAACTACAGATGTGGGAGACCAAAACATCTGTTGACAGTGCTTGAAGGAACTGATTCCGAGCTCTTTCATCATGTGACAACCATGCTGGGCATCTACAAAATCCCACAGGTAAGAATGGATGCTGAAATAATTCCAGTTTGTAAAGTCTCCAGAAAGTCCAAAAGGTAGCCCTGGCCGATATCAACAAATGAAAAGAGCCGATTGATGGAGCTTAAAGGACCCTTGAAATAGGATGCATGCAAATGCGTTTCTCTTCACTCTGGGATTAGTTAATGGCATCGGTGTTGAAAAATAAGCTGGTCTCCCAGAGTTCCCCTTTCCTTGCTACTGAATCAGACTCACATTCTAAGCAAGAGAGTGACTGGCAATTGGCAAAGCCGATATCATGGTTCAGACCTAAGACTAGGGGGAAAGGACATCTCTGTAGTGAAGAATCAGCAAGATAATCACTCCCTTTTTCTCTTTCACTGAAGATCAACTATGGGGTCATCAGCCATATTCCTGAGCAGAAACAGCATTTCCCTTTCTTCTACCGGCTGAGTCCAAAACAAGAGCCTCCTCACTTGGCGATTGTCAAACTGCTCCTGCATTTCCGATGGACGTGGATCGGCCTTGTTGTTCCGGACAATGAAAGTGGAGAAAGGTTCAGGAGTTCCTTTGTGCCTGTGGCCCTCAAGAAAGGGGTTTGCGTTGCCTTCTCAGAAACCATTCCACTGTTGTATACAGTAGGCGAAGAAAAAAAAAGGATTTCTAATTTGAACAACACGGAAGTCAAAATTATTGTTCTTCAGTTGGACTTTCAGGCCACAATAGCGCTAGGAGTGCAAATCCAAAATTTAGAAAATGGTGAAAATGTGTTTGGGGAGAAAGTGTGGATTGCCACAACTTTGCCAGACATATCTGTGAGATTTTTTTATCGAATGATTGATCTCCAGCATAAACATCTTTTGTTATCTTTCTTAACTCTGGCAAACAAAAGAACACAAAATTATGATTTTAACACGTATTTCTCTGCCAGTGAGAATTTTGGGGAGGCAGCATTTCAGTGCTCCTCTTCACACCCTATTTTGTCTAAGAAAGTTCAGAAGAGATGCACAGAAAGAGAGAAGTGGGAGATCCCTCCCCGTGATTTGGTTGCCAGAATTCTGTCTGAGGATGCCTCCAGTATTCCCACTTCAGTCCAGGCTGTGGCCAGAGTCCTCCATGCTGTCTCTTCCTCCCGCCTGACCCGGAGGAGAATCAGGGTTGGAGACTATGTACAGCCATGGCAAGTAAGACTTTTCTCTCAATTTCTGCTAATGACCCACATTAAATTCTCTTGTATTTGTTAAAAATGGGCAGCGTTGGACATGAGGTGGGATAGTCCCCACAGCAATTGCCCAAGTTTGAGTGTTTGTTCTGACCAAATGTGGAGGCTTGGAGAGAAAGAAGGAGAGATTCTGCTACTAGATCTCCCAAAGTGAAGAGATGTGCTGGTTTGAGAAGCTGGGAGAACAAGGAATGAAGAGGAAGGCTCTTTCCCTATTTGCAGAATAAATCAGCTTCAGGATGTTACAGAAACCATCAGGTTTCTTGACCATCCAACATTGCCCTCATTTAGCTTCTAGGTCGGGGAATTTTTTTTCTCACTTCCTGTTCTGCCACCTTAAGAGGATGTGGGTTCTGTGCCCTTTCCAGGGTCTTCAGGGAACACCCAGGTCAGCTGACTTTCTTTACAATGCAGCTTCTTAAACAAATTGTTCATCAACTTTTTCTTCTCTATTGGTCCTCTCACTTAGGACTTGATACCAAGATCTTTTCTTGGCTCTTTCTCCTCCTTTGAAAGGAAAATCTTAGAATGGGTAGCCCAATCTTTACTCCCAACCCTTCCCATCACCATCTCTTGGTTTCATAAAGCGGTGAAGTAATAAGTTGCAGAACCCAGGGAGACCAGAAAGTAATACACTCTCACGATATTTGCTGCCTCCTTTGCCTTTCTTTTGGTGAACGTCCAAGTGGCCTGTTGGGTTTCTGCATCCCAGCGTCTGTGAAAAGAAGCAGCCTCTGTGGTTTTGCTGCCTTCCGTTTTCAGGGCATCAACAGGCAAAGGAACGTACATCCTCAAGACATAGCACAGCGGCAGGAATGGGGCAGGTCTGGCAGCAGGACTATCTGTTATCTCTGGACCTCTTGCATGGCCCTTCTTCTACACCGAGCTCTTAGCTGTATCGAAACAAACACCAAGATCAGAAAGAGAAGAGTTCCTTAGGATGTGTCTCCTCTTCCAGACTGGATGTTTGAACTTTGCCCGTTTTCCATGTGTTTCTACTTCCCAATCATTCCTCCCTTTTTCATATCATCAACCTTCAAAGCTTAGTTGCCCCTGCTAGGAGGACATATTCCATTCAACATTAGAGGGACAGGAAGATGTTGCCACCACTCTTGTGCAGCTCTGTTGGACCATGTCCCACACATGCTGTGTCCAACTCTTTAGATATATTACCTTCCACCTTTTGCTGCTCTTACTCACCAAAAAAAAAAAAAATTAGGTGGAGCACCTGAGGTTCACCTGAGGCTTTCTCACTCAAGAGCTGCAGAAGAGATGAAGGCAGTGTGATGGGGACAAGGCACAAAAAGGATATTGCCAAGGCTGGTTTCTGACATGCTTAGGTGCAAGTAAGGAAAGGCCCAGAAAAGCACTGTCACACACATTACCAAATCCCAAGACCTCTTGTCCATTTCAGTGGCTTTCTGTATCACTAGTCAACTTCAGCTTCCTGCCAAGGTACCAGGTCTGCCAATCATATACAGTACCAGGAGATCCTCATCTGAAAACACAGGATATTTCTGCAAAGCTGAAGCACTGCAAAGGTGGAATGGTACAAATCAGGAATGTCCCTGTAGGTAGATGCTGAATCCAAATATGTATTTTTTCAGCACCCAGATGGTTGGATGGTTCCTTCTAGAAAATGACATGACTGAAGACAGTAGGTGAGGGGGCAACAAGCTGGCCAGAGATCTTTTGAGAAACAGAAAGGCCATACAGATTAAGTCCCTAAGCAGATTCGTCCCAAATGTTGGAGAAAGTAGAGCTTACCTGAAGCACCCCACTTTTGAACTAGGGCTCGAATGGGAACGTGTAAGGTACAGTGGTGATTCTCCATGTCTTTCTAGCTTCATCCCTTTCTAAGAAACTTCCAGCTTTACAATCTTACTGAGGATGATGTTTATTTGGATGAGAATGGAGATCCTTCTACTGACTTCGACATCATGGAGTGGGCAGTATTTCCCAACAAGTCTGCTGCTGGGGTGACAATTGGAAAGATCGAAAGAGAGGCCTCTTCAGAAGTCAAGATCTCCATCAATCAGAGTGCCATCATATGGCCAACGTCATTTAACCAGGTAGCTGAGACTGACTGTATGTGTGTGTGTTTTTTTTTATTTTTCTGCTCCTATATATCTGAGTTTGAGGACTATTATGTAGAGTAACAGAATCTTGCAAGTCAGAATGCTCTTTCCCCCTCCTTCACGTCTATCTGTTTGAGAACTAGAGAGGGTTCTATTAAGATTAAAAAACTAGTGAAACAGAAAAGGAATGAAAAGAAATGAGCCTTCTCTAGTTCGTTGTCCATAACTCCGAATAAGAAAAATTCTCATTTCATCTGAATATTAATCTCTTAAACTCTCTGCATTACCATCTGTATTTGTGTCCAATACCTTCTCCCTTTTTCACAAGTCCACCACGCATGAGAAAATGTCCCTTCAGGTTTTGCACATTTCCAACAGTAATTAGAAGTCCCCTAATACATCTTTGAAAATGTCTCTGGTGTTGTACTGTATGCCAAAAATACGTCATCTTAGAAAAGTTCTCTTTTAAATTGTAAAACAATGTGGATTTTAAACCTTTTAACTGCATTCTCTGCCACTGATCCATCTGAATATTATCACCAAAGGTCTTGCCCATAGCTTGTTTAATTTGCCCTTCTTCTGTTTCAAATCTCAGCAAAAGTTTAAACATTTTAGCAATCACATGTTCATCATTTGTACAAAATTCATTTTCAAAATCTGTTTTCTCATATTCTGTTCCTGCTACTTTTTATCTGTATTAATTCTTTCCCTTAATTGTGCACATGAAAACCACTGAAAACTAAATCCCTCTACCATCAATGCTTCTCTCAATTCCATCTTCAGCTCTTTGTTTTCCTGGACCAGCAAATCTTTCTAGGATAACCATTTTTCTTTGCCCACAGTTTCTTTTCTGTAAAATGTTTCTTGGGCTGAGGCCAACAAAAGTGTTTTAGGCATAGCCTGGGTTTTTTATCTGTTCTATATTCATACTGTGACACTCCTGATATAATGATTTTTAAAATCTACATGTGCTTTAACTTTTTCATACGATAAATAACCACACCATCCAAATCAGACCATTCTAAAAGGCTCTTGTTTCTTTTTTATTATCATTAAAGTTTATTAGATTTTCAAGATCAAAAGATAAAAGCTAACAAAAAGGAAAAATTAGGATAGAAAGTAAAATTGTAGAATAGAGTGGGAAAAAAGAGAAAGTCAAAAGTGCAGGAAAAGAAAAAGAAAGAAAAGAAAATACTGGAAAAGAATGACTCCTGATTTCCTTCCCAACAGATATGTGTACATTTACATTAAGTTTTTTACTCTAAATGTAGAACATGGCTTTCATTCTTTCTATTGTCCATTATTATTTCTAATCATCAAATCCATATATCATGATTTCTTTTTTTTTCTGCTTCATGCAAAATGTTCAGAAGGGGTTTCCAGGTAGCTTTGAAATTATTCAGTGTCTTTTCTCTAATCAAAGCTGTCAATTTCACCATCTCAGCCAATTCCATTCACTTTCCAACCAATCTTCCACTGTAGGTCATTTCAGATCTTTCCATTTTTCTGCAGATAAGATCCTTCCTGCTCAAATTGTTAAAAGCTTTCTCTGCATCCAGAAAAATCAGCGCCACTTGTTTTAGGGTTGTAAGTTGTATGCATTCAATGATATCCAACACAGTCCTCACAATGTCTCTTCATTGCCTTTTGGGTAAAGACCCACATTGATCATCATGAATAAAGACCTGTAAAATCTCCTTCAATCTATCAGCCAATATTTGGGTAAATATTCCATAATCATTATCAGCCATGAAATCAGTCTATAATTCTTAGTTAAAGTAAGATCTTGTCCCTCCTTTGGTAATGAGGCAATTCTGGACTCTTTCCAAGATTCTGGCATTGCAGAAAGGTTGTAAAAGTTGACCCTCAAAACATTTATAATACGAACTGGGAAGTCCATCTGACCCTGGTGCTTTCCCTACTTTAATCTTTTTTATTTCTTCAGCTACCTCAAAAGTTCTTCTAGAACTATTCATAGATGGTTTCTCTGATTGAGAAAGTTTTGGCAACTTTTTTTTCTTCAAATATTCATCCACCTTTTCCAGGGAGACCTCCTGTTTTTTAATACAGATTTGAATAAAATTCATAGAACGATTTCCAAAATCTCTCTCTCACTGCTGTTATCATATACAAAAGCAAACTTCCGTGGATTCTTTCCAAGGGGTCATCAAAAGTTGACCACTGATGCTTCGTTATCATTTCTCGTGGAGATCTCTTCTCCACCACATCCATTGGACCCTCCTCCAAGTCTCCTTAAACTTTTCCCAAGAATTCTCTGGCTTTTTGAACAGAGGTCAATCGAAATCTTATCTGTTCAAAAGAAAAAATTCATTGTATTTTATTACATTGTAATTTTAACATTGTAAATTTACTAGGTAAATTTAAAACATAGTTTTGAAATTACATTGTATTTTAACTATATGTGTTGAAATTGAATAAAGTTTTCATTAAAAGAAAAAAAAAGACAACAGTGAAAATTGCTACTTCCAATTAATCCCAGCGAAATGGGGTCTTCTGCTTCAGTATCTCAGAAAAAATATCTTTTCTCTTACTTAAAATTCTGATAGGAATCTCCTATCACATAATTATATCTACATCTTCAATCGTGTATTAAAATGGCAATGCGGAACTTGGTACCTCATTGTTTTTCTCACAGAGGGCACTAATACATCCCTTTGAACATGCCTTCTTGCAGCAAAACAGGAATTTATCTGATACACCTTCTCAATTGCTTCATCAATTTTTTCCTATTCCCAAATGAAAAACTCTGACAATGCCTGAACATCCTTTCTTCTGACATCGGCATATGGATTCTCTGGAATGGCTCTAAACCTCAGGCAGAATTCCTTCTCTCTAAGCTCCATCAGAGCCACATTGTCCTTTCCTCTTTCTAATTCCATAGCCCTAACTTCTACTGTATTCTCCAAAGTTTCAATTCTATCATTAACTTGTTCTGTTTTTTTTCCAGACATTTGTTTTACAGAATCACCCATCTTTCATCCACATTTCTTTCAAGAGTCATAAATTCGGTTCAGGATCTTTAAATGTTTTTACTGTCAACAACCAGTCTCAGGGCAACCACTCCTTCCCCTCATTGCAAATCCAGCTTTTCGAAAGGATCCCTGGAAGATAAACCCAACTCGGGGGGTGCATTTATTTATAAACCCACTGGGACATTTGTTAGGATTCAGTTCATTGCTCTGGTGAACAATTATGGTGCATAAAGATGGGTATTAACTTTGCACACTGTGTAAAACACATCTATGTCATGTTCAAAATACCATGATTATAAGAAACCAGGGTTTAGCCCAGTTCATCAACCCAAGCTGTAACTAGTTTTCATTCAGATATGTAATCCCCTTAATGCATATATTTCCCCACATTTTCTTTATGTCTAGAAGGTGCCTTTCTCGAGGTGTACTGAAAGTTGTCTCCCAGGATACACCAAGCTCACAAGAGAGGGAGCACCAGTTTGCTGCTACGACTGTTCTCCGTGTATGGAAGGATCCGTCTCCATGCAGGAAGGTAAGTGGCTCAAGAGCAAAGAAGGACCACCATCCAAGTTCAAACCAAGCCTGATCGAGATTAACCCCCAAGCCCACTGAAGCATGTAAAATGCTTCCATCTGCTGAGGAAGCCTCCATTCTACTAAGCTGGCTATCTATTTTACTGTCAAGATGCCCCATCAGCCAGACCATTCTCTTGGAGGCATGTGTGGGTGTCACTGAGAGTGGAAATCTCCCTTCTGCTGGGCTTAGTGACACAAGTCTTATAACAGGAAGTAGTTTTCAATAGAAGAGAATGTATACAATGTATGTTCTTACCGGGGCTTACAAAGATTGGGCTTATGGGGGTGAGATGAACATTTTGGCAGATTAGTGTAATATAAATACCTTGGTTCTAAATGGTGAAAAAACTAAGGAGATCTTCATCGATTTTAGAAAGAGCTGGCTCAGCCATACACCACTCTATTAAGGACATAGCTGGGGAGTCAGTCAGTAGCATTAATTTCCTGGGGATGCAGACGACGAATAGTCTGACCTGGGCTCTCAAGGCTGCCTCCTTCGTACAACGGGCACAGCAGCATTCACATTTTCAGCACCAGACAAGGGAAAACACCCCCTCCCTCCACCTCCCCTCCTCCTTACTCTCTATATAGGCACTAGGGAGAGTGCATTGACCAATTGCCTTTCCACCTGGTTTCAAGGCTGTAGTGCCTCAGATAAGAAGTCTGTGCAGTGGGTGGTGAGGGCAGAAGACAGGATAATGGGGATCTCACATCCTCCCATTCAGGATAGAGCGTATAGTGAAATATTGTCAGTGACCCCTCCCACCCACATTGCAGCTTGTTCTGCTTGTGATCCTCTGGTAAAAGGTTCCTCTACATTCAATGCAGAACAGCTGGATTGGGTAATTGATTGATTGATTGATTGATTGATTGATTGACTGATGTAATATAGCCACCACCCATCTCCCCCAAAAGAGGGACTCTGGGCAGTTTACAATAAAATCAAGTGCAAAAGATAAGCATTAAAATGGCATAAAACAGTCAGTATAAAATAGTTGTAATAGTTTTGTCCCCTGGGCTATTACATTCCTGAACTCTTCATAATCCCCTCTCAATTCATTGTGGTGCATGTTGTATGTAGGATGGTGATATTTATTAGGGATAATGATAAGGAGAGTGCAATGGCAAAGAATGTATATCATATCTTATAGTTATTATTTTTTGTGAGACAATTGCAATGAAATTTCTTTGTAATGTGGACTTTGGTGTATAGTGGAATGACAATAAAAGTATTCCTTTCCATTACATTCCATATTCTATTCTATCCTATCCTATTCATGTAGATCAGGGTTGAACTGTAAAGACCTTGGTGCTCTCTGAGCTTAGCTCTTTGCTTGCAGATCTTTCATTACCTGACTAGGTAACACCATCAGTGCTCCCGCTGATGATGCTGATGATAGTACTGATGGAGTTACCTGGTTGGGTGATGACACATCTGCAAACAAACAACCATGCTCAGAAAGCACCAAGGACTCCACAGAAAGGGGATTGATTTACAGGAGATATATTAGAGGAATAAGCAAAACCCAGCACCAAACGGACTACCAGAGAAAGCGTCCTAAAGCACATGATCTGTCTATCTGAGCATAGGAAGAAAAACAGAAAAATGAGCTGAGATTAGCAGTCTTTAGGTCAAGAGCCATCAGTGTGAGAGAAAATGAACCCAGAGGAAATCCTTAATGCTCTATCTCCACTCTACTGACCCCTTCCTAGTCATTTGGTCAGGAGATGCAGAAGAGTCATTGCCACCCAATTCATTAGTGAGACAGCAATTATTTTTGTTTTTCAGATGCAGCCCATTGCGAAAAGTGTCCCGATGACCAGCATTCCAATGAGAAGCGAGATCACTGTCTCCCCAAAGTTATAATCTTCCTCTCCTATCAAGAAAAGTTGGGTCTCATCCTGGTTCTCATTGCTTCTTTTTTGTCTCTAATCACTGGCTTTGTCCTAGGACTCTTCATTAAATACCAAGAAACCGCCATTGTTAAAGCCAACAACCGGGACCTCAGCTACATTCTCCTGGTTTCTCTTCTCCTTTCCTTCTTGACCTCCTTTCTATTCATTGGACACCCCAAGAAAGTGACCTGCCTTCTTCGACAAACGGCCTTCAGTGTTCTTTTCTCAGTTGCCGTGTCTTCCTTGCTGGCCAAGACTGTCATGGTGGTGGTGGCCTTTCTGGCCACAAAGCCAGGTAGCAGGATGAGGAAATGGCTGGCAAAGGGCCTAGCTAATTCCATTGTCCTGTCCTGCTCCAGTGTTCAGCTTGGCATCTCTCTCTTATGGCTGGGAATGTCTCCCCCATTTCCAGATTTCAATCTGCATTCCCAACCAGGACAGATCCTGTTGCAATGTAATGAAGGCTCAGTCACCATGTTCTATACTGCCCTTGGCTACATGGGTTTTCTGGCCTCCACCTGCTTCTTGCTGGCTTTCCTAGCCCGCAACCTTCCAGGGTCCTTCAATGAAGCCAAATTGATCACCTTCAGCATGTTGGTTTTCTGCAGCGTTTGGGTCTCCTTTGTCCCCACCTACCTGAGCACCAAAGGGAAATACATGGTGGCTGTGGAGATCTTCTCCATCCTGGCCTCCAGTCTTGGCTTACTGGGATGCATTTTTGTCCCCAAATGCTACATCATTATTCTGAGACCTGACTTGAATGTGAAGGAGCATCTGCTGATCAAAACTGATCAGGCCTCTTAATTTTGGAATCTATCTTTTTTTTTAAGAACCTACTGGTAATTTAAAGTAATATCACTTAGAATTAAAAGTGCTTTATATGTGTTCTTAAGTCTTCCTTTCTTGAATGTGACCTTCAACTTTAATGACAGAGAAATGAAATAAATTAATTAAATTCCATAATTGTATTTTTTACCATAATCCATATTCAAGCAGAATCTTAACATTACTGGCATTAATAATAACTAACAAATTAATAATTATTTAAACCCCCCAGAGTCCCTCTGGTGGGAGGAGATCTGCAGTGACTAATTTGATGAATGAATGAATGAATGAATGAATGAATGAATGAATGAATGAAATGAACAAGTATTTTTAACCATAAAATTGTCTCTCACTTGTTAAAAATAAGGAAGAAGAGGCAGAATATGGATAACAACTTGAGGAGAATGAGGGAAGACCAGCAACAGTGAGTAGAAGCAGGTTCATCTCTCATTGTATCAGAATCAAGAGATTTATTTACAATAGAACAGAATCCTAGCCCTTTTGTATTCATGGCTTTCAACGGCAGCTTGAATTTTCTCATTGGGATAGATTGCACAAGAGGCCAAGGTATATGGAATTTATCACCAAAACGAGTATTTTTAACAGTTTTTATTAAAAGATTTTGCTATATATAATAAGAAATACATTCAAAGAAAAGTATTATAATGAAAGCCACAAGACAAAATTGTTCCCTCCGTCCTTCCTTATTCCCTTTGGCCTTTGAAACACTGGTAAGGGAGGGACAGCAAGGGCAGCAAAGTTTGGGAATCCAAGTGCCAAATCAAGAACAAAAAACTAAAAGTACATGCAAATGAAGTTGTATTCACAATTACTCATCCAAAGTATTATTTTTAATCAGTAACAGAATAAATACAGCAACATGGTTCTATATCAAGATATCTGATTAACAAGAAAAACAGCAAAGATTGCAAGGAATTTACCTGAAGAGGAAAAGCAACATTTGCAATAAAGAATAGGCTGTGATATTACGGTAAAACGGATTCAGTACCTGGGGATTTCCTTCTAAACATAATAACGTTCACACTCTTTCTTGATCGTCCAGTATTGACCTTATCTACAGTGAATACCAGGGCATCTGTCCTCACCTCTTGTCCTGCAACCACGAGGAGGAGTAATCATTCCATATAGGAATCTTAATTACAGGAAATAGATTATAGGCAAAGGCCTGAGCTAGCAATATTTAAGCACGGAGTAGGCAATGTGACTAAGAGGGAACATAGAGCAATTCCTTAATGCTCTCTTTACACCTTACTGCCTTTTGTGGACAGCAGGTGCCACAGAATGCACCTCATACGGAGCAATTGATTATGTTTTCAGAGGCAGCTGGTTGTGAAGAATGTCCAGATGACCAGCATTCCAATAAGAAGCAAGATCAATGTGTCCCCAAGGTGATCGGTTTCCTGCCTTACGAAGAAAAGTTAGGTCTCATCCTGGCTCTCATGGCCTCTTTTTTGCCTGTAACTACTGCCTTCATCCTGGGAATCTTCATTAAACACCAAGAAAGACCCATAGCCAAGGACAACAACCATTACCTCACCTACGTCCCCCTGGTCTCCCTCCTCCTTTCCAATTGCCTTTTGATTCTTTGGTTGCCCCAAGAAGGTAACCTGCCTTCTTAGACAAACTGCCTTCAGTGTTGTTTTCTCTATCCCCGTGTCTTCCTTGCTGGCCAAGACTGCCATGGTGGTTGTGGCCTTCCTGGCTACAAAACCAGGCAGCAGGATGAGGAAATTTCTGGGGTAGAGTCTGGCTAGCTCCGTTGTCTTATCCTGCTCTGGGGTTCAGGTTGGCATCTGTAATTTATGGCTGGGAATCTCTCCCCCATTCCCAAATTCTAATCTACATTCCCAACCAGGACAGATCCTGCTGCAATGTAATGAAGGCTCAGTCACTGTGCTCTACACTGCCTTTGGCTCCATGGGCTTTCTGGCTGCCATTTGCTTCTTGCTGGCTGTTGTATCCTGGAAGTTGCCAGGGACCTTCAACAAAGCCAACTGGATCACCTTCAGCATGTTGGTTTTCTGCAGCATTTGGGTCTCCTTTGTCCCCTCCTACCTGAGCACCAAAGGGAAATACATAGTGGTTGTGCAGATCTTCTCCAGCCTGGCCTCCAGCCTGGGCTTACTGGAGTACATTTTTGTCCCCAAATGCTACATCATTATTCTGAGACCTGAGATGAATGTGAAGGAGCATCTGATGAATAAAACGGATGAGGCCTCTTGACTTTGGGACTTATTTTTCATCCCACCTATTGGTAAGGTCAAATAAGGTAGCTTGGAGCTAAAGACCATGTTTTTTTATGTATTCTAAGATATCTTAAAAGCTATGGAATTCAGGAAAACTTTTTCCATCAGCCCAAACTGTTTTGTTGAGAAGAAAATCTATCTGGATTGACCGCACAAATGTTCGGAGTGGGGGAAATGTATCCATCAACAAGCAGAGCTTATGAATCATGAAGGATTCACATAGAAAAGAAGAATGCTAAATACTTAGAGGATGGGAAGCATTTTGCTCAGAAGTCTACACTGGGCTGTCACATGGAACAGACACCATTCAGAGTGTCCCAATGTTTTCCTTACCAGTTATCTTCTTCAGAATATCAAAAGATTCACACTGGGGAGTGACCCAATATAGGTGTAGCTTGTGGTATAGTGTCTTTATGAACAGTCAGATCTGAAGAGCTTTTGACATGGCTGTTGTTGTTTATTCGTTTAGTCGCTTCCGACTCTTCGTGACTTCATGGACCAGCCCATGCCAGAGCTTCCTGTCAGTTGTCAACACTCCCAGCTCCCCCAGGGACGAGTCCATCACCTCTAGAATATCATCCATCCACCTTGCCCTTGGTCGGCCCCTCTTCCTTTTGCCCTCCACTCTCCCCAGCATCAGCATCTTCTCCAGGGTGTCCTGTCTTCTCATTATGTGGCCAAAGTATTTCAGTTTTGCCTTGAATATCATTCCCTCAAGTGAGCAGTCTGGCTTGATTTCCTGGAGGATGGACTGGTTTGATCTTCTTGCAGTCCAAGGCACTCTCAGAATTTTCCTCCAACACCACAGCTCAAAAGCATCGATCTTCCTTCTCTCAGCCTTCCTCATGGTCCAGCTCTCGCAGCCATATGTTACTATGGCTACCCCAGAGATAAACCCTCTCTATCCATGTAGTGTGGGAATTACTGTATTTTCACCCCATACTATTTTGTGACACACCACAGGGGTAGAGAGTTTTCCAGTGGTGCTAAAAGTTTTGCTTGAGGCCTAACTTCTGAAACATCACACGTTCCACATAGGAATCAGACAAACTCAGTTATCTGTGAAGAGACTCATATGCATGAGAGGTGCCCTGATCCTCATTTTAGGGACCTCATGGATGTATGCATTTCCAATGTTGCATACATGGGCTATATGGAAGAAACCTGTAGCTCATTCTTCATGAACTGTGTACTTTCCTTGTTTAGGCCTCCAAGTTGCATGCAGGCCTGAAAGTTCTCAAAGAAATCAAGAGATAGCACTGGGGAGGTATAAATCTCCTGCTGATTTCAGATCCTCCTTTCCAACTCCCACCCCCTCAACTATCTTCAGTTGAGCCTGTCATTCCAGCAACATGCCTACATGTTGGTAAACCTGCAGACCCAGTTGACCACCTTGTTGATATCAGGTGGTAATCCAATAAAAGGATAATTGGAATTGAACAGCGTAAGACAGAATTAGAAAATGAATTATATACAAATGACAAACATGCAATTGCAAAAATGTATTTTTTATTAACATGTGAAAGTGAAAGTGAAAGTGAAAGTGAAAGTGAAAGTCAGCAGGGATAGCTATATCAAATGTGAATCTCTGTTCTTTCACAATTCCAGCTACAGAGTGCCACAACATGAATTTTTGCAGACAGCTCAAGTCCTGACCAAGTTGAAACTGCATAACATTTTTTTCTATTCTACCAGTTTTTAATATTCACTTCTTAGAGACTGCATCTTAGCTTGTATATGTACAGAGGCATGCCTCTGGGCAATTCTCATAGCTGCCTTCAATTTCTTTTTCATCAAACGGCATTCTTTGTCAAACCAACGATCTCTATCTATGTGGAAATGTGTGGAGGGGGATTTAGTTACTAAGTTTTTCTTCGAAATATGACACAAAGTAATGAATGCATTGGAGACTGACTGCCAGTCAGCCGTGGGTGACTGGATTGTTATGGCCCAACTGAGAGCATTCTCTGATTTAAGGCTACTCAGCATTGCCTTGTATTGACTTTGGACCAAACTAACCCTTTATTTTGACTCACCTTTGAGTTATTAATAACCCACCTATCAGCCATGTTATATGATCTTCAATTTGAACGACACTAAAATTTCACACTCACTGGCTGGTGATCACTTTCTCCTCTTGGATAGACAATGACCTCTGAAATTGCAATGCTTCCTTGGTAAGAATGCATAAGCCCCCAGAGGGTCAACCTTTATCCTTTAATTTTGGGGCAGGGGTATACCAGTATTGAAAACCTGGGAGTTGTACTAGTTCATCCTCTCCAGCTAACCAGGTTTCTTGTAAAGCTATTCTTTCAACTTATAGCTGTAAGGCCAGATACAATCAAAATATATAATAGTAACAATCTTCACACAGACACACACACACACACATATCAGAAAAACAATTAGTATGATACAATCTAATAGTAAGAATAAAAATATTAAAATAAATCAAAATAAAATACTATGTTAAGAAATTCTAAATCTAAGTAATGGTGCAGCATATTGTGCAGATGGAAGCACAAAACCGGGCATCCTGGGAGGATATTTTGGGGTCGTTGTCCAATAGAAGTAGCTTTAAATAGAAATCACACTCCCTGCCTGGGAATTTCTTTAATATCGGATATATAAGGATCTGTCTAGAGTCCTTATATAGGGAACACTATACTAACATCTGGCTTAGGGTTTCTATGGAGCCATCACCACATGGACATAACCATAAGAAGTACCCTTAAAATGTCCAAAAAGAACTGCTGAGGACAGCCTGGTGAAGGTGAAAGGTTTACACAATTTCAGCATTGTAATGGATGATAAATAAGAAGCTGGAACTAACCCTTTTAGAAGAAAATGACAAATATTGGGGTGTAGCACCTTACTTAAATTTGCTTGGAGATCTATATCCCAGATTCGTTGTTTAAGGGAAGTTCTAGCCTTATCAAATCCTAATGAGCACAGACTTTCCGTAGAGAAGCCCAGCAACTGAATTTTATCTAAGGCTCTTTTTTTGGCTACAATGATGTAAAATGATCTCTAAATACTAAAGAGTCTAAACATATAGGAAACAGAATTAACTTTAGCCAGAAGGTAAGAAGAAGGATCCATGCTCTGGCATCCAATAAAACTATCCCTATTTCTACCCATAGGATGGCATTTTTTATACTTTTTGGTACCATCAATATGGCTCTAATAAACTTATTCTGGATGGTTTCAATAATATTAAACCATGCAAACGAGCAAATTGGAGAGACATAGAGAAGCTGAGGGACTACCTTCACCTGAAAGACCTTGCAAGCTGCAGGAATATAATGGGCTCCTACTGAATGGTAGAATCTTGCAATAGCTGATGAGGTACGCTGTGCAACACTTGCCCGGTACCGAAAATGAGCATTCCAGGATAAGGAAGCATGAACTGCACTCCAAGGTATTTATAGGCGCACACCTCTTCAATTGGAGTCCCATTTACTTGCCATTTATGAATCTTATGATAGTCTCAGGCAAAAACTAAGACTATAGTTTTCTGATAATTTATTGATAGTTTTTGATCTGTGCAGAATAAAGCTAGTGCCCTAAGTGCTTTTCTCATTCCCACTTGTGAAGTAGAGATCATGACTACATCATCAGCATACAATAGTGCTGGAATTGCACGATCAGCCAAAATAGGTGGATGATGGGCTGAAGCAGCAAGCGCTTGAATTGTTGGATTTAGCTACAAATTGAAAAGTAATGGAGCTACTATGCAGCCTCGTCTTACACCTCTATAAGTTGGGACTGCTTTAGATAAATGTCCCCAGGGGGTGCATCTAATATTCAGGGAGGTATTTGAATAAAGCAATTGAATAAGAGCTAGCAGCCTTTTGACAATCATGGAATGTCTCAGTTGTTGTTGTTGTTGTTTATTTGTTTAGTCGCTTCCGACTCTTCGTGACTTCGTGGACCAACCCACGCCAGAGCTTCCTGTTGGTCATCAGCACCCCCAGCTCCCCCAGGGACGAGTCCATCACCTCTAGAATATCATCCATCTACCTTGCCCTTGGTCAGCCCCTCTTCCTTTTGCCCTCCACTCTCCCTAGCATCAGCATCTTCTCCAGGGTGTCCTGTCTCCTCATTACGTGGCCAAAGTATTTCAGTTTTGCCTTGAATATCATTCCCTCAAGTGAGCAGTCTGGCTTTATTTCCTGGAGGATGGACTGGTTTGATCTTCTTGCAGTCCAAGGCACTCTCAGAATTTTCCTCCAACATCACAGTTCAAAAGCATCGATCTTCCTTCTCTCAGCCTTCCTTATGGTCCAGCTCTCACAGCCATATGCTACTATGGGGAACTCCATTGCTTTAACTGGAATGTCTCAGACTATCCCACAATCTCTCACTTGGTATTAGATCAAAAGCTGACTTAAAATCAACAAAGGTTGCAAAAAGGGAACCAAGACAGGGGGTAGAATATAAAGTTTATTTATTGTGTTTAATAAACTGAAAGGCCTATAATTTGTAGGGCTGAGTCTATTTCCTTTATTTTGTATTCGGTACAACAATGGCCTGATTCCAGTCAGATGGAAATTGTCCTGTGTTATCAATGTATGTAAATAAGGTGGCCAAAACTGGGGCTCACCAGTCTTTATTTTCCCTTATTAATTCTGGGGGGATAAAATCACCTCTAGATGCTTTACCCTTCAGCAAAGGATCATTACCTTGTCGTGGTGCTAGAGCTTGAGCACCTCAATGATGCCATGAGCTAAACCGTGAAGGGCCACCCAAGACGGGAAGGTCATGACAGAGAGGTCAGACTAAATGCGATCCCTGGGGAAGGTAATGGCAACCCACCCCAGTATTCTTGCCGTGAAAACTAAATGGATCAGTACAACCAGAGATATGTCGGTATAGCATCGGAAGATGGGACCCCCAGGTTGGAAGATGGTCAAAATGCTACTGGGGAGGAACAGAGGATGAGTTCAACTAGCCCCAGACGTGATGACGCAGCTAGCTCAAAGCCGAAAGAACGGCTAGCGGCCGACGGTGCTGGTGGTGAACGGCGAATCCGATGTTTTAAGGATCAACACACCATTGGAACCTGGAATGTAAGATCTATGAGCCAGGGCAAATTGGATGTGGTTATTGGTGAGATGTCAAGATTAAAGATAGACATTCTGGGCATCAGTGAACTGAAATGGACTGGAATGGGCCACTTCACATCAAATGACCACCAGATCTACTACTGCGGACAAGAGGACCACAGAAGAAATGGAGTAGCCTTCATAATTAATAGTAAAGTGGCTAAAGCAGTGCTTGGATACAACCCAAAAAACGACAGAATGATCTGAATTCGAATTCAGGGCAAACCATCTAACATCACAGTGATCCAAATATACGCCCCAACCACAGATGCTGAAGAAGCTGAAGTAGAGCAGTTCTATGAGGATCTGCAGCACCTACTGGACAAGACGCCTAAAAGAGATGTTATTTTCATCACAGTTGACTGGAATGCTAAGGTGGGCAGTCAAATGACACCTGGAATTACAGGTAAGTATGGCCTGGGAGAACAAAACGAAGCAGGACACAGGCTGATAGAATTTTGCCAAGACAATTCACTCTGCATAACAAACACTCTCTTCCAACAACCTAAGAGACGGCTTTATACATGGACTTCACCAGATGGACAACACCGAAATCAGATTGATTACATCCTTTGCAGCCAAAGGTGGCGGACATCTATACAGTCGGTAAAAACAAGACTTGGAGCTGACTGTAGTTCCGATCACGAACGTCTTCTTGCACAATTGAGGATCAGACTAAAGAGATTAGGGAAGACCCACAGATCAGCTAGTTATGAGCTCACTAATATTCCTAAGGAATATGCAGTGGAGGTGAAGAATCGATTTAAGGGACTGGACTTAGTAGATAGGGTCCCGGAAGAACTCTGGACAGAAGTTGGCAGCATTGTTCAGGAGGCGGCAACAAAATACATCCCAAAGAAAGAGAAAACCAAGAAGGCAAAATGGCTGTCTGCTGAGACACTAGAAGTAGCCCAAGAAAGAAGGCAAGCAAAAGGCAACAGTGATAGGGGGAGATATTCCCAATTAAATGCAAAATTCCAGAGGTTAGCCAGAAGAGATAAGGAATTATTTTTAAACAAGCAATGCGCGGAAGTGGAAGAAGACAATAGAATAGGAAGGACAAGAGACCTCTTCCAGAAAATTACAAACATCGGAGGTAAATTCCAGGCAAAATGGGTATGATCAAAAACAAAGATGGCAAGGACCTAACAGAAGAAGAAGAGATCAAGAAAAGGTGGCAAGAATATACGGAAGACCTGTATAGGAAGGATAACAATATCGGGGATAGCTTTGACGGTGTGGTCAGTGAGCTAGAGCCAGACATCCTGAAGAGTGAGGTTGAATGGGCCTTAAGAAGCATTGCTAATAACAAGGCAGCAGGAGACGACGGCATCCCAGCTGAACTGTTCAAAATCTTGCAAGATGATGCTGTCAAGGTAATGCATGCTATATGCCAGCAAATTTGGAAAACACAAGAATGGCCATCAGACTGGAAAAAATCAACGTTTATCCCCATACCAAAAAAGGGAAACACTAAAGAATGTTCAAACTATCAAACAGTGGCACTCATTTCACATGCCAGTAAGGTAATGCTCAAGATCCTGCAAGGTAGACTTCAGCAGTTCATGGAGTGAGAATTGCCAGATGTACAAGCTGGGTTTAGAAAAGGCAGAGGAACTAGAGACCAAATTGCCAATATCCTCTGGATAATGGAAAAAGCCAGGGAGTTTCAGAAAAACATCTATTTCTGTTTTATTGACTATTCTAAAGCCTTTGACTGCGTGGACCATAACAAATTGTGGCAAGTTCTTAGTGGTATGGGGATACCAAGTCATCTTGTATGCCTCCTGAAGAATCTGTATAACAACCAAGTAGCAACAGTAAGAACAGACCACGGAACAACGGACTGGTTTAAGATTGGGCAAGGAGTACGGCAGGGCTGTATACTCTCACCCTACCTATTCAACTTGTATGCAGAACACATCATGCGACAAGCTGGGCTTGAGGAATCCAAGGCTGGAGTTAAAATTGCTGGAAGAAACATTAACAATCTCAGATATGCCGATGATACCACTTTGATGGCTGAAAGCGAAGAGGAACTGAGGAGCCTTATGATGAAGGTGAAAGAAGAAAGTGCAAAAGCTGGCTTGCAGCTAAACCTCAAAAAACCCAAGATTATGGCAACCAGCTAGATTGATAACTGGCAAATAGAGGGAGAAAATGTAGAAGCAGTGAAAGACTTTGTATTCCTAGGTGCAAAGATTACTGCAGATGCTGACTGCAGTCAGGAAATCAGAAGACGCTTAATCCTTGGGAGAAGAGCAATGACAAATCTCGATAAAATAGTTAAGAGCAGAGACATCACACTGACAACAAAGGCCCGCATAGTTAAAGCAATGGTGTTCCCTGTAGTGACATATGGCTGCGAGAGCTGGACCATAAGGAAGGCTGAGTGAAGGAAGATCGATGCTTTGGAACTGTGGTGTTGGAGGAAAATTCTGAGAGTACCTTGGACTGCAAGAAGATCAAACCAGTCCATCCTCCAGGAAATCAAGCCAGACTGCTCACTTGAGGGAATGATATTAAAGGCAAAACTGAAATACTTTGGCCACATCATGAGAAGACAGGACACCCTGGAGAAGATGCTGATGATAGGGGGAGTGGAAGGCAAAAGGAAGAGGGGCGGACCAAGGGCAAGATGGATGGATGATATCCTAGAGGTGACGGACTCGTCCCTGGGGGAGCTGGGGGTGTTGACGACCGACAGGAAGCTCTGGCGTGGGCTGGTCCATGAAGTCACGAAGAGTCGGAAGCGACTAAACGAATAAACAACAACAAAAGATGCTTTACCTGGTTTTAATTGGACAATAAGATTTTTACCCTCAGCTATGGATACTGGTGGCTATCTGTAAGAGACTGATTTATTAAATGCCAGAACCAAGTGGAATTCTTGAGCTTTGCTGCTAAAATGAAATTACTCCAATTCTCTCTTATAGCCTGCCATTTCTTTATCTTCAAGAGATCTTTATGATTTTTTTAAATCTTAAGTAATTTTCAAGCATTTGAAGAATTTTCCTGGCAAAAGGAAGTTATTGCATTTAAGAGAGTCTTTTTAGCTTTAATGCAGTCATGATCATACCAAGATTTAGATCCATTATGTGCATAAACACAATTAGCTGTTGTAAATTTTGTCAGGAGGGCTTGGAGATTAACAATAATTGATTGATACAGTGATCTTACTTGTTCATATGAATCAAATGAGCAAATTTGGGTATGTATTTGAAGCAGGGGCTCTGAGGTCAAAATTCCAGACATAATTTCAGCCAGATCTTGAGACCATTTAGTCTGTACTTGCCCATTCATTCTAATGTCAATGGGGCAGTGGATGACTTCTATTGATTCAAGATTTGTTTTAGAATCAAAAAGAAAAGTTGGAATAAGACCTTTCTCTTTGGTTGCCTAGAAGTCATGGCAGCCTTGTTTCATTTGGGATTTCCTCTTGACCAGGTGTCCGGTTTGTGCCTCCTTTTACTCTTTCTTTTCAGGTTCTTTTTTGTTTCTGCCTTATAATTCCGCATCCTCAATTAGCATTTGAAATTGTGTACAAATTCCAGTACTCTAGGGTACCAAACAATCTTATTTCTAGCTGCTAAAAATTAAAAATAATTTAGATATTAATTTTAATTACTACCAAATAAAATAGTCGATGGGAGATAAGCAATTGAATAAATGAAGAAAAATACTAAACTACTTGACTAAAATTAATAAAAGGACTAAAATGAGTAAAAATGAGTAAAACAAATCAGCTTGTTGAACAGCTGTCACTCTCTCACCCCTCATCATCATGAGCAACAGATGTTCATCTCATCTAAAAACGAGATCATGGAAGTTCATCTGCACTGGTTTCAGAAATCTTATCCATGTTAGCCATCTGATTTTAATGGAATTATTTCAAAGAAGATTCCTTCTGAAGATTCCTTCTTCAGTTAATTATAGGTAGTCCTTGCTTAACGAGAATAATTGAGACTGGAATTTAAATTGCTAAGTGATGAGGTCATAAAGTGTGACGTCACATGATTGCCTCACTTAGGGACAGCAATCCTAGCAGTCCTCATTGCTATAGATAACTGAGGATCATGGGTCATTAAGTGAGGACCTTACATGAATGTGACTTGTGACTTTCTGCCAGTTTCCACAAACAAAATCAAAGGGGAAGCCAGCAGGAAGTCACAAGTCCTGGGCAGCTTGAAAGCAGGCAGGTGGGTGGGTGAGTACTGTGGCATAAGGCAGTGCAGGGGGGTGCTGCAGTGCCATTTGAGTGCAAGTGGGATGGGGAGAGAGTGCTGCAGCACCATAGGAGAGCATGTGGCTGCAGAGGGGGTGTTGCAATGCTATGCAACCTTGGAAATAAAGTGCTGCTCTGAGGCACAAGTATATGCAGGCTGGGAAAAAGATGCTGCAAAGAAGCACAAGTGCAGTGTGGGAGGGGAGGGGATGGTGTGGCCTGTGTGTGCACTACGGAGTAAAAGATCCCTGGGATCTTGTACTCCATAGCTGAGCTCCTTGGGAGAAAAAGTGGTGGGAGTGATCACATGACCACAGGACACCACAACTGTCACAAGTACAAACCGGTTGCCAAGCACAAAGATCACAATCATGTGAACATGGGAGCGCTGGGATGCTGTAACTTCAAGGACCAGTCATAAGTACCATACGTTCAGTGCCATTGTAATTTGAACAGTCACTGAATGAGTGGTCATTCACTGGGGACTGAGCACTACCTGTAGTTAGCTATTCTAATTGAGAACTCACATGGATGGACAAAGATTGTTTAGAACACATAAAAATGAGATTACTTCCAAAGCATGTTATTTTATGTTACCAGTAAACTGTACAAAAATAGGTTCTAAAATCATGAGCCTTCACTGTTTTTCATCATTAGGTGCTCCTTGGTGTTCAGGTTAGGTCTCAAAATGATGATGTAGCATTCAGGGACAAAGATGCAGCCCGGTAAGCCCAGGCTGGAGGCCAGAATAGAGAAGATCTGCACAGCCACCATGAATTTCCCTTTGGTGCTCAGGTAGGTGGGGACAAAGGAGACCCAAACACTGCAGAAAACCAGCATGCTGAAGGTGATCCACTTGGCTTCGTTGAAGGTCCCTGGCAGCTTCCGGGCCAGGAAAGCCACCAAGAAGCATATGGCAGCCAGAAAGCCCATGTAGCCCAGTGAAGTGTAGAACATGGTGACCTAGCCTTCATTACATTGCAGCAGGATGTGTCCTGGTTGGGAATGCAGGTCAGAATCTGGGAAAGGGGGAGAGATTCTTAGCCATATGATACAGATGCCCACTTGAATACCGGACGAGAATAAAACAATGGAGTTGGCCAGACTCTTCCCCAGCCATTTCCTCATCCTGCTGCCTGGCTTTGTGGCCAGAAATGCTACCACCACCATGATGGTCTTGGCCAGCAAGGAAGACACAGCAACTGAGAATACAACACTGAAGGTGGTTTGCCGAAGAAAACAGGTCACTTTCCTGGGATGACCAATGAATAGAAGGGAGGTCAAGAAAGAAAGCAGGATGGAGACCAGGAGGATGTAGGTGAGGTCCCGGTTGTTGGCTTTGACTAGGGGGGTTTCTCGGTATCTAATGAAGATGCCCAGAACAAAGCCAGTGGATAGAGACAAAGTAAGTGCAAAGAGAGCCAGGATGCAACCCAATGTTTCTTGATAGGACAAGAAGGTTATAACTTTGGGGACACATTGATCTCGCTTCTCATTGGAACGCTGGTCATCTGGACACTTGCTGCAATGGGCTGCGTCTGAAAAAGAGTTGCTAGCATGTATCAATTTCAGCAGCTGTAGGATCATGAAAAATGTAACTTCAATCAATTACTACTACAGTACATAAAACACCTTCTTGAGTGGGATGGGGTGAGAGAGGATATTGGGAGAGGTGAAGAAGACATTGGAAAAGACTTTCCCACTGTACTTGGTTAAGGCTTGAGTTGGAGGGTGAGAACGCATATTCATGAAAGATAAATGGACCGTGAGTAATAGTGAGGAAGCACTCAGGAACATGCAGCTGAATGTGACCTAAAAGGTGGAAGAGTAGTGCACCATTGTCTTTTGAATCCTACCAGAGGCAGCAGGTGGGCGCGAATCTAGAACTTTGGCTTTAAATTACATAATTGCTGTTGGGATGCAGTTGTTGTCTTGTTGCCTTACATTTTAATAGTGACAAGGGATGATGTCTGGGCTCCTATGTGAAGTTCCCTCACTTGATTGTTCCAGCAAGGGGAAGAAAATTGTTGAACGCACAGGGTGGAATTGTCTTAATTTGAATCATTCATGTCCAATACAAGTCAAATAAAAAAATTGTCTTCATCTTCATTATGGCTCTCAGCATAGCAAGTCTGACCTGTGACTGGAAAAGAACCCATGCTGGAGCTCCTTTGCCACCCAGTGAAATCCATATCACTATGATGCTCACATGTCCAAGGAATAATTCAATATGTCTGCCCAGAGAAACGTTGCCCAGGGGAATTCTGGTTTCATCCTCCATGTCTCTCTTTTCTCCAGAGCTACCTACCTTCCTGCACAGAGATTGTTCCTTCCATGCACAGAGAACAGTCATAGCAGCAAACCGGGGCTCCCTCTCTCATGAGCTTGGCATATCCCGCAGAACAACTTTCTGTACATCTGGAAAAAGGCACCGTCTAAACATGCAAAAAGAGATCAGCCAGGGCAACGTAGGAATCAGAGGGGTTTATTCCGATGAACTGGCTTCAGGAAGCCAAGGAGCACATTGAGCAAACTCAGCCAAGGAGCAATGGCATAGCAGTTACTGATGGGTACCCCCTATTCTGTCCTTTGTAACTGTTAGAAGTGCCATCTAAGATTGACCTATATGGAAAAGGACTCTGTGCACAAGAGGCAAATGAAAGGCGGCTCTCTTTCTCTGCCAATCTCTATTGTCAATCCAGAAATATTCGTCTTGTCTTATTCTCCTATTCCATGACATGAATTCCCAGACATGAATTAAGCTTTTCTCCTTAATTCATGTCTGGGAATGCTATATCCTGCCTTTTCCCCTAACCCTAACACTCTGGCTTTCCTCTTATTGTAAGGGCCCCAACAGAATTGGTGATGTAGCAGGTTCCAGTTTGTGATAATCTACTGGAAAACATCTAAAAAACCATGATTTGTAATGAATTAATCAGGCTTTAGGTTCCCTTCTTTGGAGGTTATCTCAGTTGTCCTCTATGAGAATTATTTCTGAGCAGAAAAGTTTGCATATGAAAAGGTAAACAGAAGACCCAAACCCAAGCAGCATCCGCTACCTTCTCAAATGAGGTTGGCCAGAGGATGGCACTCCGATTGATGGAGACCTTGACTCCGGAGGAGGCTTCCCTTTCCACACCCCCAACTTTCACCCCACCTTCAGACTTGTTGGGAAACACTGTCCAGTGCATGATATCAAAGTCAGCCACAGGAACTCCATTTTCATCCAAAGAAACCCCATCCCTGGAAAGATTGTGAAGCTGGAAGTTTCTCAGGAGCCGATGAAGCTGCAAAGACAGACAAAATCACACGTGCAGCTTCCACATTCCTATCTGAACCTTTAATCAAGGTGTTTATGGCTATTCTCCTGGATTGGAAGTGCTCTGAAGAATTCAACCTCTTCAGCTCAGCACTTCTGCCTGAACGAGGATGATTCAGAATTTGATGGGAAGCTTCTCTCCCTCCTTCTCCAGGGAATACCAGGTCTTTTTCAGATATCTCGTCCACTTTCTTGAAGCAATCACTCTATGGTCCTACCAAGCTGTAGCTGAGCATCATAATTTTAACAAAGATCAAAATCACATAAGGGTGCAAGCTGAAGAGTTAACTTCTTGAAGGAATCACTGTATGGCCCTAACAAGCCATATCTAGGCATCATAGTTTTAACAAAGATCAAAATCAAGTAAGGCTGAAAGTTTGAGAGTTAACTGAATCTCATTAGATACCAGTGTTTCCCTCTGATACTGCACGAGATTATTTAACATTTCTTATACTTCAGTTTTTTAAAAAAAATCCTATTTGCATATATCATCCGTCCATCCATCCACCCATCCATCCATTGATCAATCTATCGGGACTCAGACAGCAGGAAATCATACCCTGTTTCCTACTGCCTGAAAAGGTTCCTTTCTAGGGAGCAAACCCAAATTTGAATTGCTTAGCAGATTGGAAGAATCCCGCTTCAGCTCTTCCCCAGCCTTCAAATGGCACAGCTCCTAATACAACTGAACCAGCATCTGGATGTGGAGGGTGAAGAGAGAAGGAGGACATGGAAGCTGTAAAGTGGAGATGTTGTAACAAGCAGGTAGGCTGGTCCTGGTACTCAGGAGAAAAGACTCAAAGAACTGCTAGCTGTTGGGTCAGTTTCTGAGCTATGAAAAAGCTGAGCCACAGAGCTCGGAATGGGAGCCAGGCTGAAGCCTGCAGTGCTTCAATGAGGCCAAAGCCTTGCAGAGCTGGGAGGAAATAGGGGTGGCAGCAGCTGGCAACTGGGGTGAACAAGGAGTGTTCCTTCTCTCTTCCACCACCCACCCCCTCTCTGAAGTGGAGGAAGGAAAAAGCTCTGGAAGAGGGAAGCCAAGCAGGGAACAGGGAAGGATGGAAGAGATCCACCTTCAGGCCATTGTAGGAAAAGCAGAGGCTTTGAGCAGAAGAGTGGAGGAACTCCAGAGAGATAAAAGATGGATTGAACTTGGTTGGGAAGGAGAATGGACCCCCCAGCCTGGACATGTAGAGGTTAGTGCTGGAGAAAGAGGGAGATAGAGAGGGAAGCCATAGAGAAATAGGGAGGTCGAATGATTCAACCATAGGATAGTTGGAGTCATTATAGAAGAGGGTTATTGCAATAGAAGACAGACTGAGTGAAAGGAGTCAAGAACTAAGAGCATTGGCTTAGGAAGAGAGTCGCTGGACCAATAAATTCAACAAAGCCTCAAAGCCTTTCTTGATGCTTTTTTAATTTGCAAATGGGGAAAATTGCTTTGCCACTATAGAGATATGCCTGTCATTACGGCTTCCCATACCAGCAGAGATGGTTCAACTTTGTAAGATTTAGTAACAAAATCTCTCTCTCTTTCTCTCTCTATCTCACTCACTGTGAAATGCTGGTCAACTGCTGTTTGGAATATCTCTCCCCTCCCTACACCCAATTTAGCACTGAGGAATTGAAGGGGGAGCATTGATGGAGCCTCAAAGGAGGAGTCTCACCCGCCATGGCTGTACCATCTGGGGTGTCCGATGGTCTCCAATCCGCATCCTCCTCCTCCTACTCAGTTGGGCGGAAGAGGCAGCACGGAGGACCCAGGCCAGAGCTTGGATTGCTGTGGAAATAGCAGAGGCATCTTTGGAGAGGATTCTTGCAACCATATCAGTCAGTGGGATTTCCCAGTTCTCTTTTTCTAGGCATCTTTCCCAAACTTTCTTAGACAACACAGGCCTTCGATAGGAACACTGAAATGCTGCCTTCCCATATTGCTTGACTGCAATGTAATATGAATCAAAGTCATAATATTGTGTCCTTTTTTTTGTCTGAGTGTGGAAGGAAAACAAAGCATGTTTATGTTGGAGATCAAACCCAGAGTAAAACAATCTTATAACTGGCAAAGTTGTTGTGATCCATACTTTTCCCCCAATGAAGTTATTATTATTGTGAGTACTGTCTAGTAGACGTGTTAGTATGAATGTGGACTGAAGATCCAGTTGACAAACTGTAATTTTTAGTTGACTATTTATAAGAAAAAGGAGCTTTTGCCTTTTTTTTTAAATAAACATTTGTCCGAGACTTATATCCATATTCATTCTTGGGAAAGTTTCTGAGAGGACAATGCAAATCCCATTTTTTACAGCTGCAGTTGCAAAGGTTCTTTTAAAGTTTTCTCCTTTTTCATTTTCCTGAGAAAGGAGGGCAATCCACATCCATTGGAAATGCAGGAGCAGCTTGACAATTGCTGAGCAAGGGGGTTCTTCTTTTGGATTCACCCGGTAGAAAAAGGGGAAATGATGAATTTGCTGAGGAATGTGACTGATAGCCCCATAGGTGATCTAAGATGAAAGAAAAATATTGGTAGTTTGTGTCCCCAATTTGGAAACCGACTTGGTTGATATACACAGAGTTGTTGACTTTTGAGGAAGGAGAACCCAAACATAAAAGAAGGGAATAATTAGACTTGGAAGGCCATGCTAGTCATTGGTTTACTTTTGTACAACTGAGAGAGATCCAGCCCATGGCCCCTTCTTTGTGGGGTACTGCAGGGCCCGGTACTCTCTCTGCTACTTTTCAACATCTACATGAAACCGCTGGGTGAGATCATCCATCACCACAGGATGAGGTATCGTCAATATGCTGATGATACCCAATTATACATCTCCATCCTGGGGGAAGTAAGTGATGCCATGACCACACTCTCTAGGTGCCTGGAGGCTGTGGGGGTCTAGATGGGGAACAACAGGCTTCAGCTGAAGCCTGGTAAGATGGAGTGGCTGTCAGTTAACGGCTCTTTGGTATCTGGGAAATTGTCATCTTTAGTTCTGGATGGGGTTGCACTCCCCCAGACAGACCCAGTACCGAATCTGGCGGTCCTCCTGGACTCACGACTCCTGCTTGAAGAGCATGTGGCAGTCGTGGCTGGGAGAGCCTTTGTTCAACTTCATGTTCTGCGCCAGTTACACCCCTTCCTGGATCGAGAGGCCTTCAAAAGGTCACTCATGCCTTGGTCATCTCCCATATAGACTATTGTAATGCTCTCTACATGGGCTACCCTTGAAGAAAACCCGGAAGCTACAGCTGGTCCAGAATGTGGCCGCGCAGGCTATTTTTGGTACCCCTAGAAGGGCGCACATAACACCTTTGCTACATGAGCTGCATTGGATACCAGTTTGCTTCCGGGTCCAATTCAAGGTGTTGGTTATCACCTTTAAAGCCCTACATGGCATGGGACCGGGTTACCTGAGGGACCACCTCTTCCCCATATCATCAGTGTTGGCAGATTGCTGGGAAAGCCTTTAGCCCAGGAGAGATCAGAAAAGTCACACACCAGGCATTTCTATAAAAATAATTTATTTACAGAAAGCAAAACATATTTAAAGGGCTTAGCTCTCATTGAGAGCAAGCCTGGCTGACTACATGCCGGCAGACAAGAGAAAGAGGAACTGAAACAAGTCCAGGCAGGTTCCTCCCCCCAGGTGCAATAATTAACATTCGAAAAGGGGGCAGTTGAATTCAACCTCTGCACCCGGCCAAAATGATTAGAGACAATAGCACCTTAATCTGTTAGTAGGAAAACCATTAACACTCCCCTTTTTATACTATAGATTAAGATGCAAAACAGTCTTCTCTGACAACTCTGTATGTCTTTTCATTCACATTATTTTACCATTATCTCCCCTTTTTCATAGCCAGGGGGTTGCTGCATGTATTATTTGTGGTTTAAATCACCATAGAGAAATGCAGTTTGAATGTCATAGTGGTTGACTGACATTCCTTTCAGTGCAGCAACTTTTAACAGTAATCTAATTGATTCACCTTTAATAACTGGTGCAAAAGTCTTGTCAAAAGTCTAAATCTTTCCTCTGAGTGAACCCTTTTGCAACCAACCTTGCTTTATATTTTTGGATTTTGCCATCAGCATCCCTTTTCAGTTTGAAAACCCACCTACAACCCAGACAGCATTCATTGGGAGGTAGAGTTACCAGTTTCCATGTTTTATTTTCTTTCAAGGATGCTAACTCCTGTTGCATGGCAGAATGCCAATTTTGTGCACTCTCAGGTGGTAAAGCATTCACTTGTTCTAAAGATTCAAGTTCTGTGAATATGTGAAAAGCCTTTACTGTTTCAGCCTGAAAACGTGATGGAGGAATGCCTTTATTACTTCTCTGAGATCTGCAAGGTAATACAGGGGTTAAATTTTGACTCCTATCACTTTCCTGAGAAGCATCTGTCTCATCAGACAGACCTTCAGTTTGCTTTTCTGATTTAATGTCCTCATCAGGCAAAAAATCACCATCACCAAGTCCTTGCTGTTGTCTTGTGGTGGTCAGATCAACTGGAGAGCTAGAGTTTAATCTCCCCCAGTTTTGTTCAGCAAAAGAAGCGCTTTTGCTAATTATTAATTTCTCTCCCATTATGAACCTGTAGCTCCTTTGGCTTTGTTCATAGCCAACAAAGATGGCTTTCTTTGTTGTGGGGCCTCCTTTCCTTCTCTGCTGTTTTGGAATGTGAACCCATGCAGTGCTACCAACACTCTAAGATGGTTTACCTTTGGTTTCACACCATAAAACAAATGGAATGGAGTGTCCTGAATCATGGAGTAATACAATCTGTTTTGTACATAACAAGCAGTAGATATGGCCTCTCCCCAATACTTAAAAGATAAATAAGAATCTTTTAGCATGCATTTCATCGCATTTTGCAAGGTTCTGCCCTTTCTTTCAGCAACACCATTTTGCTGAGGGGTGTAAGGGTTAGAAAGAATTTGTTCTATCCCCTTTTCCACTTGGAACCTTTTGAATTTGTGAGAAAGGTACTCTCCTCCTCTATCACATTGGAGTGCAGATACAGGCCTAGGGAATTTTCCATTTGCCCATGTCACAAAACTTTTAAATTTCTCAAATGCCTCATCTTTGTGTTTTAAGATGTAGATAAATGTGCATCTTGAGAAATCATCAATGATGGTCATTGCATACCTTGCTTGTCCAAAACTTGGAGCAAAAGGAGCAGTAATGTCAGAGTGTACAATTTCCAAAGGTCTAGTTGTAACTCTGTCACTGTGCTTACTCACAGGAGCTTTTAGTGTTTTGCATTCTTTGCAAACTACACAGTCTAAGTATTTATCACAGGGTTTTATCTTTAGGTCAGCACACAGCTGTGGCAGTTGTGCTATATACTTGAAATTAGCATGACCAAATCTCCTGCGCATCAGGTGTACACATTGGTCATGATATGGAGTGTTGCCAACTGCAGCCTTGCAGCTTGGCTTCCTTGCATTTTGCACAATGTACAAGGAGTCTTTTAACATACCAGTAGCACACAATTTCCCATTTTTTCATATCTCACAACCATTTTTCTTAAATGTTATGATATACCCTGTTGCAGCCAATTGTGCCACAGATAAAAGGTTTGATTGTAAAGTTGGCACATACAACACACCTTTTACAGTTTCTCCCAAGCAGGATAAATACAAGTCACCTTGCCCCATAATTTTGGTGACAGACCCATCAGCCAAAGATACACTTTGTCTTTCAGTTTTAGACAGTGACACAAAAGAGCTTTTACAATTACATAAATGACAACTGGCCCCAGAATCTAGCACCCATACATCAGAATTACCCTTCTCAGCAACCTGTGCAATTTGGGTTATCTGAAGAGCCTTCTTCTGTGTTGCCCTTGTGTTCTTCTTCTCTGTCTTTCTACTCTTGGGTCTCATGGCACAGTCTCTTTGCAAATGTCCAGCTGAACCACAAGTGAAGCATCACTGGCTGGCTAGCGCTGTGGCCTCAGGTTCCTTTCCCTTGTTTTCCCTCATTTTCTGGTATTGCAGCTTTCCAGAAGAGATGGGGGGGATCTTTCCTCTCTCTTCTCCCATTCAGCGAGAAAGCACTGTGTAACATACGATGGGGTGAGGTCTGCTTCAGGCATAGCCTCCAGGGTACAAATCAGCGTGTCCCACGTTGCATTTAGTGAGGACAGGAGGGTATAGGATTTTATGAGAGGTGTAAATTCCATCCCTCTCTCCTGCAACTCAACAAACAGCTGCTGAATATAATGCAGGTGCTCAGGAAGGCTATCTCCTTCTGCAAGGTAGGCTTTGTACAGCTTTTTTGTCAGAGTAATTTACTCCCTGCTGTTGCCTTTACATACAAGTCTCTCAAAGCCTCCCAAAGTTGCTTTGCAGACTGCATGCCTCGCACGTGGACTAGCTGATTGTCCTCAACTCCCAAGATAATGGTGGCTCTAGCCTGCTCATTCTGTCTCAGCCATTCAGCACTGGGATTTGGGGGGTTTTGCTCACCAATTGGCAGCCAAAGATTCTCTCTGCGAAGATACATCTCCATCTTCAGGGCCCAATTCAAATAGTTGGTCTCTGATAGGTGCTCCAGAGGCATCATTGAGGGCTGGGAGGTAGCCATGGCTTCTTCCTTCTTTTGCAAGTCACCTCAGCTGGCTTCTTTGTCCTGTAGACCGGCAGTTGCTGGAAAATCTCCAGGCAGCTCCAAAGAAAATCTTCACAGGTCTTTGCTACCTGCCTTTAAATTGTGCATGAGGTGTGGAGCTGATCTCTCTTTTCTCTCTGGGTTTTACTGGGCTTACTGGGCTGCTCACTGGGCCCATAACCTGTTGGTTCACCAACCGACCGCCGGCTAGTGCTCCCAAACCCGCCCCGAAAACTAGCCTCAAACCACCTAACCCGCCGCCGCCCCCCCACCGCCGAATGACCGGAGCCACAGCGACACCAGACGAAGGCTGGGACGCCTACTGGGGGGGAGAGGACGCCGTAGACCCAGACCAGCTGGCGGGAAACGCTCCCCGCCTGCCCTAAAACGCGTTGTGAGGCAGGCGGTGGGACAGCAGCGCGGACCACCTCGACAGAACGGCGAAAGCTCCGTTATAATGGCGGCAATCAAACTCTCTGCCGGCAACGGGGTCACCACGGCCGCGGCACTAGTGGACTCGGGGTGCTCGAAAAACCTGATCCACCCCGACATAGTCGCCAAACTCGACCTCTGCTGCTCCCCCCTCCCCACGCCGCTGGCATTCCACCAGCTGGACGGCTCAACAGCGGGAGGGAAACCAGCCACGATGCAGACCGAGCCGGTCACCCTGCAAATGGGCACCCACACCGAACGCACATCGTTCGTAGTCACCCACATCGGACGACCCATCGCAGTCTTGGGAATGCCATGGCTCGCAACAAACAACCCACGCATCGACTGGGAGACCCGCACCTTCCTATTCGGCGACGACGAGTACCGGGTGCCAGTTCCGGCGGGCAGAACCAACCCCACTGTGGGATGAGCAGAGGCGGCTACCCAGGACAACGCAGCTACCCCAGCAGACCTACCGGAACAATACGCTGACTTCTCCGAGGTCTTCGGAGAGGCAGAAGCTGATCAACTACCCCCCCACCGCAAGACGGACTGTCGGATTGACCTGCTGCCCGACGTCCCCTTACCTAGGCCGAAGATCTACTCGATGACCCCGAAGGAGATGGCAACCCTCCGGGAGTTCATCGATAAAAACCTAGAGAGGGGATTCATAGAGCCAGCATGCTCACCGGTCGGAGCCCCCGTCTTATTCCGGGAGAAAAAAGACGGCACCCTACGGCTCTGCACCGACTACCGGGGCCTAAACACGGCTTCCCTGTCCAATAAATACCCCTTACCCCTGGTAAAAGATATGCTCGCCCACCTGTCCACGGGCAAGGTCTTCTCCAAGCTGGACCTTCGCGAGGCGTACTACCACATCCGAATCAGGGAGGGGGATGAATGGAAAACTGCGTTCAACTGCCCCCTAGGCGCCTTCCAGTACAAAGTGCTGCCGTTTGGACTAGCGGGGGCCCCGGGGGTGTTTATGCAGCTCATCAATGAGGTTCTGCATGAACACCTGTTCAAAGGGGTCCTCGTCTACATAGACGACGTCCTTATCTACACCAAAACGCACGAGGAACATGTGACCCTAGTCAGACAAGTCCTCGATAAGCTAAGAAGGGCGCAGCTCTATGCCAAACCCTCAAAGTGCGAATTCCATAGAGCGCGCCTAGACTACCTGGGGTACCGAATCTCCGGAGACGGCATAGAAATGGACCCCGCAAAAGTCGAGGCGGTGGTGAACTGGGAACGCCCCCGCAACAGACGCCAACTTCAGAGCTTCCTCGGCTTCGCGAATTTTTACAGGTCATTCGCCCAGGGGTTCGCGGAGATAGCCCTCCCCCTAACGGACCTCCTCAAAACCAAAGGGGTGGGGGACACCCGACACGCCAAGAACCCAGGCACAGTATTGAATTGGACTCCCGCGTGCCAGACCGTATTCAATAAGCTGAAAGCGCTGTTCACCACAGAGCCAATCCTCACGCACCCAGACCCAGAACGGCCGTTCGTGGTCCAAGCCGACGCCTCAGACTTCTCCCTGGGGGCCATCCTACTCCAAAAGGACCCCACAGGACTCCTGAAACCATGCGCCTACCTGTCGAGGAAATTCTCCGAGACAGAAAGGCGATGGCACGTCTGGGAGAAGGAAGCCTTCGCGGTAAAATAGGCGCTGGAAACATGGAGACACCTACTCGAAGGAGCCGCCCAACCATTCGAGGTCTGGACCGACCACCGGAACCTCGAGGCCCTCCGGACGCCCAGACGCCTCAGCCCAAAACAGGTCCGATGGGCCCAATTCTTCAGCCGCTTCAACTTTCAGCTGAAGTTCATGCCGGGTAAAAAGAACTTCCTGGCCGACGCCCTTTCCCGACTGCCCCAAGATGAAGAGCCCGCCCCAGACACGATTGGGACGGTCCTATCCGCTTCCCAACTGGGGATGGCTGTGACCACCAGGAGCGGCGCTCGGAGGCAGCACAACTCTACGGTGCAACCGACAGCGGGGCAACCAATGACCAGACGATGCCAACCGCAACTACCAGGGGGGATACGCACGGACCTCACCGCCACCCTCAAAACCAACCCCTGGTTCCTAGCAAACCCTGACAAGGTAACGATGGCACAGGACCTGGCATGGGGAGAAGGCAGAATCTATGTCCCGGACTCGCAACGCCAAGCGATCTTGCATAGATCCCACAACACCAAGCAAGGGGGACACTTTGGGTTCCTTAAGACCCTGCACCTAACAAGGTGTCAATTCTGGTGGCCCGCGCTAAGACGGGACGTGAAAGCCTACGTAGCGTCCTGCCCAATGTGCGCCAGAGCCAAACGGGCACCAGGCAAGCCCTCGGGACTTTTACAACAGGTGGCGGAACCCTCCCGCCCATGGGAGGAAATCTCCATGGATTTTATAGTAGACCTCCCACCCAGCCAGAAGAAAATGACCATTTGGGTGGTGAAAGACTACTTTTCGAAACAGGCCCACTTCATCCCCTGCACATCGGTCCCGTCCACACAACAACTAGCCAAACTCTTCCTCATACACGTGTACAGGTTACACGGATGTCCCGCACGTGTCGTAACCGACAGGGGCACACAATTCACTTCTAAATTCTGGCGGGCCTTCCTAAAGCTGACGGGCACCCAACAAGCCCTATCCACGGCCTGGCACCCCCAGACGGACGGAGCCACAGAGGTCCTCAATGCCATCCTAGAACAATTTATACGCTCATACACCAACTACCACCAAGACGACTGGGTCGAACTGCTCCCGTTCGCCGAAGTCGCATACAACAACGCCATCCACACGAGCACGGGGAAAACTCCGTTCGAAGTAGTCTCGGGGCGCGACTTTGTCCCCATACCGGAGCTACCACAACCCCCGGGACCCCAGGTGGACGCTAGTGACTGGGGACGGAAGATTGCGGAATCGTGGCCAATAATCACGGCAGCGCTGAAGGAAGCACAGGCGGCCTACAAAGAGCAGGCAGACAAGCACCGGCGCCAGCAACCGACGTTCCAGGCTGGGGATATGGTCTACCTATCCACCAAATTCCTAAAGTCTCCCCAACCCTCGAAAAAACTGGGGCCTAAGTACATCGGGCCGCTCCGAGTCACACAGATAGTGAACCCGGTGGCAATACGCCTGGACCTGCCGCACAACCTACGGAGACTCCACACCAGCCTCCTGAAACCTGCAACTACCTCTCGATGGCACCCAAGCACGCCACCGCCCTCACCGGTGATGATCGACGGCCAACATCACTTCGAAGTAAGGGACATACTCGACTCCCGCAGGCAACGGGGAACTTTACACTATTTGGTCAGGTCGAAACACTTCCCCCACCCAGAATGGGTGGCGGCGCACAACGTTAAAGCGCCTGATCTGACCCGGGCTTTTCACCGGGCGTACCCCGACAAGCCTAAGGCGAGACAAGCAAACCGGCACCTGCACACCCCCTCCCCCGCGGCCCCCCCGCCTACCGTGCCCCAAGGGAAAGGGCCCCCCCAAGCCTGCGACTTGGGTGGACCTCCCCCCCCCCGGGACTCACCCCCCCCGCCCCGGGCCCACGAGGGAGTGACAAGCGGTCGCCAGCACCCTCCCCCTGCCCCGGGCCCATGGGGGAGTGGCAATCAAGTCAACAGTGCATGCCTGGGGGCAACGCCCAGGAGCGCACATAACAAAGCCAACGCAATTGGAATAAAAATAAGGGCCCTACCTGGAGCTGATAAGCACCCGACCAGCCACGCCTCTCTCCTCGCCGAACTGAGCCAAACAAGCAGGGTGTGGTCGGAGCATGCGCACGCCCAGGGTGTGATCGGGGCATGCGCACTGGGAACACACCCCAGATGGACACGAGGTAGAGGGCGGAGCAAAGGGAGGGGCGAAAACACTCCGGCGGGAAATTCAAAAAAAAAAAAAAAAAAAACCATTTTGACAGCTCTCCTGGTAAAAAACCGGAAAGCCGGGGGGGGGCACTATTCGGACAGGGGGCAGTATGTCAGGAGTACCGTTGAGCTGAAGACATCAGCGCAATGGCACACATGACAATAACGAGGAAGCAGGGGATGGGGCTCAAGATAAACAGCCATCAGCTCACAAAGAAGAAAGAAGAAGAGACAAAGGCTAAGCGGATCGTGAGGCACACCCAAGCTGTTAGCAATAGCGCAACGGAGATCGCCCAGCTGACAGCAATCACCGGATGAATAAGGAAACCGATGATGGGCGATCCCGGAGCACCAGCGGGGCCTCGCAACCCCTCACCTACCGGCAAGACAGCATGTTGGACAAAGGGGGGATGACGTAACCCTGAGTGAGGGGGCGCTGACCGGCGCGGGGTATTTAAACCCCGCACCGGCGCGCTCCTGTCACTCTCAGCTTTTTTCTACAACTGACACTACGTGAGAAATAAAACAGAACCTGCTTCAACTGAACCAGTGTCTGTGCTTTACTCAGCGGTAGGCAGTGCATGACAGCTATTGCCTTTAGCTTTCCTAATTTCTTGGGCTACTTCTAGTGTCTCAGCAGACAGCCATTTTGCTTTCTTGGTTTTCTCTTCCTTTGGGATGTATTTTGCCACCTCCTGAACAATGTTGTGAACTTCTGTCCAGAGTTCTTCCGGGACCCTATCTACTAAGTCCAGTCCCTTAAATCAATTATTCACCTCCAGTGCATATTCCTTAGGAGTGAGCTCATATCTAGCTGATCTGTGGGTCTTTCCTAATCTCTTCTTTTTGATTAAACCCATTTTTGCCTGGAATTTACCTCCGATGTTTCTAATTTTCTGGAAGAGGTCTCTTGTCCTTCCTATTCTATGGTCTTCTTCCACCTCCACGCATTGCTTGTTTAAAAATAATTCCTTGTCTCCTCTGGCTAACCTCTGGAATTTTGCATTTAATTGGGCATATCTCCCCCTATCACTGTTGCCTTTGCTTTCCTTCTTTCTTGGGCTAATTCTAGTGTCTCAGCAGACAGCCACTTTGCCTTCTTGGTTTTCTCTTTCTTTGGGATGTATTTTGTTGCCGCCTCCTGAACAATGTTGCGAACCTCTGTCCATAGTTCTTCCAGGACCCTATCTACTAAGTCCACTCCCTTAAATCTATCCTTCACCACTACTGCATATTCCTTAGGAATATTAGTGAGCTAATTTCTAGCTGATCTGTGGGTCTTCCCTAATCTCTTTTGTCTGATCCTAAATTGTGCAATAAGAAGTTCGTGATCTGAACTACAGTCAGCTCCAGGTCTTGTTTGACTGACTGTATAGATGTCCACCACCTCTGGCTGCAAAGGATGTAGTCAAACTGATTTCGGTGTTGTCCATCTGGTGGAGTATAAAGCCATCTCTTAGGTTGTTGGAAGAGAGTGTTTGTTATGCAGAGTGAGTTGTCTTGGCAAAATTCTATCAGCCTATGTCCTGCTTCATTTTGTTCTCCCAGGTCATGCTTACCTGTAATTCCAGGTGTCATCTGACTGCCCACCTTAGCATTCCAGTCAACTGTGATGAAAATAACATCTCTTTTAGGCGTCTTGTCCAGTAGGTGCTGCAGATCCTCATAGAACTGCTCTACTTCAGCTTCTTCAGCATCTGTGGTTGGGCCGTATATTTGGATCACTGTGATGTTAGATGGCTGGCCCTGAGTTCGAATTGGGATCATTCTATCATTTTTTGGATTGTATCCAAGCACTGCTTTAGCCACTTTACTATTAATTATGAAGGCTACTCCATTTCTTCGGTGGTCCTCTCATCCACAGTAGTAGATCTGGTGGCCATTTGATATGAAGTGGCCCATTCCAGTCCATTTCAGTTCACTGATGCCCAAAATGTCTATCTTTAATCTTGACAGCTCACCAATAACCACATCCAATTTGCCCTGGCTCATAGATCTTACATTCCAGGTACCAGTGGTGTGTTGATCCTTAGAATATCAGATTTGCCGTTCACCACCAGCACCGTCGGCTACTAGCCATCCTTCCGGTTTTGAGATAGCTGTGTCATCACGTCTGGGGCTAGTTGAACTCATCCTCTGCTCCTCCCCAGTAGCATGTTGACCATCTTCTGACCTGGGGGTCTCATCTTCCAATGGTATACCGACATATCTCTGGTTGTACTGATCCATGTAGTTTTCATGGCAAGAATACTGGGGTGGGTTGCCATTACCTTCCCCAGGGATCGCATTTAGTCTGACCTCTCTCTCATGACCTTCTCATCTTGGGTGGCCCTTCACGGTTTCGCTCATGGCATCATTGAGGTGCTCAAGCTCCAGCACCACGACAAGGTAACAATCCTTTGCTGAAGTAATGAGAATTCCGTTAATACATCTTTGACAATTTCTCTGGCGTTGTCCTGTATACCAAAAATACCTCATTTCATAGAAGTTTTCTTTTAAGTTGTAAAACAATGTGACTTTTAAACATTGAAACCACATTCTCTGCCACTGATCCATTTGAATATTATCACCAAAGTTCTTGTTTGTACCTTTTTTAATGTGCTTTACTTCTGTCTCAAATCTCAACAAAAGTTTATACATTTTACCAATCACATGTTCATCATTTGTACAAAATTCATTTTCAAAATCTGTTTTATAATATTCTGTTCCTGCTACCTTTTATCTATATTAATTCTGTCTAATAATTGTGCGTATCAAAACCTTTGAAAACTAAATCCCTCTACAATCAGTTGTTCTCTCAATTCCATCTTCAGCTCTTTGTTTTCCTGGAATGGCAAATCTTTCTAGGATAACCATTTTTCTTTGCCCACAGTTTCTTTTCTGTAAAATGTTTCTTGAGCTGAGGCCAACAAAAGTATTTTGGGCATAGGCTGGGCTTGTATCTATTCCATATTCATAATATGACATTCCTGATATAATTATTTTTTTAAATCGACATATATTTTAACTTTTTCATATGATAAATAACCATGCCATCCAAATCTCAGACCATGTCCTTGGTCTGAGGCTCAAGTTTCTTTTTTATTATTATTAAATTTTATTAGATTTTCAAGATCAAAAGATAAAAGCTAACAAAAAGGAAAAATTATCATAGACAGTAAAATCGAAGAATAGAGTGGGAAAAAAGAGAAAGTCAAAAGTGCAGGAAAAGAAAAAGAAAGAAAAGAAAATACTCGAAAAGAATGACTCCTGATTTCCTTCCCAACTGATATTTGTACATTTACATTAAGTTCTTACCCTAAATGTAGAACATGGCTTTCATTGTTTCTATTGTCCATTGTTATTTCTAATCATCAAATCCATATATCATGATTTCTTTTTTTTCTGCTTCATGCAAAATGTCCAGAAGGGGGTTCCAGGTCGCATTGAAATTATTCAATTATTCTAAAATTATTCTAATCAAAGCCGTCAATTTCGCCATCTCAGCCAACTCCATCAACTTCACCATCCATTATTCCACCATAAGTAATGTCAGATCTTTCCACCTTTGTGCTTATAAGATCCTTGCTGTTCAAATTGGTAAAAGCTTTCTCTGCATACAAAAAAAAAATCAACACTACTTGCTTTTCATTATGGTGTTTCAGCCATGAAATCAGTCTATAGTTCTTAGTTAAAGTAAGATTTTCCCCTTCCTTTGGTAATGCAGCAATATTGGACTCCTTCCAAGATTCTGGCCTTGCAGGTCCCTGCGATGTAGAGTTCATCAAATTTGGGAAAGGTTGTAAAACTTGACCCTCAAAATATTGATAATACGCACTTGGAAGTCCATCTGACCGTGGTGCTTTCCCTACTTTAATCTTTTTTATTTCTTCAGCTACCTCAAAAGTTCTTCTAGAATTATTCATAGATGGTTTCTGTGACTGTGAAAGTTTTGGCAACTTTTTTTTCTTCAAATATTCACCCACCTTTTCCAGGGAGACCTCCTGTTTTTTAATACAGATTTGAATAACCTTCATGGAAGGATTACTGAGCTCTCCCTCCCTCGCTGCTTTCATCGTACATAAAAGCAAGGTTCCACAGATTCTTCCCAATGGGTCACCACCACTGAGGCTTCCTCATCATTTCTCTTGGAGCTGTTCTTTCCACCACATCCATTTCAACCTCCTCCAAGTCTCCGTTAATTTTTTCCAAGAATTCTCTGGCTCCCTGAACAGAGGTCAATTGAAATCATTTCTCCTCAAAAGTAAAAATTGCTCTTTCCAATTTATCCCAATGAAATGGGAACTTCTTCTGCTTCAGTATCTCAGTCAGAAAAAAGAAAAAAAAATATCTTAAGGTAAAATTCTGTTAGGAATCTTCTAGGAATCTCCTATGAAATAATTATATCCACATCTTCAATCGTGTATTAAAATAGCATTGCAGAACTTGGTCCCTCATTGTTTTTCTCACAAAGTGCACTAACACATCCCTTGGAACAAGCCTTCTTGCAGCAAAACAGGAACTTATCTGATACACCTTCTCAATTTCTTTGTCATTTTTTTTCCTTTTTCCAATTTATAAATCCGAAAATGCTCGAACAACCTTTTTTCTTACATCTGCATCTGGATTCCCTGGAATAGCTCTAAACCTCAGGCAGAATTCCTTCTCTCTGTGTTCCGTCAGAGCCATATTGTCCCCTCCTCTTTCTAATTCCATTCCCCTAGCTTCCAATATATTCTCCAACGTTTCAATTCTATCATCAACTTGTTATATTTTTTTCAGAGATTTTTTTTAAACAATCATCCATCTCATCCAATCTTTCATCAATATTTTCCTCAAGGTGCATAAACCAGTTTGAGGGAAACCTCTCCTTCCTCTCACTGCAAATCCTGCTTTTTGAAAGACCCCATGATCCTTGGAAGATGAAACCAACTCAGGGGTGGCATTTAATTATGAACCCATTGGGACATTTGTTAGCATTCAGTTCATTGCTCTGGTGAACAATTATGGTGCATAAAGGTGGTTATTAACTTTGCTCACTGTGTAAAACACATCAATGTCACATTCAAAATACCATGATTATAGAAACCATGGTTCAGTTCATCAACTCAAGCTGTAACTAGTTTTCATTCCGATATGTAATCCCCCTAATTCATACATTTTCCCACATTTTCTTTATGTCTAGAAGGTGCCTTTCTCAAGGTGTACTGAAAGTTGTCTCCCAGGATACACCAAGCTCACAAGAGAGGGAGCCCCAGTTTGCTGCTACGACTGTTCTCCATGTATGGAAGGAACCATCTCCATGCAGGAAGGTAAGTGGCTCAAGAGCAAAGAAGGAACACCATCCAAGTTCACACCAAGCCTGATCGTGATTAACTCCCAAGTCCATTGAAGGACGTAAAATGCTTCCATCTGCTGAGGAAGCCTCCATTCTGCTAACCTTGCTATCTATTTTACTTGTAAAATGCCCCATAAGTTTGGCCCAAGATGGCAACCGGGAGCAGACGCCGACGCCATCGCCGACCACTGCTCTAAGGGGAAGAATCCTGGGTCCCCCCCCTCCGGCTTTCACCTGATCGGGGGGGGGGGGTTGGAGGGGATTTCTAGACTCCCCAGCCCTCATACCTGATGGGTCGGGGCTGGACAGAGCACCCTGGATGGAGCGGCAAGGGGCAGCAGACCTGGGCGAGCCCCGGCAGCACGAAGCGACGCAGCGAGTCCCAGAGGCTTGGTGGCGCAGCAGTTTGGCGGTGCATGGGACTCAGCGGAGGCTCAAATGACATGAGCTGCATCAGCGGGGTGACTCCTGGGGACGCTGGATGGTGGCCTTCAGTGGCCTTGCATCCTGGAGGCATGGGGGAGCAGCCTGATGGTGCAGTGAATCGATAGCATTGCAGGCCCGCTGACCAACCTTGGTGGACCAGCCTGGTGGGACGGTCTGTCATTGTGGCAGATGGATGGCTCAGTGGTGCGATGGCCCAACTTTGGAGGGCCAGCCCAGCGGAGCAGTTCGGCAGTGCAGCAGACCAGTGGCAAGACACACCTGCAGACCAACCTTGGAGGTCCAGCCTGGCACAGCGGGTGAGTGGTGCAGCAGCCCAGCAGGCCAGCGAGCTGGCAGAACGAGCCTGGAGGCCCAGTTTAGTGGAGCAGATCATCTGCCAGCCAGATAGCAAACTTCCTGGCTTACCAGGGAGAGCTTGGGATAGGCCTAGGGCTATAGGCCTTGGCGTTGTAGGCCCGAGGACGTCGAGGGAGCTGGCCAAGGAGATCTGGGCCATCCCCTCCCTACCTGCCGGAAGCGGTGGAGAGCTGTTGGGGCCCCTCCAGTGTGAATGAAGACTCCTTCCTGGGGTGAGAGATGAGTTGGGGAGTCCCCGGGTGTGCCCCACGAGTTCCACAGAGTGACAGGCCATCAAGACTTGATAGGTGAGAGGTCGTCCAGCCCCATTCGCCCCAGGCATCGCCCTGTTTATCTTCCTGCAAGGTAATGGTCCATTACTGGGCAATTAGACCTTGATATTCCTCGAAAGCCCGGGCGTGCCCTTCCGAACCTCGCCCTGATCATTTCTTTTGACAATGGTGTTAATGGTCAATTACCGGGCGGTGAGACCTTGTTGTTCAATAGATCTCCCAAACCCATTACCTTCTTTGTCCGGTTTATCGCCCGCACCTCTCCAGTCATTGACATGCATCCGCACTTTGTCATGCGAGCCGTTATGATGTAACAAACATCGCAACGGCGATCATGACAGGGTGTCCCTGAGAGTGGTAATCTCCCTTCTGTTGGGATTCATGACACAAGTCTTATAACAGGAAGGAGATGTCAATAGAAGAGAATATACTGTATGTAGATTAGGGTTGAACTATGGAGACCTTGGTGCTCTCCGAGATTGGCTGTTTGCTGGCAGACGTTTCATTACCTAATAGGTAACATCATCAGTGCTCCCACTGCTGATGCTGATGATAACATGGATGATGTTACCTGGTTGGGTGATGACACTTCAGCAAGCAAACAACCACACTCAGAAAGCAACAAGGACTCCACAGAAAGGGGATTGATTTACAGGACGTACATCAGAGGAATAAGCAAAACCCAGCAGTGAACTGACTACCCAAAAAAGCATCCTAAAGCACATGATCCATCTATCTGTGCCTGGGAAGAAAAGCAGAAAAAGTGAGCTGAGATTAGCAGTCTTTAGATCAAAATCCATCAGTGTGAAAAAGAAGGAACCCAGAGGAAATGTTTAATTTTCTATCTCCACTCTGCTGACCCCTGTGTGGCACTTTGGTCAGCAGATGCTGACGAGTCATTGCGACCCAATTCATCAGTTAGACAGCAATTATTTATGTTTTTCAGATGCGGCCCACTGTGAAAAGTGTCCTGATGACGAGCATTCCAACGAAAAGCGAGATCAATGTCTCCCCAAGTTATAAGCTTCCCCTCCTCTCAAGAAAACTTGGGTCTTATCCTGGCTCTCCTTGCTGTTTTTTTGTCTCTAACCACTGGCTTTGTCCTAGGAACCTTCATTAAATACTGAGAAAATCCCATAGTCAAAGCCAACAACTGGGACCTCACATACATTGTCCTGCTTTCCCATCTTCTATCCTTCTTGACCCCTTTCTATTCATTGGACGCCCCAGAAAAGTGACCTGCCTTCTTCAACAAACTGCCTTCAGTGTTGTTTTCTCAGTTGCCATGTCTTCCTTACTAGCCAAGAACATCATGGTGGTGGTGGCCTTCCTGGCCACAAAGCCAGGCAGCAGGACGAGGAAATGGCTGGGGAAGACATTGGCCAACTCCATTGTCTTTTCCTGCTCTGGGGTCCAGGTGGGCATCTGCATGAATCTCTCCCCCATTCCCAGATTCTGACCTGCATTCCCAATCAGGACACATTGTGCTGCAGTGCAATGAAGGCTTAGTCAGCATGTTCTACACTGCCCGTGGCTACATGGGCTTTCTGGCTGCCATCTGCTTCTTGGCAGCTTTCCTTGCCCAAAAACTGCCTGGATGCTTCAACGAAGCCAAATGGATCACCTTCAGCATGTTGGTCTTCTGCAGCGTTTGGGTCTCCTTTATTCCCACCTACCTCAGCACCAAAGGGAAATACATGGTTGCTGTGCAAATCTTCTCCATTTTGGCCTCCAGCCTGGGCTTACTGGGCTGCATTTTTGTCCCCAAATGCTACATCATTATTTTGTGACCTGACATGAACACCAAGGAGCATCTGATGATGACAACAAACGTGGGATCCTGATTTTAATACCTATTTTTGTGTAATTTATTGGTAATTTAAAATAATATCACTTGGAAGGAAATTCCTTTATACAGCTTCTATCCAAATTTCTTCTTTCGATGTGAGTTATGAATTGTAATGATTGAGTAAAAAATAAGCTGTAGCAACAGATGATCTTTTAAATAATTATATTCTTTATCACAATCTAAATTTAAATTGCATCATGATCATAATTACTGGCATTAATACATTTTATGAAAACAATATAGATAAATGTTCACCAGAGTAGTGTACATGAGCTCAATTTTATATGAGATGTAAAAACTATTTGTAATTATGATTGGTTTTTTTGCTGTTTAGGGGTGCTGCATTATTATCTTCAGGTGGTTGACTCTATTTCAACTGCTAGTTTGCGCTCACTTTGAATAATTTTTATTCATTTCAATACATATTGCTGTGGTCTATTTTCAATGGTTAACTATGTGATGGCTCATATTGTTGGTCAAAACGTCAAATACAACCTTTCCCGAGATCCAGCTTGCATCCACCCTTTCTGCCTTCCTGAAGGACTTGAAGAGCTGGCTCTTCCCTCAAGATGGTGAGTGGAGAGTGTTGCCCTGGGGAGCCATGAGTTGTTATAGAGCTTTTATTGAGTGTGGAAGGATAGCATTTTCCATAAGGACAGAATGTAGATTGCTCATTTCCTGAGCAGTAGCTGTAATAGTCTACTACTAATACTAATAGTCTACTAATAGTCAATAGCAGTAATGACAAGGAGTCTGTCAGAATCTGAAAGATGAGGAAATATGGCAGAAGTTTCCATTCTGGCTTCCATTCTTTAAGGTTCTGTTATCCTGAGTTACATCTTTCATATCTAATTCTGTTAATATATAAATCACAAAAATTAGAATATAAAAAGTACTTTTCCTGACAAATACTTTTAGTCAATTGTTAGGGAATCCCCCTGCAGGAGAAATGGTACCAGTACCAAGAATGTGGTACATGCTTTCATTTTTGGTCTCTTTTCCTGAATTACTGAGACTTCTCACAATAAAAAAAACCTGCGACCCCCACACGGATGAGAAATCCTATAGTACAGAAAATATTTTGTTAATTGTTCAGCTTGCGAAGACATCACACAGTCCACATAGAAGAGAAATGGTACAAATGGTACAAGGGGATCCACACTGGAGAGAGGCCCTATTCGGAGTGTGGGGAATGCTGAGTCACCCAATACTTCATACAGAGAAGAAAAACTATCAATGCACTGAGCGTGGGAATGATTTTGCTGAGAAGTCTACAACTGGCATCACCAAGGATTCCATATGGGAGAGAGACCATATAGATCCCATCAGTGGAAAATACTTTGTTTACCCTTTGTCTGTTTGAAACAAGAAGATTCACACTGGGGGACACCTAATAAGTAAATTGAGGATGGGTCCTGTTTTTCTCAGAAGTCGGAGGTTAAAATCTATATGAGTATCCGTCCTGAGGAAGAAACCTGATCTATGCATGGAATGTGAGAATTATTTTGCTTATTACTCCTTTCAGTTGAAATATCACTAAGTTCGTGCCAGATGACCACTTTGGAGAAAAGCCCAAAGTAAGGAGAATTAGTGGACCATATAAGCAAAGACGGTGCAATTCCCTATTTGGAAGGGTGATCAGTCTCTGAAGGACAAGGCAGGAATGCCAATTGCCTCATGAAAGGTAAGCAAGGACAAAGTGTGAAATGGAACTACAGGAGATGAATGACCGACTGTATACAGCACCTCCTTTATCTGGAGAAAAGGTAATAGCACCAACAGAGAGGCAGTTTGGTGTTGTGGTGAAGGCATCAGGCTAGAAAGTGGGAAACTGTGAGTTCTAGTCCCACCTTAGTCCCAAAGCCAGCTGGGTGACCTTGGGCCAGCCACTCCCTCTCAGCCCTAGGAAGGAGGCAATGGCAAACTAGAGCTGTCCCAGGTTATTTCCCCTTGGCTTAGGTGGAGTAGCTTTAGTCTGACAAGATTCTGTCTACAGGGAGTGAGCAAATGAAGAACTGGAGTTTGTCTGGACTGATTCCTGGTCATTCCTGGGCTGGGCCTGACACCAACTGAGGACCTGACCCTGAAGGCAGAAGCAAGCAGCCACGTCCAGGAGACATTGGAAGAGACAACAGAATGACCACATTTGAGCAGGGAGGAGATTGAGTTTGGCTCCTGGACTCCTCACGCAATATGGTGTCATGGGTCTCTAGAGCGGTTTTAAAGGTCCCAAGTAAAAGCTACCAAAGGTTCACAGTTAGAGGTGGGACACTGTCTCTTTTTCCTTCCTGGATGCCGCAGGGGGAAGCAAAGCACACTATAGAGAACCCCACCCTGCTGATGGAAGACTGTACTATAACTTGTATCCCAAGAATACGTTTCTCAAGTAAAGGGAATAAAAAGTTTCCTGAGCTTTTTCTTCATGATTTTTGAATTGGAACGATGCCCATGAGTCACACAAAGTTTTTCCCCTCATGCACAGCAGCACGTGAAGTCATCCAGAGGCTCAGCTGGGATCCCCACTCCCGGTCTATTTATCACAATCACAGTGATTTCTTCTCCTTGCACCAAAGCCTGTGGGATTCCTTCCACCCAGGGTCATTTTGAAACCAAGGCAGGGATACTTAGTAACTCTCATCAACAAACTTGACAAATATTTAGTAACGCCTATAAAAACATGAAAATCTGGTCCACAATTATCACAAGGACTGTGGAGAGCATTGGGCAGGATTCATGTTGGCAGGGACCATGCCAGTCTGAAAGGTAATGCTTCCTGTGGCAGATCGGGTACCAGGCTGTATTTCCTATCCTCTCGATCAAGCTCATGCATCTGTGCTCCTGGCTGGAGAATTGAGCTTCTCTTAAGAAGGCCAAGGCCAGTGGGGCTGGTCGCAGAGAAGAATAGCGGATCTCCACCATGAGAGGTGAAATTCTGCTGCTGCTGCTTCTCCTGGTGTCCTGCTTTCCTTGTGGGACACTGATGACCAAATGTCCACTGAAAGTGCAAAAAGAGGAAGAATACGCATTTAATTACTACAAGCCGGGAGACTTCCTGATTGGTGGAATCATATCTACATCTAGCACTGTATTTCATCCATACATTTTCTTTAAGCCTCCAACCAACACATTTGAAAGGTAATTCCTGATGTGTACTTAACCCTGCTGATTAATTTAATCCTTTCCACTGTCTTCTTTTAATAGGGAAGTTCCCACCTATGGTACCTGGTCTTGGTCACCTTTTTCCTCTTTATTTAGTCTAAGGAAAAGGCTTAAATTTGGCAGGGGGTTGTGTGCCTTGGTTCTTCACAAAATCACTCTGAGTGATGCCAGGGAGCGTCACCAAACACTCTTTTAGCTGAAGGCAAAGAAATGAGATTCTTTCCCATTTTAGATTCCCCTTCCCTTCAATGTCCTTCATGATGCACTGCTGTCTATCATCTGTCTGTCTGTCTGTCTGTCTGTCTCTCTCTCTCTCTCTCATCTTTCCCCTCCCCAGCAAGTGGCCACAGTCCTCCCCCACTGGCTTTCAGCTTTCTTTCTAAAGATGGCTTGTGAGCCACTTTGCATCCCAGAACAAGGGAGAGGCTGGCATTCGGCTTGGCACGGCAGGACACCAGCATCCTGTTTAATTTTTCTTTAAAGTAATAGAAAGCTTTTTAAATTTTTAAGAACTAAAGAGACCAGGGAGGGTGGAAAACAGAAAGGGAAGTGGCCATGGGCATATCATCTCTTAGCACTATCAAAGGTCCCTTGGATTTGGAAGGAATTCAACAGAAGCCATTTCAGCCTTTCCAAAAAAAGTTAAAGCACATTTCAGGTGGGTGGTAACTTTTCTACACCGTGAGGTAGAAATCTGTCACCGATCTGCTGAGGTAAATTCTATGTACCTCATATTGACCTTTATACTCTTATTTTATACATTTCATTTTCAACATTGCCAGATATAAATTAGCATTAAAAGAAAACTGTCCTTCCTTGAAAAAAAATGCTTGCAGACTATGAAGAAAGTAACTAAAAATTAAAATCAGTATTAATAGCATAGAATTAGTACAGTGATTAATATTGATACATAACAGAATCACCATCTGCTGTTGAATATGGTGAAATATTGTAGCATGTTAATCCATTCAATATTGTATCGGAAAATAAGATAAAAAGCAAAAGCAAAAATATTATTCAATGCCAAAGGAATGTTAAGAGATAGCAGAAAATAGCATAATGTCAAACGAATGAATAAATAGCTCCTTGAATCTCTCTGTGAAAGAAGCAATGAAGGAACACAACGCTGAAGGGTTTCAACCTGCCCAGAATGACGGAGCATCACTCTGGAAGAAGGTTCTTCCCTTTCCTTCCTCCAAGAGCAGCCAAAGGACGAGTGTGACAGTTATCTCAAGCTGAAGCCCCTTCTGGGGATGAGCACTTCCAGCTGCCTTAGATGGGGCACAGGACTAACTAGATCCTCTGCTGGTGACAGTGAGGTTGTCATTTTCACCAAGTCAGGGTTGACTCTTTGCCATCCACATAGATAGTCTTTCTCCAGGATGATCTGTTATTAACCGGGCCTTTTTAGTCTCTGAATAAGGAGGTTGGGACTCTATTAGAAAAATAAAGAAGAAGAAGGAGAAGAAGAAGACTTGGGGCCCTCCATTTGGTGTCAGAGCGTATTGAGCAAAATCAGTATGTGTTTAACAGAGTAACCAAGTGAAGCCTACTGTGACAAGCCAACCTGCAATAGGACCACAAGAGAGATTTTTCAGTATAGATCAATAGCTTAAGAGACAAAGATAATTGGAATTCAAAGCAGCAAACAATCAATGAAACACGACGGTCAAAATATTTTGCCAGAATAGTTCCTTTCAAATATTGATACAACTGCTAGTCAAAGAAATCCTAGATGAACTACGCTCAGGGAGCACCAAAGCCTCCATAGATGAAATATCCTACAAAAAAGAGATGTATGGCATTAAACAGAAACCAGACTGCAGATTTGGGGATGGTTTCCCGTAATGAATCAATGTGTCCAGCAGCTAAAATCCTTGATCCGTTTCATTCCTTATTATGAGTATCTTAGTTTTGCTGGAGGGCTATTCCTCTAAGTTGGAAAAAATAATACAGCTCATTGTCTTGGAAGGAAGCTCCCACTGGTATCAGAGGGACTGTCCTGATAGGAACATCCAGAGAAATTTATCACCTGGAAAGGCCCTGGAAATAAATGGCAGCGGAATTAGCTATTTTTTGAGGGAGCAATGAGAGCCTGACCATTGTTAGCATTGCAACGTTGTGACTGTGAGGCTCTGCTTCACCCTTCTTTGCCCTTCATGAGATCAACCAGATCAGTTTACAGGTTTTAGGCTCATCCACTCCATCATTATTCCACTGATTTCAGAGTGTGGATTTCTGAATGGTTCTTAGCATAGTCATAAGACAGAATTCAAATGTTTTGTTAAAAATGCCCATACCACCTGACTTTATAAACCAAAGACAACAACCTATTAATATCTCCTGTGTTGTAGTATGAAGGGTATGAGTTTCAGCCAGGTCTTGCCATTCCTGCTTGCCATTCATGAGATCAATCAGCATCCTAGGCTGCTCCACAATTTCACCCTGGGCTACAGCCTCTATGAGAACTTCTTCAGTGCAAGAATGACATTTGAAGCCATGCTGGACTTGCTATCAACAGGGCAGGAGAATGTACCAAACTACAGATGTGGGAGACCAAAACATCTGTTGACAGTGCTTGAAGGAACTGATTCCGAGCTCTTTCATCATGTGACAACCATGCTGGGCATCTACAAAATCCCACAGGTAAGAATGGATGCTGAAGTAATTCCAGTTTGTAAAGTCTCCAGAAAGTCCAAAAGGTAGCCCTGGCCGATATCAACAAATGAAAAGAGCCGATTGATGGAGCTTAAAGGACACTTGAAATAGTATGCATGCAAATGCCTTTCTCTTCACTCTGGGATTAGTTAATGGCATCGGTGTTGAAAAATAAGCTGGTCTCCCAGAGTTCCCCTTTCCTTGCTACTGAATCAGACTCACATTCTAAGCAAGAGAGTGACTGGCAATTGGGAAAGCCGATATCATGGTTCAGATCTAAGACTAGGGGGAAAGGACATCTCTGTAGTGGAGAATCAGCAAGATAATCCCTCACTTTTTCTCTTTCACTGAAGATCAACTATGGGGTCATCAGCCACATTCCTGAGCAGAAACAGCATTTCCCTTTCTTCTACCGGCTGAGTCCAAAGCAAGAGCCTCCTCACTTGGCGATTGTCAAACTGCTCCTGCATTTCCGATGGACGTGGATCGGCCTTGTTGTTCCGGACAATGAAAGTGGAGAAAGGTTCAGGAGTTCCTTTGTGCCTGTGGCCCTCAAGAAAGGGGTTTGCGTTGCCTTCTCAGAAACCATTCCACTGTTGTATACAGTAGGCGAAGAAAAAAAAAGGATTTCTAATTTGAACAACAGGGAAGTCAAAATTATTGTTTTTCAGTTGGACTTTCAGGCCACAATAGCGCTAGCAATGCTAATCCGATATTTAGAAAAATCAGAAAAGGTGTTTGGGGAGAAAGTGTGGATGGCCACAACTTTGCCAGACATATCTGTGAGATTGTTTTATCGAATGATTGATCTCCAGCATAAACATCTTTTGTTATCTTTCTTAACTCTGGCAAACAAAAGGACACAAAATTATGATTTTAACACGTATTTCTTTGCCAGTGATAAATTTGGGGAGACGGCATTTCAGTGCTCCTCTTCACACCCTATTTTGTCTAAGAAAGTTCGGAAGAGATGCACAGAAAGAGAGAACTGGGAGATCCCTCCCCGTGATTTGGTTGCCAAAATTCTGTCTGAGGACGCCTCCAGTATTGCCACTTCAGTCCAGGCTGTGGCCAGAGTCCTCCATGCTGTCTATTCGTCCCACCTGACCCGGAGGAGAATCAGGGTTGGAGACTATGTACAGCCATGGCAAGTAAGACTTTTCTCTGAATGTCTGCTAATGACCCACATTAAATTCTTTCACCTTTGTTAAAAATGGGCCGCATTGGACATGAGGTGGGATAGTCCACACAGCAATTGCCCAAGTTTGAGTGTTTCTTCTGACCAAATGTGGAGGCTTGGAGAGAAAGAAGGAGAGATTCTGCTATTAGATCTCCCAAAGTGAAGGGATGTGCTGGTTTGAGAAGCTGGGAGAACAGGAAATGAAGAGGAAGGCTCTTTCCCTATTTGCAGAATAAATCAGCTTCAGGATGTTACAGAAACCATCAGGTTTCTTGACCATCCAACATTGCCCTCATTTAGCTTCTAGTTCAGGGAATTTTTTTTCTCACTTCCTGTTCTGCCCCCTTAAGAGGATGTGGGTTCTGTGCCCTTTCCAGGGTCTTCAGGGAACACCCAGGTCAGCTGACTTTCTTTACAATGCAGCTTCTTAAACAAATTGTTCATCAACTTTTTCTTCTCTATTGGTCCTCTCACTTAGGACTTGATACCAAGATCTTTTCTTGGCTCTTTCTCCTCCTTTGAAAGGAAAATCTTAGAATGGGTAGCCCAATCATTACTCCCAACCCTTCCCATCACCACCTCTTGGTTTCATAAAGCGGTGAAGTAATAAGTTGCAGAACACTGGGAGACGAGAAAGTAATACACTCTCACGATATTTGCTGCCTCCTTTGCCTTTCTTTTGGTGAACTTCCAAGTGGCCTGTGGGGTTTCTGCATCCCAGCGTCTGTGAAAAGAAGCAGCCTCTCTGGTTTTGCTGCCTTCCATTTTCAGGGCATCAACAGGCAAAGGAACGTACATCCTCAAGACATAGCACAGCGGCAGGAATGGGGCAGGTCTGGCAGCAGGACTATCTGTCATCTCTGGACCTCTTGCGTGGCCCTTCTTCTACACCCAGCTCTTAGCTGTATCGAAACAAACACCAAGATCAGAAAGAGAAGAGTTCCTTAGGATGTGTCTCCTCTTCCAGACTGGATGTTTGAACTTTGCCCGTTTTCCATGTGTTTCTACTTCCCAATCATTCCTCCCTTTTTCATATCATCAACCTTCAAAGGTTAGTTGCCCCTGCTAGGAGGACATATTCCATTCATCATTCGGGGGACAGGAAGATGTTGCCACCACTCTTGTGCAGCTCTGTTGGACCATGTCCCACACATGCTGTGTCCAACTCTTTAGATATATTACCTTCCACCTTTTGCTGCTCTTACTCACCAAAAAAAAATATTTTAGGTGGAGCACCTGAGGTTCACCTGAGGCTTTCTCACTCAAGAGCTGCAGAAGTGATGAAGGCAGTGTGATGGGGACAAGGCACAAAAAGGATATTGCCAAAGCTCGTTTCTGACATGCTTAGGTGCAAGTAAGGAAAGGCCCAGAAAAGCACTTTCACACACTTTACCAAATCCCAAGACTTCTTGTCCATTTCAGTGGCTTTCTGTATCACTAGTCAACTTCAGCTTCCTGCCAAGGTTCCAGGTCTGCCAATCATATACAGTACCAGGAGATTCTCATCTGAAAACACAGGATATTTCTGCAAAGCTGAAGCACTGCAAAAGTGGAATGGTACAAATCAGGATTGTCCCTGTAGGTAGATGCTGAAGCCAAATATGTATTTTTTCAGCACCCAGATGGTTGGATGGTTCCTTCTAAAAAATGACATGGCTGAAGACAGTAGGTGAGGGGGCAACAAGCTGGCCAGAGATCTTTTGAGAAACAGAAAGGCCATACAGATTAAGTCCCTAAGCAGATTCGTCCCAAATGTTGGAGAAAGTAGAGCTTACCTGAAGCACCCCACTTTTGAACTAGGGCTCGAATGGGAATGTGTAAGGTACAGTGGTAATTCTCCATGTCTTTCTAGCTTCATCCCTTTCTAAGAAACTTCCAGCTTCACAATCTTACTGAGGATGATGTTTATTTGGATGAGAATGGAGATCCTGCTGCTGATTTTGATATCATGGAGTGGGCAGTATTTCCCAACAAGTCTGCTGCTGGGGTGACAATTGGAAAGATCGGAAGAGAGGCCTCTTCAGAAGTCAAGATCTCCATCAATCAGAGTGCCATCATATGGCCAATGTCATTTAACCAGGTAGCTGAGTCTGACTGTATGTGTGTTTTTTTGTATTTTTCTGCTGTTATATATCTGAGTTTGAGGATTATTATGTAGAGTAACAGAATCTTGCAAGTCAGAATGCTCTTTCCCCCTCCTTCACGTCTACCTGTTTGAGAAGTAGAGAGGGTCTTGGCTGAGACATTTGCATACATTTCAGTCCTTCCATGGACTCAGGCCTCTTTTATCGGACCGTTCTCCTGGTAGTGACTCTGCCACCCGTCCCTCAAGGCCATTCCCACTTCCTTCTGCAGCTTTGGACTGCATTACCCAGAGTTTGTTATTTTTGGCGATTCAAACTCAAGCTGGTGATATTTGCAGTCGACACTGCCTGTTGCCTTTTCTTTTCTTTTTTAAAAATATTTTTATTAAAATAAAATTGTACATAAGATTAAAAAAATAGTGAAATATAAAAGGAATGAGAAGAAATGAGCCTTCTCTAGTTGGTTGTCCATAACTCCGAATAAAAAAAAGTCTGGTTTCATCTGAATATTAATCTCTTAAACTCTCTGCATTACCATCTGTATTTGTGTCCAATATCTTCTCCCTTTTTCACAAGTCCACCACGCATGAGAAAATGTCCCTTCAGGTTTTGCACATTTCCAACAGTAATTAGAAGTCCCCTAATACATCTTTGAAAATGTCTCTGGTGTTGTACTGTATGCCAAAAATACATCATCTTAGAAAAGTTCTCTTTTAAATTGTAAAACAATGTGGATTTTAAACCTTTTAACTGCATTCTCTGCCACTGATCCATCTGAATATTATCAGCAAAGTTCTTGCCCATAGCTTGTTTAATTTGCCCTTCTTCTGTTTCAAATCTCAGCAAAAGTTTAAACATTTTAGCAATCACATGTTCATCATTTGTACAAAATTCATTTTCAGACTCTGTTTTCTCATATTCTGTTCCTGCTACTTTTTATCTGTATTAATTCTTTCCCTTAATTGTGCACATGAAAACCACTGAAAACTAAATCCCTCTACCATCAATTGTTCTCTCAATTCCATCTTCAGCTCTTTGTTTTCCTGGACCAGCAAATCTTTCTAGGATAACCATTTTTCTTTGCCCACAGTTTCTTTTCTGTAAAATGTTTCTTGGGCTGAGGCCAACAAAAGTGTTTTAGGCATAGCCTGGGTTTTTTTATCTATTTTATATTCATACTATGACACTCCTGATATAATGATTTTTAAAATCTACCTTTACTTTAATTTTTTCATATGATAAATAACCATGCCATCCAAATCAGACCATTCTAAAAGGCTCTTGTTTCTTTTTTATTATCATTAAAGTTTATTAGATTTTCAAGATCAAAAGATAAAAGCTAACAAAAAGGAAAAATTAGGATAAAAAGTAAAATATAAGAATAGAGTGCAAAAAAAGAGAAAGTCAAAAGTGCAGGAAAAGAAAAAGAAAGAAAAGAAAATACTGGAAAAGAATGACTCCTGATTTCCTTCCCAACAGATATGTGTACATTTACATTAAGTTTTTTACTCTAAATGTAGAACATGGCTTTCATTGTTTTTATTGTCCATTATTATTTCTAATCATCAAATCCATATATCATGATTTCTTTTTTTTCTGCTTCATGCAAAATGTCCAGAAGGGGTTTCCAGGTAGCTTTGAAATTATTCAGTGTCTTTTCTCTAATCAAAGCTGTCAATTTCACCATCTCAGCCAATTCCATCAACTTCACCACCCATTCTTCCACTGTAGGTCATTTCAGATCTTTCCACCTTTGTGCAGATAAGATCCTTCCTGCTCAAATTGTTAAAAGCTTTCTCTGCATCCAGAAAAATCAGCGCCACTTGTTTTAGGGTTGTAAGTTGTATGTATTCAATGATATCCAACACAGTCCTCACAATCTCCCTTCATTGCCTTTTGGGTAAAGACCCACATTGATCATCATGAATAAAGACCTGTAAAATCTTCTTCAATCTATCAGCCAATATTTGGGTAAATATTCCATAATCATTATTCAGCCATGAAATCAGTCTATAATTCTTAGTTAAAGTAAGAACTTGTCCCTCCTTTGGTAATGAGGCAATTCTGGACTCTTTCCAAGATTCTGGCATTGCAGAAAGGTTGTAAAAGTTGACCCTCAAAACATTTATAATACGAACTGGGAAGTCCATCTGACCCTGGTGCTTTCCCTACTTTAATCTTTTTTATTTCTTCAGCTACCTCAAAAGTTCTTCTAGAACTATTCATAGATGGTTTCTCTGATTGAGAAAGTTTTGGCAACTTTTTTTTCTTCAAATATTCATCCACCTTTTCCAGGGAGACCTCCTGTTTTTTAATACAGATTTGAATAAAATTCATAGAACAATTTCCAAAATCTCTCTCTCACTGCTGTTATCATATATAAAAGCAAACTTCCGTGGATTCTTTTCAAGGGGTCACCAAAAGTTAACCACTGATGCTTCATCATCATTTCTCATGGAGATCTCTTCTCCACCACATCCATTTGACCCTCCTCCAAGTCTCCTTTAAATTTTCCCAAGAATTCTCTGGCTTTTTGAACAGAGGTCAATCGAAATCTTCTTCTGTTCAAAGGGAAAAATTTCATTGTATTTTATTACATTGTAATTTTAACATTGTAAATTTACTATGTAAATTTAAAACATAGTTTTGAAATTACATTGTATTTTAACTATCTGTGTTGAAACTGAATAAAGTTTTCATTAAAAGAAAAAAAGGCAACAGTGAAAATTGCTACTTCCAATTATTCCCAGCGAAATGGGGTCTTCTGCTTCAGTATCTCAGAAAAAATATCTTTTCTCTTACTTAAAATTCTGATAGGAATCTCCTATCACATAATTATATCTACATCTTCAATCGTGTATTAAAATGGCAATGCGGAACTTGGTCCCTCATTGTTTTTCTCACAGAGGGCACTAATACATCCCTTTGAACATGCCTTCTTGCAGCAAAACAGGAATTTATCTGATACACCTTCTCAATTGCTTCATCAATTTTTTCCCCTTCCCGATTGAAAAACTCTGGCAATGCCTGAACATCCTTTCTTCTGACATCGGCATCTGGATTCTCTGGAATGGCTCTAAACCTCAGGCAGAATTCCTTCTCTCTAAGCTCCATCAGAGCCACATTGTCCTTTCCGCTTTCTAATTCCATAGCCCTAGCTTCTACTGTATTCTCCAAAGTTTCAATTCTATCATTAACTTGTTCTGCTTTTTTTCCAGACATTTGTTTTACAGAATCACCCATCTTACCCAATCTATCATATATATATTTATTTCAAGAGTCATAAATTTGGCTTCAGGATCTTTAAATGTTGTTACTGTCAACAACCAGTCTCAGGGCAACCTCTCCTTCCTCTCATTGCAAATCCTGCTTTTCGAAAGGATCCCTGGAAGATAAACCCAACTCGGGGGTGGCATTTAATAATGAACCGATTCGAGCATTTGTTACAATTCAGTTCATTGCTCTGGTGAACAATTATGGTGCATAAAGATGGTTATTAACTTTGCTCACTGTGTAAAACTCATCTATGTCATTTTCAAAATACCATGATTATAAGAAACCATGGTTTAGCCCAGTTCATCAACCCAAGCTGTAACTAGTTTTCATTCAGATATGTAATCCCCCTGATTCATATATTTCCCCACATTTTCTTTCTGTCTAGAAGGTGCCTTTCTCGAGGTGTACTGAAAGTTGTCTCCCAGGATACACCAAGCTCACAAGAGAGGGAGCCCCAGTTTGCTGCTACGACTGTTCTCCATGTACGGAAGGAACCATCTCCATGCAGGAAGGCAAGTGGCTCAAGAGCAAAGAAGGAGCACCATCCAAGTTCAAACCAAGCCTGATCGTGGTTAACTCCCAAGCCCATTGAAGCATGGAAAATGCGTCCATCTGCTGAGGAAGCCTCCATTCTACTAACCTGGCTATCTATTTTACTTGCAAGATGCCCCATAAGCCAGACCATTCTCTTGGAGTTATGTGTGGGTGTGGAAATCTCCCTTCTGGTGGGATTAGTGACACAAGTCTTATAACAGGAAGGAGTTTTCAATAGAAGAGAATGTATACGGTGGTGGTTCTTACCGGGGATTACAAAGATTGGGCTTAAGGGGGGGAGATGAAAGTTTTGGTGGATTAGTGTAATATAAATACCCTGGTTCTAAATGTTGAAAAAACTAAGGAGATCATCTTCGATTTTAGAAAGAGCTGGCTCAGCCCTACACCACTCTGTTAATGCCACAGCTGGGGAGTCCGTCAGTATCATGCGGTTCCTGGGGATGCAGATGACGAATAGTCTGACCTGGGCTCTCAAGGCTGCCTCCTTGGTACAACGGGCACAGCAGCATTCACATTTTCAGCACCAGACAAGGGAAAACACCCCCTCCCTCCACCTCCCCTCCTCCTTACTCTCTATATAGGCACTAGGGAGAGTGCATTGACCAATTGCCTTTCCACCTGGATTGGAGGCTGTAGTGCCTCAGATAAGAACTCTGTTCTGTGGGTGGTGAGGGCAGCAGAGAGGATAATGGGGATCTCACGTCCTCCCATTCAGGATAGAGCGTATAGTGAAATATTGTCAGTGACCCCTCCCACCTGCATTGCAGCTTGTTCTGCTTGTGACCCTCTGGTAAAAGGTTCCTCTGCATTCAATGCAGAACAGTTGAATTGGGTAATTGATTGATTGATTGACTGATTGATTGATTGATTGATTGATGAAATTTACCCACCGCCCATCTCTCCCAAAAGAGGGACTCTGGGCGGTTTACAGTAAAATCAAGTGCAAAAGATAAACATTAAAATCTCATAAAACAGTCAGTATAAATCAGTTGTAATACTTTTGTCCCCTGGGCTATTACATTCCTGAACTCTTAATAATCCCCTCTCATTTCATTGTGGTGCATGTTGTATGTAGGATGGTGATATTTATTAGGGATAATGATTACTGGAGTGGAATGGGAAAGAATATATGTTATATAGTATAGTACTTATTTTCTGTGAGACAATTGCAATGAAATTTCATTGTAATGTGCACTTTGGTGTATAGTGGAATGACAATAAAAGTATTCCATTCCATTTCATTCCATATTCTATCCAATCCTATCCTATCCTATCCTATCCTATCCTATCCATGTAGATCAGGGTTGAACTGTGAAGACCTTGGTGCTCTCTGAGCTTAGGTCTTTGCTTGCAGACCTTTCATTAGCTGACTAGGTAACACCATCAGTGCTCCCGCTGCTGATGCTGATGATAGTACTGATGATGTTACCTGGTTGGGTGATGACACTTCTACAAGCAAACATCCACGCTCAGAAAGCAACAAGGACTCCACACAAAGGAGACTGATTTACAGGACGTACATCAGAGGAATAAGCAAAACCCAGCACCAAACTGACTACCAGAGAAAGCGTCCTAAAGCACATGATCTGTCTATCTGTGCCTGGGAAGAAAAGCAGAACAAATGAGCTTAGATTAGCAGTCTTTACATCAAGAGCCATCAGTGAGAGAGAAAAGGAACCCAGAGTAAATGCTTAATGCTCTATCTCCACTCTGCTGACCCCTTCCTAGTCATTTAGTCAGGAGATGCTGAAGAGTCATTGCCACCCAATTCATTAGTGAGACAGCAATTGTTTATGTTCCTCAGATGCGGCCCATTGTGAAAAGTGTCCTGATGACCAGCATTCCAATGAGAGGCGAGATCAATGTCTCCCCAAAGTTATAAGCTTCCTCTCCTATCAAGAAAACTTGGGTCTCATCCTGGCTCTCATTGCTTCTTTTTTGTCTCTAATCACTGGCTTTGTCCTAGGACTCTTCATTAAATACCAAGAAACTGCCATTGTCAAAGCTAACAACCGGGACCTCACCTACATTCTCCTGGTTTCTCTTCTCCTTTCCTTCTTGACCTCCTTTCTATTCATTGGACACCCCAAGAAAGTGACCTGCCTTCTTCGACAAACTGCCTTCAGTGTTGTTTTCTCAGTTGCCGTGTCTTCCTTACTGGCCAAGACCGTCATGGTGGTGGTGGCCTTCCTGGCCACCAAGCCAGGCAGCAGGATGAGCAAATGGCTGGGGAAGAGTCTGGCTAATTCCATTGTCTTGTCCTGCTCTGGTGTTCAGGTGGGCATCTGTATGTTATGGCTGGGAATCTCTCCCCCATTTCCAGATTTCAATCTGCATTCCCAACCAGGACAGATCCTGCTGCAATGCAATGAAGGTTCAATCACCATGTTCTATACTGCCCTGGGCTACATGGGCTTTCTGGCTGCCATCTGCTTCTTGCTGGCTTTTCTAGCCCGCAAACTTCCAGGGTCCTTCAACGAAGCCAAGTGGATCACCTTCAGCATGCTGGTTTTCTGCAGCGTTTGGCTCTCCTTTATCCCCACCTACCTCAGCACCAAAGGGAAATACATGGTAGCTGTGCAACTCTTCTCTATTCTGGCCTCCAGCCTGGGCTTACTGGGCTGCATTTTTGTCCCCAAATGCTACATCGTTATTCTCAGACCTGACTTGAATGTGAAGGAGCATCTGATGATGAAAACTGATGAGACCTTTTAATTTTGGAATCTATCTTTTTAATCTATAATTTACTGCTAATTTAAAATAATATCACTTAGAATTAAAGTGCTTTATATGTGTTCTTAAGTCTTCCTTCCTTGAATGTGACTGTGAACTTTAATGACAGAGAAATGAAATAGATAAGTTGAATTCCATCATTGTGTTATTATTTATCATGATCCATATTCAGGCAGAATCATAACATTACTGGCATTAATAATTAATAATTAATTAATAATTAATAAAACCACCTAGAGTCCCCCTGGTGGGAGGAGATGGACGGTGTCAAATTTGATGAATGAATGAATGAAATGAAATGAAATGAAATGAAATGAACAAGCAGTTTTAAGCATAGAATTGCCTCTCATTTCTTAAAAATAAGTAAGAAGAGGAAGAATAAGGATAACCACTTGAGAAGAATGAGGGAAAACCAGCAAGAATCCGTACAAGCAGCTTCATCTCTCCCTGTTTCAAAAATGAGAAATTTATTTAGAAGAGAAGAGAATCCTATCCCTTTTGTCGTAATGGCTTTCAATTGCAGCTTGAATTATCTCATGTGGCTAGACTGCACAAGAGGCCAAGATCATTGTAAATGGAATTTATCACTAAAGAAAGTATTTTTTGTAGTTTTTATTAAGAAGAGTTTTACATATATAATAAGAAGTACGTTCAAAGAAAAAAAAGGTAGTATAATGAAATCCACAAGACAAAATTGTCCCATCTCTCCTTCCTTACTCCCTTTGGCCTTTGAGCCATTGGTGGGGAGGGACAGCAAGGGCAGCAAAGTTTGGGAATCCAACTGCCAAATCAAGAGCAACAACCTAAAATTAGATGCAAATGATGTTGTATTCACAGTTCCTCATCCAAAGTGTTCTTTTTGATCGATAACAGAATAAATAGAGCAACTTGGTTCTATATCAGGATATAGAATAACAAGATCAACATAGAGAGGATTTCATGGAATTTATCTGAAGAGGAAAAGCAACATTTGCAGTAAAGAATAGGTTTTAGTATTACTGTAAGACTGATTCAGTACCTGGGGATGTCTGTTTAACAACAATAGTAAAGATTTACTCAAGAATAATCATTCATAGTTTTGGGAAAATACAATGGCAAAAATCTTAAGATGGGAGAAGTTAAATCTGTCCTGGAGAAGAAGAAGAAGAAGAGGAATATGAATATTTTACCGGGTATCAACTTTCTATTTCCAACGATTCCAGTCAGGATTGGAGATAAAACTCTGAAAGAGCAGCCAGCACAAATCACTATCCTCATTTGGTCAAACCAAAGTCTAAAGAATAAATTTAGGATTTTGCGAGATGCAAAAGAAAGAGGTGGAAGTGTTGTGTTAAATCTCACCTACATTCTCCCGGTTTCCCTTCTCCTTTCCTTCTTGACCTCCTTTCCATTCATTGGATGCCCCAAGACAGTGACCTTCCCTAGTCGCTAGTATAGCTGCATCCTGGCTTTCTCAAGGATGTGCTGACAACCATAGGGTTAGAACACCTACACACCTACATGCAGAAAGACACACGAACATCCCCCTGAACCTAGAAAAGGGAGAGCCAGGCCAGAGGGTGTGTGGTGAGCGGGAGAAAGAGATAGGAGGAAGAGATGGCCAGCCAACTTGGAAGCCCTGAGTCATGACTGAGCAAGTGCAATGGCTAAAGGCAAGCAAGAGGGCTGCTGAGGACCTGCCAAGGTCACAAGCCATAATACACCACCCATCTCAGCTTGATCCCTCTCAGGATATTGGCTTCGGAGCTCATCTTGCCTGCTTAGTAGCAAATTTGCTTAAGAGCAGAGCTTGGAGCTCAGCCCAGAGCTTGGCAGCCATTTTGTTTTGCCCCCATGTTGAGGCCGCACAGAATCCTCAACAAGGGAAAAACCTTCAGAGAGAGGCCTGGCTTATATGCCAATATACACTCTTTAAGACTTTGGCATCTGTACAGACTGAGCCCCAAAGTCTTCTTCAGGTGGCTAAGCCTACTCATAACAGGTCAAGTGCCTATGATTAGGCAATGTCTGTGCTCAAATACAGGATTGTGACAAGTGTTCAGCTAAGCTGTGCTGTGTCCCAGCATCCAAAAAAGGACCTCTCACATAGCAACGGTTCGGAAAACAGGAATTTGCCATGACGGCCTGAGAATGAAACTCAAGGCTGCCCTGCCTTAGACCCTCCTTAGTATTAGAGAAGCAAAGGAGAGAGACTGAATGGCTGGCATATCTTCTAGTCTCTGTTCCCCAATGTGGCCAACGTTGAAAGGCTGACATTATTCTTGAGGGCCCAAGAATGGGAAGGAATCTTACTGTTTTCACAAGTTAGGGACAAACTATGCTGTTTACCAAGAAACCATGTGGATCCTTATAAACAATAGAGTGCCAGATGATGGGTCCTCAGGATAGGTCAAAATCAACGTGTCCTGAGGAAGAGCTGAAGACCATTTGAGGTACGAATGGGATTTATGCAGTGGGGGGGAAAGGCCTTTCAGGGCAGACATCCAAAGTAAAGCATGTCCCAGATGGATGGTTGCTGTCATGAGTGCCGTTGAGCTGAAGTCATCAGCGCAATGGCACACATGACAATAGCAAGGAAACAGGAGAAGGGGCTCAAGATAAGTAGCCATCAACCCACAACGACTAACGGCCAACAAACAATAACTAAACAGATCACGGAGCACACCCGAGCCATCAGCTCCAATACAACGGGGATCGCCCAGCTGACAGCAATCACCGGATGAATAGAAAACCCGATGATGGGCGATCCCGGGATGCCAGAGGGGCCTCACAACCCCTCACCCACCGGCAAGACAACGTATTGGACAAAGGGGGGTGACGTGACCGCAAGTGAGGGGGCGCTGACCGGCGCGGGGTATTTAAACCCCGCACCGGCACGCTCCTGTCACTCTCAGCTTTTTTCTTCCGATGCTGTAACTGTGCTGTGAATAAACCAGAGCCTGATCCATCGAACCAGTGTCTGAGCATTATTCAGAGGCAGGCAGCGCATGACATAAAGCTGAGAGTCATAAACTCAGCCTCGCCGAGCCCCACCGGACGACAACGAGCCGCAGGAGGAATAGACGGCGAGAAGACCAGCAAGATGAAGCCGGAGCAACACGGGCAAGGAGGGCGAGCCGCGCGGCAAGAGACAGAGGAGGACCGACCAAGGCCAGAGGCACCGCGGACTCCCGGAGCCATGGACGCCCACCCCACCCGACCCGAGCCTCAGCTCCAACCCCAAGGGGAGATGGCGACGGAGGCAACCCGACCGCGGGAGGGAGCAACATGCCTTCCAAAACCAGCGGAGGACCCCGCGCCCCACATCGCACCCCAGCAACGGGCGTGGAGCGACAGCCCAACGACGTCCCCGCACAGGCCCACACCCCGAGCGAAGCCCCGAACCCCCACGGGCCAGCGGAGGGTCAGCAGACGGCACAGGCGGACGACACCACAGACCGGGAAGCGAGAGGTAGGGCCGCGCAAAACACCCGGGCCCCAAAGGACTTCCCCATCTTCTTCGATGGGAACCCCACGAAACTCTCGTTCTTTGTAACGAACGCCAGGGAGTTCATGGGGAGGCACGGACACTCCTACGACTCCAAAGCCGACAAGATCGCCGCCGTGGTGATCAAACTACAAGACAGGGCGGCGGACTGGTACGTCCAACTGTACGAGTCCAGCTCCCCCGCCCTCGCCACCTTCCCTGCCTTCATCAATGAGATGAAAAACTACTTCGAAGACCCCCTAGCCAAAGTAAGGGCGAAAAGCGCACTCCAAAGACTTAAACAGGGCACACGCACGGTCCCTGACTACGCCCTGGAGTTCAAAGCCCTCGCGGGGAAGGTCAGCGACTGGTCCGAGACCACCCTGCTGGAAATGTTCAAAAGGGGGCTCAATCGCGACGTTCTCCAATGGGCCCTCTACCGCGACGACCCAGAAACGCTACACGGGTGGATCCACCTCGCGGGGAAAGCCGAACACGCGCACCGCACCTTCCTCATGACAACCACGGAAGACACAAACTATGCCGGGAAAAAGGTACCCGCACCACACGTGGGGATGGCCGGCCCCATATACCCAAAAAAGAAATTCAATCGGGAGCCCTGCGGGAAGTGTGGCAAATTAGGGCACAAGACGGTGGATTGCTTCGCCAACCGACCGCCGACCAGTGCGCCTAAACCCACCCCGAAAATTAGCCCCAAACCACCCAACCTGGGGCCGCCCCCTCACCGCCGAATGACCGTGGCCACAGCGACACCAGAGGAAGGCTGGGACGCCTACTGGGGGGAAGAGGATAACGTAGACCCCGACCAGCCGGCGGGAAAAGCTCCCCGCCTGCCCTGAAACGCGTTGCGAGGCAGGCGGTGGGACAGCAGCGCGGACCACCTCGACGGAACGACGAAAGCCCCGTAATAATGGCGGCAATCAAACTCTCTGCCGGCAACAGAGCCACCACGGCCGCAGCACTAGTGGACTCGGGGTGCTCAAAAAACCTCATCCACCCCGACCTAGTCGCCAAACTCGACCTCCGCTGCTTCCCCCTCCCCACGCCGCTGGCATTCCACCAGCTGGACGGCTCTACAGCGGGAGGGAAACCAGCCACGCTGCAAACCGAGCCGGTCACCCTGCAAATGGGCACTCACACCGAACGCACATCGTTCGTCGTCACTCACATCGGACGGCCCATTGCTCGCTACAAACAACCCGCGCATCAACTGGGAGACCCGCGCCTTCACATTCGGTGACGGCGAGTATCGAGCACCAGTTCCAGCGGGCAGAACCAACCCCACTGTAGGACGAGCGGAGGCGACTACACAAGACAACGCCGCTACCACAGCAGACCTACCGGAACAATACGCCGACTTCTCCGAGGTCTTCAGAGAGGCAGAAGCTGACCAACTACCCCCCCACCGCAAGACGGATTGCCGGATCGACCTACTGCCCGACGTCCCCTTACCTAGACCAAAGATCTACTCGATGACCCCGAAGGAGATGGCAACCCTCCGGGAGTTCATCGATAAAAACCTAGACAGGGGATTCATAGAGCCAGCATGCTCACCGGTCGGAGCCCCCGTCTTATTCCGGGAGAAGAAAGACGGCACCCTACGGCTCTGCACCGACTACCGGGGCCTAAACGCGGCTTCCCTGTCCAACAAATACCCCTTACCCCTGGTGAAGGACATGCTCGCCCACCTGTCCACGGGCAAAGTCTTTTCCAAACTGGACCTTCGCGAGGCGTACTATCGCATCCGAATCAGGGAGGGGGACGAATGGAAGACTGCGTTCAACTGCCCCCTAGGCGCCTTCCAGTACAAAGTGCTGCCCTTCGGACTCGCGGGGGCCCCTGGGGTGTTCATGCAGCTCATCAATGAGGTACTGCATGAACATCTGTTCAAAGGGGTCCTGGTGTACATCGACGACGTCCTTATTTACACAAAAACGCACGAGGAACACGTGACCCTAGTCAGGCAAGTCCTCGACAAGCTCAGAAGGGCGCAGCTCTATGCCAAGCCTACAAAGTGCGAGTTTCACAAAGCGCGCCTAGACTACCTGGGGTACCGAATCTCCGGGGACGGCATAGAAATGGACCCCGCAAAAGTCGAGGCGGTGCTAAACTGGGAGCGCCCCCGCAACAGACGCCAACTACAGAGCTTCCTCGGATTCGCGAATTTTTACAGGTCATTCGCCTGGGGGTTCGCAGAGATAGCCCTCCCCCTAACGGACCTCCTCAAAACCAAAGGGGTGGGGGACACCCGACGCGCCAAGAACCCGGGCACAGTGCTGAATTGGACTCCCGCGTGCCAGATCGCATTCAACAAGCTGAAAGCGCTGTTCACTACGGAGCCAATCCTCGCGCACCCGGACCCAGAACGGCCATTCGTGGTCCAAGCCGACGCCTCAGACTTCTCCCTGGGGGCCATCCTGCTACAGAAAGACCCCACGGGGCTCCTGAAACCATGCGCCTACCGGTCAAGGAAGTTCTCCGAGACAGAAAGGCGATGGCACGTCTGGGAGAAAGAAGCCTTCGCGGTGAAATCAGCGCTAGAGACATGGCGACACCTACTCGAGGGAGCCACCCAACCATTCGAGGTCTGGACCGACCACCGGAACCTCGAGGCCCTACGAACGCCCAGACGCCTTAGCCCAAAACAGGTCCGATGGGCCCAATTCTTCAGCCGCTTTAATTTCCAGCTGAAGTTCATGCCGGGCAAAAAGAACTTCCTGGCCGACGCCCTCTCCCGACTGCCCCAAGACGAAGAGCCCGCCCCAGACACCATTGGGACGGTCCTATCCGCCTCGCAACTGGGGATGGCCGTGACCACCCGAAGCGGCGCTCGGAGGCAGCTCGACTCTACGGCGCAGCCGACGGCAGGACAACCTGCAACCGGAAGAAGCCAACCGCAACTACCAGGGGGAATGCGCACGGACCTCGCCGCCGCCCTCAAAACCGACCCCTGGTTCCTGGCAAACCCCGACAAGGTAACGATGGCACAGGACCTACCATGGGGGGAAGGCAGAATCTACGTCCCGGACTCGCAACGCCAGGCGATCTTGCATAGGTCACACGACGCCAAACAAGCGGGACACTTTGGGTTCCTCAAGACCCTACACCTAACACGGCGTCAATTCTGGTGGCCCGCGCTCAGGCGAGACGTAAAAGCATACGTAGCGTCCTGCCCAACGTGCGCTAGGGCCAAACGGGCACCAGGCAAACCCGCGGGGCTATTACAACGGGTGGCAGAACCCTCCTGCCCATGGGAGGAAATCTCTATGGATTTTATAGTGGACCTCCCACCCAGCCAGAAGAAAACGGCCATTTGGGTGGTGAAGGACTACTTCTCAAAGCAGGCCCACTTCATCCCCTGCACGTCGGTCCCATCTGCACAACAGCTAGCCAAACTCTTCCTCATCCACGTGTACAGGCTACACGGATGTCCCGCACGTGTGGTGACCGACAGGGGCACACAGTTCACCTCCAAATTCTGGCGGGCCTTCCTAAAGCTGACGGGGACCCAACAGGCCCTATCTATGGCCTGGCACCCCCAGACGGACGGAGCCACAGAGGTTCTTAATGCCACCTTAGAGCAATTCATATGCTCATATACTAACTATCACCAAGACGACTGGGCTGAACTGCTCCCGTTCGCCGAAGTCGCATACAACAACGCCGTCCACACGAGCACGGGGAAAACTCCGTTCGAAGTAGTCTCGGGGCGCGACTTCATCCCCATACCGGAGCTACCTCAACCCCTGGAACCCCAGGTGGACGCTAGCGACTGGGGACGGAAGATCGCGGAATCATGGCCAATAATCATGGCGGCGCTGAAGGATGCACAGGCAGCCTACAAAGAGCAGGCCGACAAGCACCGGCGCCAGCAACCGACGTTCCAAGCGGGGGATATGGCCTACCTATCCACCAAGTTCCTAAAGTCAACCCAACCCTCGAAAAAACTGGGGCCTAAGTACATCGGGCCGTTCCGAGTCACCCAAATAGTGAACCCGGTAGCAATACGCTTGGACCTGCCACACAACCTACGGAGACTCCACCCGGTGTTCCACACCAGCCTCCTGAAACCGGCAACCACCTCTCGATGGCACCCAAGCACGCCACCGCCCTCACCGGTGATGATCGACGGGCAACACCACTTCGAGATAAGGGACATACTCGACTCCCGCAAGCAACGAGGAACTCTACACTATCTGGTCAGGTGGAAACACTTCCCCCACCCGGAATGGGTGGCGGCGCACAACGTTAACGCGCCTGACCTAACCAGAGCATTTCACCGGCATACCCCGACAAGCCACAACCAAGGTCAGCAAGCCGTCCCCTGCAAACCCCCCCCGCAGGCCCCCCCCGCCTCCCGTGCCCCAAGGGAAAGGGCCCCCCCAAGCCCGCAACTTGGGTGGACCTCCCCCCCCCGGGACTCACTCCCCCCGCCCCGGGCCCACGAGGCAGTGACAAGCATTCGCCAGCACCCTCCCCCCGCCCCCCGGCCACGGAGGAGTGGCAAGCAAGTCAACAGGGCAACCTGGGGGCAACGCCCAGGAGATATAACAAAGGCGACGCACTTTAAATAAAAAAAAAGAAGGGCCCTACCTGGAGCTGATAAGCACCCGACCAGCCACACCTCTCTCCTCGCCGAACTGAGCCAAACAAACAGGGTGTGGCTGGAGCATGCGCACGCCAGGACGTGACCCGGGCATGCGCACCATGGACACACCCTGGGAAGGCACGTGGTAGAGGGAGGAGCAAAGGGAGGGGCGACAACTACTCCGGCGGGAATTTTGAAAAAAAAAAAAAAGTGCCGTTTTGACAGCTCCACCGGGGGGAAAAAAAAAAAAAAACCAGAAAACCGGGGGGGAGCACTATTCGGACAGGGGGCAGTATGTCATGAGTGCCGTTGAGCTGAAGTCATCAGCGCAATGGCACACATGACAATAGCAAGGAAACAGGAGAAGGGGCTCAAGATAAGTAGCCATCAACCCACAACGACTAACGGCCAACAAACAATAACTAAACGGATCACGGAGCACACCCGAGCCATCAGCGCCAATACAACGGGGATCGCCCAGCTGACAGCAATCACCGGATGAATAGAAAACCCGATGATGGGCGATCCCGGGACGCCAGAGGGGCCTCACAACCCCTCACCCACCGGCAAGACAACGTATTGGACAAAGGGGGGTGACGTGACCGCGAGTGAGGGGGCGCTGACCGGCGCGGGGTATTTAAACCCCGCACCGGCGCGCTCCTGTCACTCTCAGCTTTTTTCTTCCGACGCTGTAACTGTGCTGTGAATAAACCAGAGCCTGATCCATCGAACCAGTGTCTGAGCATTATTCAGAGGCAGGCAGCGCATGACAGTTGCCCAGTCTGTATGTGAATGCATCCAACGAAGGGAAGGCCCCCACCTTTCTAGAATCCTCGATTTTACACAGAAGCTTCTCACACCTGTCAACTCAGCTTATTATTACATCATCATCAGGCACATCATCTCCATGAGAACATTTGTTTCTAGCAGTTTTAGGAGAAGAAACTACTGGTTCCTACATTTTGGTTTTCTTTTATGAGATGCAAGGTAATATAACTCAAAGAAAATGAGATATCAAGTCCAAAACCTACAGCAAAGCAGCAAAATCCAGGGAACTACTATCCTACCTCCTTACTATGAACATGAAGATTTCTAGTCATCTCCTTTTCAGAACTCACCTGGTGACTTTCTAAGAGATGTTCCCCATGATTCATCTGGATGACATCTCAGTTCCTGGATGTGGCTATTCTGAGGTGTCTGACCGGAATTTAGGAAGATGGCCTTACCCACAGCAGGGCAGGGCGAGGAGGAATTGCAATATGCCCATTGGCTAGTTAAACACTGTCCAGAATAATTCATAATATGACTCACAGCAGATATTGGGATTATTACAACTTTTAATATTTTAAAATCTTTCCTGAGTAAAAGGCAATCAAACTTCCCTGACTTGTTCTCTCATTGACTGCCATGCTGGAACCATGTCCATGAGTCAAACATACTATTTTCTGCAGCTGCACACCTGAGTTGCAACAGTGACTCCCAATTCCCCTTATTATTATCAAAAGCATTCTGATTTATTCTTTTGTCAACCAAGCCCATGGGATTTCACCACTATTCTTGTAGGTCATTTTGGAAATCACCATGGCAAAGATTTGGTGACTTCTCTTAGGCAAAACCAGAAAAGCTGGCCCGTATCTACTTCCTGCTCTGCTAAGAGCAGAGGCTGGGACTGGATTACGCACAGACTATACCAGACTGAAATTAAAACTTGCCCTTTCAGATCTGCTACCAGGCTGGACCATCTTCACTATAGTTGTGCCCTTTTGTAAGAGATTTTTCCTCCTAATTATCCACCCAGAGATTAAGGACGAGGCATCTGTCTGAGAGGCAACCCTAGCAAGGATCTCCATCATGATTGGTGAAACGCTGTTTCTGCTTCTATTGTTGTCCCATTTTCCCTGAGGGTCTCTGATGAGAAAATGTCCATTGAATCTGATGAGAGAGGAAAAGGAGCATTTCAATTTCTACAAAGAGGGAGACGTCCACATCAGTGGAATCATATCTACATCCAGTCATCCATTTCAACCGTATGTCTTCTTCATGCCTCCAACCTACAGATTCTCTAGGTAAATACTGATGTGTACCTGATGTTGAGCTCTCCAGTGCCTTCTTTTTCGTAGGGAATGATTTTCCTGTCCTAATTCCTGGCCGTTGGCAAACAAGAACAGCCTTTGGGGCATCTCTTGCAGTGTTAAATGATGAGGTTTTAGAGATTCCTCATCATTTCATCAGCAACGGCCAGCATCAGCACCAGGACGCCTCAGCAGCCCTCTCACAAATTGGCTGTTCAGAGGGTTGGATTTTACCTGTTAACGACGTGACTACAACATGACGACCATGGCACCCTGGAGTGTCAGCAAATATCCTTTTGTGTCGGAAGGCACACTTTTGAGGTTGTTCTCCACTACCTACCTCCCTCCCCCCCTTCCTTCCTTCCTTCCTTCCTTCCTTCCTTCCTTCCTTCCTTCCTTCCTTCCTTCCTTCCTTCCTTCCTTCCTTCTTCCCTCCCTCTCTCCCTCCCATCAATCCTCTCATCTTGCCTTATAACTCTATTCAGTACTTCAAGAACCAAAATAAGCAAGAGAGGAGACAGTGGGCAACCCTGATTTGTTTCCTTTTGTAACACGCAGGGCTTTGTTAGATCTAAAAATAAGTCCTATTTCTAAAGTTCTCTCCAAAGTTCATCTCTTCCAAAACTTTGAATAAGAAAGCCCAGTTCAAATTGTCAAAGGCCTTCTCTGCTTCTGAGAAAATCAACGTGGCTTGTTTTTCATTATGTTGCTCCAAATATGCCAAGACATCCCACACATTTCTAATGTTGTCCTTTGCCTGTCTTTTGGGTAAATACCCAGATTGATCCTTATGAATAAAGTCTTGCAAAATTATTTTCCATCTATCAGCCAGAATCCTTGTAAACAACCGGGAGTCATTATACAATAATGATATCAGCCAATACGTTCTTGTGAAAGTCATTAAACAGAGGTGGTTTCCATGTCTTTGTAGCTTCATCCTTCCCTGAGGAAGTTCCAGATCTACAATCTTTCCATGGATGGTTCTTATTTGGATGAGAATGGAGATCCTGCCACTGACTTTGACATCATGCACTGGGCAGTTTTTCCCAACAAATCTACTGCTGGGGTGAATGTTGGAAGAACAGAATGAGAGGCATCCTCTGAAGTCCAGGTATCCATCAATCCGAGGGCCATCCTATGGCCAAGCTCATTGAATCAGGTAAGAGATGCTGTCTCTTTTTGGTTCTTGCTGTTTATCTGCTGTTTTACATGCCAGCTTAGAAATGCATCCCTTTGAGTTCAATGGGAAGGTAATGCCAGCTAAAGGCCCATTTATTCAGGATATGCTCTACCTAATTACAGCTTCTTCAATAGCATACTTGCAGAATACATGAAAAATAGGATTGCTCTCTCGTGGATTGGTCATTGCATAAGGCAGGGAGCACATTGAAGTCCTGGAACATTGTGTTCTGCTACAGCTAGGACAAGGAGGTATTTCCAATGAACCTGTTTAGGAGAGCCACAGATGGGTTTTGTTTCTTCCGTTCATTGTTACCCAAAGTAAGCCTCCTTCTATCACTGCCTGCTTGTCCTAGATCATTCCCGGAACCTTTGGTTTTTAGAACTCCCTGTTGCCCAGTAGAACTGACTGTATGAAAACCATGGAAGACTTCAAGGCCGTTGATGAAGAATTTAAAAATTTCTCCCCAACCATCCATGTAGGGCCATTACAGAAATGGATACAAGACAACACTTCTCCTCTTAGAACCTGGAGGAAGAACCAGGTCTTCAGAGATTGCTTGGAGGACAGGATCATTGGGGCAACCTGAATCTTCTGCAGGATGCTCTTCCAGAAGGCAGGTGCGCAGCAAAGAAGGCACACTTCCTATGACCCATCAAATGGCATTGCCTCAGACATAGGAACCAGAGTTAGGCCGTTCTGCCAGATCTTACAGGGTGGGCAGAAATAATGAGGAAGAGGTGGTCCCTAGGTCTCAAGGCCATCTGCTATGAAGGGCTTTATAGATCACAACCAGTACCTTCAATTCCATCTGGACACCCATCAGGAACCAGTGTAGCTTGTTTAGCAGAAGTGACCAATGGGCACTCTGAGGTACGCCTATAAGTGCCCATACCACTGCATTCTGGACCAGCTGAAGTTTTCAAATGGTCTTCAAGGGGAGCCTCATGTAGAACTCAGTTCAGTAATGCAAACGTGCGGTGACTAAGGCAGCTGTGACTGTGAGAAGGGACTCCAGATCCAGAAAGGGCACAATGAAAACACCAGATGAATCTGGACAAAGGTAGTCCTGGCTACAGCTGTCCCCTACTCTTTGAGTAGCAGCTGAGAGTCCAGCAGTCCCCCCTCAAATTGTGCACCAGTTCTGACTTGGGAAATGCAACCCCATTCAGAACTCAAAATCACAAATCCCTAATACTCAAGAACAAACAATCAATAATAAACAATCAACAAACAATCTTGTCAGGGTTCAGTTTCAGCTGCTGCTCCCCATCCAGAGTGTCACAGCCTCCAGGCACTGGGATTCATCTTAGCAGCATCATTTAGTCAGCCCAGCTACACAGCTGAGTGTCTAATTTATTGGGCCTCATTTCAGCCCATAATTTACTTCAATTCATATTAAGTAAGAGATCCCAATTAACGTATCTCCAAAAATGCCCTTTCTTTTAAAGTGTTATGTTTCTTTTACGTTTAGAAGGTGCCTTTGTCTAGATGTACAGAAAGATGTCACCCAGGATACACCAGGCTGAAAAGAGAGGGAGCCCCTCTCTGCTGCTGTGATTGTTCCCCATGTGTGGAAGGTTCAATCTCCATGCACCAAGGTAGGCGGCTCTAGAGCAGAGATGCAGATTTCACTCTTGGTTTTCTGGGCAGTGTTTGTTAAAGGTGTTTCTTTCCTAGTTGTATATCTAATTATTAGCACATTTTTTCCTTAATACCATTGGTGGGTAACGGAGCTACAGCAGAGGGACCTGAGCTTTTCCAACCACTGGCAGGCTCAGCATGCAAGGAGCCACACTCCAGAAAGAAGAAGGAGCCGGAACAAAACTACATTCAACTTGAATGTAAATTAATTAAATAGAAATTGTTAGGGCCAATACAGTTTCTCCTTAATTATTCAATAATATTCCTACATTGTCATATTAAATTAGTTTGCTAGTTACTTTTGAATGAGTTTGAGGGCTCAATTGCAAGCTTTCAAGGATAGCCTCCCCCCTGGGCAGATTCTCTTGAAGAATCTAGATTGACGCCTGCTGTGGAAGCAGCTCTGGCTATCACCCCACGCACGTGCAAGCGGTTGGGCAGTCTGGGAAAAGAGGCAGCTGTAAAAGGGGTTGGATGCTACTCCTAGGCATTCCATCACTTCTCCTTCCAAGCCTCTGGAGAACTCCGTTGTAGAAGTGTTGTGAGTATCAAATGGGATAGTCCGCTTTTATTTATTTATTTATTTATTTATTTATTTATTTATTTCTCACATTTGATCACTGCCCATCTCCACCCAAAAGCAGGGACTTTGGGCAGTCTGCAACAAAAACAAAGTTTCAAACTTGGTGCCGTCAAATACAATAAATATGAATAAAAACAAACAGTAAAAATATAAAAGGTAATAGATCACAGTTGGCTACGACTGTGTCTCAACCTGTGAGTACAAAGGGCCCTTCTGGGCACTAGTCATCTCCAAGAAAAACTGTTCCTCCTCCTGCTCCAGGCATGTTGGCACAAGCAGGTTTTTATTTTCCTACTCACATGGACTACTCTTAGCTTTATAGAGGGGCAGTAAAAAATGAAATTTTGCAGTAGATTGACAAGAACATCAAGTTGATGAAAGTCAACAACAGTTGGGGAAAGAAAGAATGTTTTACTTAACTGACTCACTAAAAAGATAAAATTAGCCAGTGCCTCCTTCCAAGGTGCTTTTCCACTTCCTAGTCTAGCCTACAGCCCGAATCCGCCCTGCTGGAGTCCCGTCCTGTCCCATCCCATCCCGTCCCATCCCATCCCATCCCATCCCATCCCTTCAGGCCTGACTCTGACTCCAAATATTCTCATCTTCTGGGGCAGCTAAAGCACTAGTATTATCAGTTTGGCTCCCACAAAATGGTTCCACTAAGCAGGAACCTGAACCATCACTAAACCAACATGAACTGCTTTGTCTGCAACTTTTGAAAAGGTCAACAAGGACTGTCTCAGCCCTTCTTTCTCTGAGCACTCTGATGTGGCCATATTGGGATCTTGTGCGCAAAAACCCTGATCTTCTGAGGATTTCTGCTGGAACAGAGCAATTGCCCATCTGAGCAAGGATAGTGGTACCCAGGATGGCCAATGTGGAGTTTTTGGTAGGACTCAAAAGGCAATGGCCCACTTCTTTTCACATTGCAGCTCATGTTTAGCCTCATGCTCATAGCAACTCCTCTCTGTTACCCACTGATGATGTTTCCTCCATGAATATCTCTTTTGTAACCACTCAATTTAGCTTCTAACCAAGTACAGCAAGAAGGTATTTTGGTATAAGGTTTCCACCTTTCCCAATATTCTCTCTCAGTCGCTCACTTCCAGAAACCTATTTTACATATTGTTGCTGTGTTGTATTATTCAGATTGATTTACTTATTTGGCTGCCATCTTGCTGTTCTGATTCAGAATGGTAAACATCAGATCAAAACATAATGCAAACATAACCAACAATACATCCTTACAAACCTGTAAAAGCAACCAAAGAGAGAGCTAATCAATAATGAAATAATACTATCTCACAGGCTCTCACTAACATACCACCTCCCATGCCCAGGAACACATTGTGGTTTTTCAAAAGGCCAAAAGCTGGGTCAGTCTAATTGCAGGGGCTGTGATGCTCCAAAGGGCAGGTGTTGTGACTCATCATTTGGGTCCCACTAGATGACACCCTTTAATTGACGGGACCCAAAGCATGCCTCTCCTGCTAGACCCAGTGGGGAAGGTTGGAATAATTAAAGAGCAGCAATGCAACAAATAACCCAGCCTCATGCCATGACAGGCTCTATAGGTGACAACCAGCACCTAAAATGGCACCCAGAAGTACAGAGGAAGCCAGTGCAGCTTGTGACCAAGAGGTGTATGGGTATAACCCATGGGTATAAGAAGGTGCATCTATTACTGCTGCACCACCATTGCAACTTCCAGATGTTCTTCAAGGGCACTCCCATGTAGAATGCATGGTAGTAATCTACTCAGGAAGTGACTGAGACATGAGTGACCGAGAAGAATGCCTCCCAGCCCAGGAAGGGGAAGAGGGGATTGGTATTCAAGACAAGAATACTACATCTGTATATATCCAGAGAGATGCTTGTTGAACACCTATTGCTTGTATTTTTCAGATGCAGCCCATTGCAAAAACTGCCCAGATGATCAGCATTCCAAGAAGAAGCGAGAACGATGTGTCCCCTAAGTTGTAACTTTCCTGTCCTAGAAAGAAATACTGGGTCTCATCGTGGCTCTCTTTGCCATTGCCTCATCCATAACTACTGCCTTGGTTCTGGGAATCTTCATTACATTCCGAGAAACTCCCCTAGTCAAAGCCCAAAACCGGGACCTTACCTATATTCTCTTGATCGTCCTCCTGCTTTCCTTCTTGACCTCCCTTCTATTCCTTGGTCATCCCAGGAAAGTAACCAGCCTTCTTCGATAAATCACCTTCAGTGTGGTTTTCTCAGTTGCCGTGTCTTCCTTGCTGGCCAAGACTGTCCTGGTGGTGGTGGCCTTTCTGGCCACAAAGCCAGGCAGCAGGATGAGGAAATGGCTGGGGAAGACCCTGGCCAATTTAATTGTCTTGTCCTGCTCTGGGGTTCAGGTGGGCACCTGTACCATGTGGCTGGGAATCCCTCCTCCTTTCCCAGATTCCGACCTGCATTCCCAATCTGGACAGATACTGTTGCAATGCAATGAAGGCTCAGTCTCCATGTTTTATGCTGCCCTTGGCTACATAGGCTTTCTGGCTGCTATCTGCTTCTTGGTGGCTTTCCTGGCCCGCAAGCTGCCAGGGAGCTTCAATGAAGCCAAGTTAATCACTTTCAGCATGTTGGTTTTCTGCAGTGTTTGGGTCTCCTTTGTCCCCACCTACCTGAGCTCCAAAGGGAAATACATGGTGGCTGTGCAGATCTTCTCTATCCTGGCCTCCATCCTGGGCTTACTGGGCTGCATCTTTGTCCCCAAATTCTACATCATCATCCTGAGACCTGACATGAACACCAAGGACCATCTCATGATGAAAAACATGAAGGCTCATGATTTTAGGAACCATTTGTATCGAGTTTATTGGTAACATTAAATAATATCACTTGGAAGGAAATTCTTTTTTACATGTTCTATCCAAATTTCTTCTTTCAATGCGAATTATGAAATATAATGATTGAGTAAAAAAGCTGCTGTAGCAACAGATGATCTTTTAAATAATTATAGTCGTTATTACTATCTGAATTTAAATTGCATCATGATCATAATTACTGGCATTAATACACTTTATGAAACCAGTATAGATAAAGGTTCATCAGAATAGTTCTACGTGAACTAAATTTCATATGAGATGAAAAACCTATTGGTAATTATGTTTTGTTTTGTTTTTTTGCTGTTTGTAAGGGGTCTCTTGTTTCCTTCAGGTGGTTGACTCCATTTCGACTGCTAGTTTGCGCTCACTTTGAATGATTTTTATTCATTTCAATACATATTGCTGTGGTCTATTTTAACTGGGTTACTTATGGGATGGCTCATATTGTTGGTCAAAATGTCAAATACACCCTTTCCCGAGATCCAGCTTGCACCCACCCTTTCTGCCTTCCTGAAGGCCTTGAAGAGCTGGCTCTTCCCTCAAGATGGTGTGTGGGGAGTGTTGCCCTGGGGTGCCATGAATTGTTATATGGCTTTTATTGAGTGTGAAGGATAGCATTTTCCATAAGGACAAAATGTAGATTGCTCATTTCCTGAGCAGTAGCTGTAATACTCTACTGCTAATACTAATAGTCTACTAATAGTCAATTGCAGTAATGACAAGGAGTCTGTCAGAATCTGAAAGTTGAGTATATATGGCATAAGTCTCCATCTTGGCTTCCATACTTTAAGGTTTTGTTCTCTTGAATTACATCTTTCATATCCAATTCTATGTTAATAAATAAATTACAAAAATTAGAATATAAGAAGTACTTTTCCTGACAAATACTTTTAGTCGATTGTCAGGGAATCCCCCTGCACGAGAAATGGTACCAGTACCAAAACTGTGGTACATGCTTTTCTTTTGGGTCACTTTTCCTGAATTACTGAGGTTTTTCACAATAATGAAAACCTAGGACCCCACATGGGTGAGAACTCCTAGAGTACAGAAAATATTTTGCTAATTCTTCAACTTGGTAAGACATCACACAGTCCATATAGAAAAGAAATGGTACAAATGGTACCAATATGGTATAGGGAAAGCATTGTTTAGAAATTCAGCGTGCCTTGATGATTCTTCCCCCAATTTTAAAGGCATGATCGATCCAGCCTCCCTCAACATATATTCAGCACATAGGGTGAATAAATAAGGAGAGAGTAATATGGATTGTCTCACTCCTTTGCTGACCTGGAGGCAGGCTTTTTGCATGTCTTGATTGCAGTTGGGATTGTCCTAACAGCCAGGAAACACGCTGAGACAAGGAACTGGTCTCTAATGTTTATTGATAGTACATAACAGGAATCCTAACAAACTGAAGAAGCGTGGGAAAAACCCAGACATATAAACCCCAAAGGTTAAGGCGGTCCCGATCTGTGTCTCTTTGAATGGCTGACCAATTCCTCAGTGCTACGCATGCGCTTGACAGTCTGGATGGGAGCCCCCTGCTCGCCATCCTTACTCATGACAGGGATGACCTTCATTCCTTGGCTTATCCTGCTGGGAGAACATCCTCCTAGTGTTCACTCTCAGGCTTCTATATTTAGCCTCCCAGGAACACCTATCAGGATGAAGCAATATAGCAGGAGTAAAGGGGAATGACCCTATAGCTTTGTTTTCGGAACAGTGTGTGAACTGGTAGCTGTTTTCTGCTAGCAAAGCGATCACATTGCCTGGAATCCAATCAGAATCTGCATGGATTCTTGGGCACTGTATCTTCCTGGATATGAAGGCTGCCTCTATTGCACAGAGAAGTTGAAGGAGCAGACCCAGATTTCATGGAAACTGTAAACCTAAAGATTGCTTGACTCTCCCTGGATATAGCATTCTGGAGTATCTGATCTGAATTGAGAAAGGTGAGTCAGTCACACCAGGACAGGGAGGAATTGAACTGGTTCCTCTGGCTAGTTCTGCAATATTCAGTTCTATTAAGACTTCCCAAGGTTGCAGGAAAGTCCCACGCAAAGCAAGAAAGGTGAAAGTTGTTACTTGCAGGATGCAGGAGGAGGCAAGACATGGAATCTGAGATGGGTAGTAGCTAGAGATTTTGAGAAGAGATAAGGAAGGTCTTCAGACCCCAAAAACCTGCCAACTGCAGCTTACGCAGTCACGACACTCAGCACCGAAGGGAAGTCAAAGAGAGGAGGGATAGAATGGAGGGAATGAGACTAACTGGGGAGCAGTGGGGAGAGCTGGCTCACAACATAGTGAAGATCTGAACTTTGGATGTCACAGTGGGAAGAGGGAGAGAGGGGAAGAAGGAAGGAAGGAAGGAAGGAAGGAAGGAAGGAAGGAAGGAAGGAAGGAAGGAAGGAAGGAAGGAAGGGAGGGAGGGAGGGAGGAAGGGAGGAAGGAAGGAAGGAAGGAAGGGAGGGAGGGAGGGAGGAAGGAAGAGAGGGAGGGAGGGAGGGAGGAAGGAAGGGAGGGAGGGGGGGAGGGAGGAAAGGAGGAAGGGAGGAAGGAAGGAAGGAAGGGAGGGAGGGGGGAGGGAGGGAGGGAGGGTGGAAGGAAGGGAGGGAGGGAGGGAGGGAGGGAGGAAGGGAGGAAGGGAGGGAGGAAGGGAGGAAGGAAGGGAGGGAGGGAGGGAGGGAGGGAGGGAGGGAGGGAGGAAGGAAGGAAGGAAGGAAGGGAGGAAGGAAGGGAGGGAGGAAGGAAGAGAGGGAGGGAGGGAGGGAGGGAGGGAGGAAGGAAGGGAGGGAGGGAGGAAGGGAGGAAGGAAGGAAGGGAGGGAGGGAGGGAGGAAGGAAGGAAGGAAGGAAGGAAGGAAGGGAGGGAGGGAGGGAGGAAGGAAGGGAGGAAGGAAAGGAGGGAGGGAGGGAGGGAGGGGGGAGGGAGGAAGGGAGGAAAGGAGGAAGGGAGGAAGGAAGGAAGGGAGGGAGGGAGGGAGGGAGGGAGGGAGGAAGGAAGGAAGGAAGGAAGGGAGGAAGGAAGGGAGGGAGGGAGGAAGGGAGGAAGGAAGGAAGGAAGGGAGGAAGGAAGAGAGGGAGGGAGGGAGGAAGGAAGGGAGGGATGGAGGAAGGGAGGAAGGGAGGAAGGGAGGAAGGGAGGGAGGGAGGGAGGGAGGAAGGGAGGAAGGGAGGGAGGGAAGAAGGGAGGGAGGAAGGGAGGAAGGGAGGAAGGAAGGAAGGAAGGAAGGGAGGGAGGGAGGGAGGGAGGGAGGGAGGAAGGGAGGAAGGGAGGAAGGAAGAGAGGGAGGGAGGGAGGGAGGGAGGAAGGAAGGAAGGAAGGAAGGGAGGGAGGGAGGGAGGGAGGGAGGGAGGAAGGGAGGGAGGAAGGTTGAAACTAGCTGGGTGGGCTGAAAGATTACTCATGAACAAGAGATAAAGCAAGGAAGTTACAAGCTTTCTGCCAAAAATACCAGAGCAACAATTAGCAGCTGAGTCAATGAAAACTGATGAAGAAATGGAAATTTACCTTTCGGGGGCACCAGAGGAAGAGTTTGGAGAGGGCTAACTGAGATGTGGAAGGATGCTAGGGGAAGAGAGAGAAAAGCCACTGTTGGGGTGGATTGTGGCAGCTCCAGTGGTTCTCAGAAAGGAGGGAGCACATTCCAAGAAAATGGAAGACATTAGAGGAGACATAGTCCAGGGGGAAGTTGTGGGAAAACCAAGGGATTCAGAATAGCACTACCCTTTAGCTTTCCCAGGTTATTTCCCCTTGGCTTAGGTGGAGTAGCCTTAGTCAAGCAAGATTCTGTCTACAGGGAGTGAGCAAATGAAGAACTGGACTTTGCCTGGACTGATCTTGGTCATTCCTGGGCTGGGCCTGACACCAACTGAGGACCTGACCCTGAAGGCAGAAGCAAGCAGCCACGTCCAGGAAACATTGGAAGAGACAACAGAATGACCACGTTTGAGCAGGGAGGAGATTGAGTTTGGCTCCTGGACTCCTCACGCAATATGGTGTCATGGGTCTCTAGAGCGGTTTTAAAGGTCCTAAGTAAAAGCTACCAAAGGTTCACAGTTAGAGGTGGGACACTGTCTCTTTTTCCTTCTTGGATGCCGCAGGGGGAAGCAAAGCACACTATAGAGAACCGCATCCTCTGATGGAAGAGTGTACTATAAGTTGTACCCCAAGAATAAGTTTCTCAAGTAAAGGGAATAAAAAGTTTCCTGAGCTTTTTCTTCATGATTTTTGAATTGGAACGATGCCCATGAGTCACACAATGTTTTTCCCCTCATGCACAGCAGCACGTGAAGTCATCCAGAGGCTCAGCTGGGATCCCCACTCCCGGTCTATTTATCACAATCACTGTGATTTCTTCTCCTTGCACCAAAGCCTGTGGGATTCCTTCCACCCAGGGTCATTTTGAAACCAAGGCAGGGATACTTAGTAACTCTCATCAACAAACTTGACAAAGACTTAGTAACGCCTATGAAAAACATGAAAATCTGGTCCATAATTACCAGAAGGACTGTGGAGAGCATTGGGCAGGATTCATGTTGGCAGGGACCATGCCAGTCTGAAATGTAATGTTTCTTGTGGCAGATCTGGTACCAGGCTATATTTCCTATCCTCTCGATCAAGCTCATGCATCTGTGCTCCTGGCTGGAGAATTGAGCTTCTCTGAAGACGGCCAAGGCCAGTGGGGCTGGTCGCAGAGAAGAATAGCGGATCTCCACCATGAGAGGTGAAATTCTGCTGCTGCTGCTGCTGCTTCTCCTGGTGTCCTGCTTTCCTTGTGGGACACTGATGACCAAATGTCCACTGAAAGTGCAAAAAGAGGAAAAACATGGATTTAATTACTACAAGCCAGGAGACTTCCTGATTGGTGGAATCATATCTACATCTAGCACTGTATTTCATCCATACATTTTCTTTAAGCCTCCTACCAACACATTTACAAGGTAATTCCTGATGTGTACTTAACCCTGGTGATTAATTTTATCCTTTCCACTGCCTTCTTTTCATAGGGTTGTTCCCACTTCCTGGTACCTGGTCTTGGTCACCTTTTTACTCTTTATTTAATCTAAGGAAAAGGCTTAAATTTGGCAGCAGGTTGTGTGCCTTGGTTCTTCACAAAATCACTCTGAGTGATGCCAGGGAGCGTCACCAAACACTCTTTTAGCTGAAGGCAAAGAAATGAGATTCTTTCCCATTTTAGATTCCCCTTCTCTTCAATGTCCTTCATGATGCACTGCTGTCTATCGTCTGTCTGTCTGTCTGTCTGTCTCTATCACTATCTCTCATCTTTCCCCTCCCTGGCAAGTGGCCACATTTAGAAAGGAATTCAATGGAAGCCATTTCAGCCTTTCCCAAAAAATGGTAAAGCACATTTCAGCTGAGTGGTTACTTTTATACACCGTGAGGTAGAAATCTGTCACCGATCTGCTGAGGTAAATTCTATGTACCTCATATTGACCTTTATACTCTTATTTTATACATTTCATTTTCAACATTGCCAGATATAAATTAGCATTAAAAGAAAACTGTCCTTCCTGGAAAAAAAATGCTTGCAGACTATGAAGAAAGTAACTAAAGATTAAAATCAGTATTAATAGCATAGAATTACTATAGTGATTAATATTGATACATAACAGGATCACCATGTGCTGTTGAATATGGTGAAATATTGTAGCATGTTAATCCTTTCAATATTGTACCTGAAAATAAGATAAAAACAAAAAGAAAAAAATATTATTCAATGCCAAAGGAATGTTAAGAGATAGCAGAAAATAGCATAATGTCAAACGACTGAATAAATAGCTCCTTGAATCTCCCTGTGAAAGAAGCAATGAAGGAACACAACGGTGAAGGGTTTCAACCTGCCCAGAATGACGGAGCATCACTCTGGAAGAAGGTTCTTCCCTTTCCTTCCTCCAAGAGCAGCCAAAGGACGAGTGTGACATTTATCTCAAGCTGAAGCCCCTTCTGGGGATGAGCACTTCCAGCTGCCTTAGATGGGGCACAGGACTAACTAGATCCTCTGCTGGTGACAGTGAGGTTGTCATTTTCACCAGTCCTCAAGTCAGGGTTGACTCTTTGCTATCCACATAGATAGTCTTTCTCTAGGATGGTCTGTTCTTGACCGGGCCTTTTAAGTCTCTGAATAAGGAGGTTGGGAATCTATTAGAAAAATAAAGAAGAAGAAGACTTGGGGCCCTCCATTTGGTGTTAGAGCGTATTGAGCAAAATCAGTAGGTGTTTGACTGAGTAACCAACTGAAGCCAATTGTGACAAGCCAACCTGCAATAGGACCACAAGAGAGATTTTTCAGTATAGATCAATGGCTTAAGAGACAAAGCTACCTGGCATTCAAAGCAGCAAACAATAAATGAAGCACGACGGTCAAAATATTTTGCCAGAATAGTTCCTTTCAAATATTGATACAACTGCTAGTCAAAGAAATCCTAGATGAACTACGCTCAGGGAGCACCAAAGCCTCCATAGATGAAATGTCCTACAAAAAAGAGATGTACAGCATTAAACAGAAACCAGTCTGTAGATTTGGGGATGGTTTCCCGTAATGAATCAATGCGTCCAGCGGCTAAGATCCTTGATCCGTTTCATTCCTTATTATAGTATCTTAGTTTTGCTGGAGGGGTATTCCTCTAAGTTGGAAAAAATAATAGAGCTCATTGTCTTGGAAGGAAGCTCCCACTGGTATCAGAGGGACTGTCCTGATAGGAACATCCAGAGAAATTTATCACCTGGAAAGGCCCTGGAAATAAATGGCAGAGGAATTAGCTATTTTTTGTGGGAGCGATGAGTGCCTGACCACTGTTAGCATTGCAACGTTGTGACCATGAGGCTCTGCTTCACCCTTCTTTGGCCTTCATGAGATCAACCAGATCAGTTTACAGGTTTTAGGCTCATCCATTCCATCATTATTCCACTGATTTCAGAGTCTGGATTTCTGAATGGTTCTTAGCATAGTCATAAGACAGAATTCAAATGTTTTGTTAAAAATGCCCGTACCACCTGACTTTATAAACCAAAGATGACAACCTATTAATATCTCTTCTGCTGTAGTATCCAGGGTATGAGTTTCAGCCAGATCTTGCCATTCCTGTTTGCCATTCATGAGATCAATCAGCATCCTAGGCTGCTCCACAATTTCACCCTGGGCTACAGCCTCTATGAGAACTTCTTCAGTGCAAGAATGACATATGAAGCCATGCTGGACTTGCTATCGACGGGGCAGGAGAATGTACCAAACTACAGATGTGGGAGACCAAAACATCTGTTGACAGTGCTTGAAGGAACTGATTCCGAGCTCTTTCATCATGTGACAACCATGCTGGGCATCTACAAAATCCCACAGGTAAGAATGGATGCTGAAGTAATTCCAGTTTGTAAAGTCTCCAGAAGGTCCAAAAGGTAGCCCTGGCTGATATCAACAAATAAAAAGAGCCAATTGATGGAGCTTAAAGGACACTTGAAATAGGATGCATGCAAATGCCTTTCTCTTCACTATGGGAATAGTTAATGGCATAGGTGTTGAAAAATAAGCTGGTTTCCCAGAGTTCCCCTTTCCTTGCTACTGAATTGGACTCACATTCTAAGCAAGAGAGTGACTGGCAATTGGGAAAGCCGATTTCATGGTTCAGACCTAAGTCTAGGGGGAAAGGACATCTCTGTAGTGGAGAATCAGCAAGATAATCACTCCCTTTTTCTCTTTCACTGAAGATCAACTATGGGGTCATCAGCCACATTCCTGAGCAGAAACAGCATTTCCCTTTCTTCTACCGGCTGAGTCCAAAACAAGAGCCTCCTCACTTGGCGATTGTCAAACTGCTCCTGCATTTCCGATGGACGTGGATCGGCCTTGTTGTTCCGGACAATGAAAGTGGAGAAAGGTTCAGGAGTTCCTTTGTGCCTGTGGCCCTCAAGAAAGGGGTTTGCGTTGCCTTCTCAGAAACCATTCCACTGTTGTATATAGTAGGGGAAGAGAAAAAAAGGATTTCTAATTTGAACAACAGGGAAGTCAAAATTATTGTTCTTCAGTTGGACTTTCAGGCCACAATAGTGCTAGCAGTGCGAATCCAAAATTTAGAAAATGGTGAAAAGGTGTTTGGGGAGAAAGTGTGGATTGCCACAACTTTGCCAGACATATCTGTGAGATTTTTTTATCGAATGATTGATCTCCAGCATAAACATCTTTTGTTATCTTTCTTAACTCTGGCAAACAAAAGGACAAAACATTATGATTTTAACACATATTTGTCTGCCAGTGAGAATTTTGGGGAGGCAGCATTTCAGTGCTCCTCTTCACACCCTATTTTGTCTAAGAAAGTTCGGAAGAGATGCACAGAAAGAGAGAAGTGGGAAATCCCTCCCCGTGATTTGGTTGCCAGAATTCTGTCTGAGGATGCCTCCAGTATTCCCACTTCAGTCCAGGCTGTGGCCAGAGTCCTCCATGCTGTCTATTCCCCCCGCCTGACCCAGAGGAGAATCAGGGTTGGAGACTATGTACAGCCATGGCAAGTAAGACTTTTCTCTCAATTTCTGCTAATGATCCCCATTAAATTCTTTCACCTTTGTTAAAAATGGGCCGCATTGGACATGAGGTGGGATAGTCCCCACAGCAATTGCCCAGGTTTGAGTGTTTGTTCTGACCAAATGTGGAGGCTTGGAGAGAAAGAAGGAGAGATTCTGCTATTAGATCTCCCAAAGTGAAGAGATGTGCTGGTTTGAGAAGCTGGGAGGACAAGGGATGAAGCGGAAGGCTCTTTCCCTATTTGCAGAATAAATCAGCTTCAGGATGTTACAGAAACCATTAGGTTTCTTGATCATCCAACATTGACCTCATTTAGCTTCTAGATCAGGGAATTTTTTTTCTCACTTCCTGTTCTGCCACCTTAAGAGGATGTGGGTTCTGTGCCCTTTCCAGGGTCTTCAGGGAACACCCAGGTCAGCTGACTTTCTTTACAATGCAGCTTCTTAAACAAATTGTTCATCAACTTTTTCTTCTCTATTGGTCCTCTCACTTAGGACTTGATACCAAGATCTTTTCTTGGCTCTTTCTCCTCCTTTGAAAGTCAAATCTTAGAATGGGTAGCCCAATCTTTACTCCCAACCCTTCCCATCACCACCTCTTGGTTTCATAAAGCGGTGAAGTAATAAGTTGCAGAACCCAGGGAGACCAGAAAGTAATACACTCTCATGATATTTGCTGCCTCCTTTGCCTTTCTTTGGGTGAACTTCCAAGTGGCCTGTGGGGTTTCTGCATCCCAGCGTCTGTGAAAAGAAGCAGCCTCTCTGGTTTTGCTGCCTTCCCTTTTCAGGGCATCAACAGGCAAAGAAACGTACATCCTCAAGACATAGCACAGCGGCAGGAACGGGGCAGGTCTGGCAGCAGGACTATCTGTTATCTCTGGACCTCTTGCGTGGCCCTTCTTCTACACCGAGCTCTTAGCTGTATCGAAACAAACACCAAGATCAGAAAGAGAAGAGTTCCTTAGGATGTGTCTCCTCTTCCAGACTGGATGTTTGAACTTTGCCCGTTTTCCATGTCTTTCTACTTCCCAATCATTCCTCCCTTTTTCATATCATCAACCTTCAAAGGTTAGTTGCCCCTGCTAGGAGGACATATTCCATTCAACATTCGGGGGACAGGAAGATGTTGCCACCACTCTTGTGCAGCTCTGTTGGACCATGTCCCACACATGCTGTGTCCAACTCTTTAGATATATTACCTTCCACCTTTTGCTGCTCTTACTCACCAAAAAAAAAATATTTTAGGTGGAGCACCTGAGGTTCACCTGAGGCTTTCTCACTCAAGAGCTGCAGAAGTGATGAAGGCAGTGTGATGGGGACAAGGCACAAAAAGGATATTGCCAAGGCTCGTTTCTGACATGCTTAGGTGCAAGTAAGGAAAGGCCCAGAAAAGCACTTTCACACACTTTACCAAATCCCAAGACTTCTTGTCCATTTCTTTGTCTTTCTGTATCACTAGTCAACTTCAGCTTCCTGCCAAGGTTCCAGGTCTGCCAATCATATACAGTACCAGGAGATTCTCATCTGAAAACACAGGATATTTCTGCAAAGCTGAAGCACTGCAAAGGTGGAATGGTACAAATCAGGAATGTCCCTGTAGGTAGATGCTGAATCCAAATATGTATTTTTTCAGCACCCAGATGGTTGGATGGTTCCTTCTAGAAAATGACATGGCTGAAGACAGTAGGTGAGGGGGCAACAAGCTGGCCAGAGATCTTTTGAGAAACAGAAAGGCCATACAGATTAAGTCCCTAAGCAGATTCATCCCAAATGTTGGAGAAAGTAGAGCTTACCTGAAGCACCCCACTTTTGAACTAGGGCTCGAATGGGAATGTGTAAGGTACAGTGGTAATTCTCCATGTCTTTCTAGCTTCATCCCTTTCTAAGAAACTTCCAGCTTCACAATCTTACTGAGGATGATGTTTATTTGGATGAGAATGGAGATCCTGCTGCTGATTTTGATATCATGGAGTGGGCAGTATTTCCCAACAAGTCTGCTGCTGGGGTGACAATTGGAAAGATCGAAAGAGAGGCCTCTTCAGAAGTCAAGATCTCCATCAATCAGAGTGCCATCATATGGCCAATGTCATTTAACCAGGTAGCTGAGTCTGACTGTATGTGTGTTTTTTTGTATTTTTCTGCTGTTATATATCTGAGTTTGAGGATTATTATGTAGAGTAACAGAATCTTGCAAGTCAGAATGCTCTTTCCCCCTCCTTCACGTCTATCTGTTTGAGAAGTAGAGAGGGTCTTGGCTGAGACATTTGCATACATTTCAGTCCTTCCATGGACTCAGGCCTCTTTTATCGGACCGTTCTCCTGGTAGTGACTCTGCCACCCGTCCCTCAAGGCCATTCCCACTTCCTTCTGCAGCTTTGGACTGCATTACCCAGAGTTTGTTATTTTTGGCGATTCAAACTCAAGCTGGTGATATTTGCAGTCGACACTGCCTTTTGCCTTTTCTTTTCTTTTTTAAAAATAGTTTTTATTAAAATAAAATTGTACATAAGATTAAAAAACTAGTGAAATATAAAAGGAATGAGAAGAAATGAGCCTTCTCTAGTTGGTTGTCCATAACTCCCAATAAGAAAAAGTCTGGTTTCATCTGAATATTAATCTCTTAAACTCTCTGCATTACCATCTGTATTTGTGTCCAATATCTTCTCCCTTTTTCACAAGTCCACCACGCATGATAAAATGTCCCTTCAGGTTTTGCACATTTCCAACAGTAATTAGAAGTCCCCTAATACATCTTTGAAAATGTCTCTGGTGTTGTACTGTATGCCAAAAATACGTCATCTTAGAAAAGTTCTCTTTTAAGTGGTAAAACAGTGTGGATTTTAAACCTTTTAACTGCATTCTCTGCCACTGATCCATCTGAATATTATCAGCAAAGTTCTTGCCCATAGCTTGTTTAATTTGCCCTTCTTCTGTTTCAAATCTCAGCAAAAGTTTAAACATGTTAGCAATCACATGTTCATCATTTGTACAAAATTCATTTTCAAAATCTGTTTTCTCATATTCTGTTCCTGCTACTTTTTATCTGTATTAATTCTTTCCCTTAATTGTGCACATGAAAACCACTGAAAACTAAATCCCTCTACCATCAATGCTTCTCTCAATTCCACCTTCAGCTCTTTGTTTTCCTGGACCAGCAAATCTTTCTAGGATAACCATTTTTCTTTGCCCACAGTTTCTTTTCTGTAAAATGTTTCTTGGGCTGAGGCCAACAAAAGTGTTTTAGGCATAGCCTGGGTTTTTTATCTGTTCTATATTCATACTGTGACACTCCTGATATAATGATTTTTAAAATCTACATGTACTTTAACTTTTTCATACGATAAATAACCATGCCATCCAAATCAGACCATTCTAAAAGGCTCTTGTTTCTTTTTTATTATCATTAAAGTTTATTAGATTTTCAAGATCAAAAGATAAAAGCTAACAAAAAGGAAAAATTAGGATAGAAAGTAAAATATAAGAATAGAGTGCAAAAAAAGAGAAAGTCAAAAGTGCAGGAAAAGAAAAAGAAAGAAAAGAAAATACTAAAAAAGAATGACTCCTGACTTCCTTCCCAACAGATATTTGTATATTTACATTAAGTTTTTTACTCTAAATGTAGAACATGGCTTTCATTCTTTCTATTGTCCATTATTATTTCTAATCATCAAATCCATATATCATGATTTCTTTTTTTTCTGCTTCATACAAAATGTTCAGAAGGGGTTTCTAGTTAGCTTTGAAATTATTCAGTGTCTTTTCTCTAATCAAAGCTGTCAATTTCACCATCTCAGCCAATTCCATTCACTTTCCAACCAATCTTCCACTGTGGGTAATTCCAGATCTTTCCATTTTTCTGCAGATAAGATCCTTCCTGCTCAAATTGTTAAAAGCTTTCTCTGCATCCAGAAAAATCAGCGCCACTTGTTTTAGGGTTGTAAGTTGTATGTATTCAATGATATCCAACACAGTCCTCACAATGTCTCTTCATTGCCCTTTGGGTAAAGACCCACATTGATCATCATGAATAAAGACCTGTAAAATATTCTTCAATCTATCAGCCAATATTTGGGTAAATATTCCATAATCATTATTCAGCCATGAAATCAGTCTATAATTCTTAGTTAAAGTAAGATCTTGTCCCTCCTTTGGTAATGAGGCAATTCTGGACTCTTTCCAAGATTCTGGCATTGCAGAAAGGTTGTAAAAGTTGACCCTCAAAACATTTGTAATACAAACTGGCAAGTCCATCTGACCCTGGTGCTTTCCCTACTTTAATCTTTTTTATTTCTTCAGCTACCTCAAAAGTTCTTCTAGAACTATTCATAGATGGTTTCTGTGATTGTGAAAGTTTTGGCAACTTTATTTTCTTCAAATATTCATCCACCTTTTCCAGGGAGACCTCCTGTTTTTTAATACAGATTTGAATAAAATTCATAGAACGATTTCCAAAATCTCTCTCTCACTGCTGTTATCATATACAAAAGCAAACTTCCGTGGATTCTTTCCAAGGGGTCATCAAAAGTTGACCACTGATGCTTCGTTATCATTTCTCGTGGAGATCTCTTCTCCACCACATCCATTGGACCCTCCTCCAAGTCTCCTTAAACTTTTCCCAAGAATTCTCTGGCTTTTTGAACAGAGGTCAATCGAAATCTTATCTGTTCAAAAGAAAAAATTCATTGTATTTTATTACATTGTAATTTTAACATTGTAAATTTACTAGGTAAATTTAAAACATAGTTTTGAAATTACATTGTATTTTAACTATATGTGTTGAAATTGAATAAAGTTTTCATTAAAAGAAAAAAAAAGACAACAGTGAAAATTGCTACTTCCAATTAATCCCAGCGAAATGGGGTCTTCTGCTTCAGTATCTCAGAAAAAATATATTTTCTCTTACTTAAAATTCTGATAGGAATCTCCTATCACATAATTATATCCTCATCTTCAATCGTGTATTAAAATGGCAATGCGGAACTTGGTACCTCATTGTTTTTCTCACAGAGGGCACTAATACATCCCTTTGAACATGCCTTCTTGCAGCAAAACAGGAATTTATCTGATACACCTTCTCAATTGCTTCATCAATTTTTTCCTATTCCCAAATGAAAAACTCTGACAATGCCTGAACATCCTTTCTTCTGACATCGGCATATGGATTCTCTGGAATGGCTCTAAACCTCAGGCAGAATTCCTTCTCTCTAAGCTCCATCAGAGCCACATTGTCCTTTCCTCTTTCTAATTCCATAGCCCTAACTTCTACTGTATTCTCCAAAGTTTCAATTCTATCATTAACTTGTTCTGTTTTTTTTCCAGACATTTGTTTTACAGAATCACCCATCTTACCCAATCTTTCATCCACATTTCTTTCAAGAGTCATAAATTCGGTTCAGGATCTTTAAATGTTTTTACTGTCAACAACCAGTCTCAGGGCAACCACTCCTTCCCCTCATTGCAAATCCAGCTTTTCGAAAGGATCCCTGGAAGATAAACCCAACTCGGGGGTGGCATTTATTTATAAACCCACTGGGACATTTGTTAGGATTCAGTTCATTGCTCTGGTGAACAATTATGGTGCATAAAGATGGTTATTAACTTTGCACACTGTGTAAAACACAGTTATGTCATGTTCAAAATACCATGATTATAAGAAACCAGGGTTTAGCCCAGTTCATCAACCCAAGCTGTAACTAGTTTTCATTCAGATATGTAATCCCCTTAATGCATATATTTCCCCACATTTTCTTTATGTCTAGAAGGTGCCTTTCTCGAGGTGTACTGAAAGTTGTCTCCCAGGATACACCAAGCTCACAAGAGAGGGAGCCCCAGTTTGCTGCTACGACTGTTCTCCGTGTATGGAAGGATCCGTCTCCATGCAGGAAGGTAAGTGGCTTAAGAGCAAAGAAGGACCACCATCCAAGTTCAAACCAAGCCTGATCGAGATTAACCCCCAAGCCCACTGAAGCATGTAAAATGCTTCCATCTGCTGAGGAAGCCTCCATTCTACTAAGCTGGCTATCTATTTTACTGTCAAGATGCCCCATCAGCCAGACCATTCTCTTGGAGGCATGTGTGGGTGTCACTGAGAGTGGAAATCTCCCTTCTGCTGGGCTTAGTGACACAAGTCTTATAACAGGAAGTAGTTTTCAATAGAAGAGAATGTATACAGTGGTGGTTCTTACCGGGGCTTACAAAGATTGGGCTTATGGGGGTGAGATGAACATTTTGGCAGATTAGTGTAATATAAATACCTTGGTTCTAAATGTTGAAAAAACTAAGGAGATCTTCATCGATTTTAGAAAGAGCTGGCTCAGCCATACACCACTCTATTAAGGACATAGCTGGGGAGTCAGTCAGTAGCATTAATTTCCTGGGGATGCAGACGACGAATAGTCTGACCTGGGCTCTCAAGGCTGCCTCCTTCGTACAACGGGCACAGCAGCATTCACATTTTCAGCACCAGACAAGGGAAAACACCCCCTCCCTCCACCTCCCCTCCTCCTTACTCTCTATATAGGCACTAGGGAGAGTGCATTGACCAATTGCCTTTCCACCTGGTTTCAAGGCTGTAGTGCCTCAGATAAGAAGTCTGTGCAGTGGGTGGTGAGGGCAGAAGACAGGATAATGGGGATCTCATGTCCTCCCATTCAGGATAGAGCGTATAGTGAAATATTGTCAGTGACCCCTCCCACCCACATTGCAGCTTGTTCTGCTTGTGATCCTCTGGTAAAAGGTTCCTCTACATTCAATGCAGAACAGCTGGATTGGGTAATTGATTGATTGATTGATTGATTGATTGATTGATTGATTGATTGATTGACTGATGTAATATAGCCACCACCCATCTCCCCCAAAAGAGGGACTCTGGGCAGTTTACAATAAAATCAAGTGCAAAAGATAAGCATTAAAATGGCATAAAACAGTCAGTATAAAATAGTTGTAATAGTTTTGTCCCCTGGGCTATTACATTCCTGAACTCTTCATAATCCCCTCTCAATTCATTGTGGTGCATGTTGTATGTAGGATGGTGATATTTATTAGGGATAATGATAAGGAGAGTGCAATCGGAAAGAATGTATATCATATCTTATAGTTATTATTTTTTGTGAGACAATTGCAATGAAATTTCTTTGTAATGTGGACTTTGGTGTATAGTGGAATGACAATAAAAGTATTCCTTTCCATTACATTCCATATTCTATTCTATCCTATCCTATTCATGTAGATCAGGGTTGAACTGTGAAGACCTTGGTGCTCTCTGAGCTTAGCTCTTTGCTTGCAGACCTTTCATTACCTGACTAGGTAACACCATCAGTGCTCCCGCTGATGATGCTGATGACAGTACTGATGGAGTTACCTGGTTGGGTGATGACACATCTGCAAACAAACAACCATGCTCAGAAAGCACCAAGGACTCCACAGAAAGGGGATTGATTTACAGGAGATGTATTAGAGGAATAAGCAAAACCCAGCACCAAACGGACTACCAGAGAAAGCGTCCTAAAGCACATGATCTGTCTATCTGAGCATAGGAAGAAAAACAGAAAAAGTGAGCTGAGATTAGCAGTCTTTAGGTCAAGAGCCATCAGTGTGAGAGAAAATGAACCCAGAGGAAATCCTTAATGCTCTATCTCCACTCTGCTGACCCCTTCCTAGTCATTTGGTCAGGGGATGCAGAAGAGTCATTGCCACCCAATTCATTAGTTAGACAGCAATTATTTTTGTTTTTCAGATGCAGCCCATTGCGAAAAGTGTCCCGATGACCAGCATTCCAATGAGAAGCGAGATCACTGTCTCCCCAAAGTTATAATCTTCCTCTCCTATCAAGAAAAGTTGGGTCTCATCCTGGTTCTCATTGCTTCTTTTTTGTCTCTAATCACTGGCTTTGTCCTAGGACTCTTCATTAAATACCAAGAAACCGCCATTGTTAAAGCCAACAACCGGGACCTCACCTACATTCTCCTGGTTTCTCTTCTCCTTTCCTTCTTGACCTCCTTTCTATTCATTGGACACCCCAAGAAAGTGACCTGCCTTCTTCGACAAACGGCCTTCAGTGTTCTTTTCTCAGTTGCCGTGTCTTCCTTGCTGGCCAAGACTGTCATGGTGGTGGTGGCCTTTCTGGCCACAAAGCCAGGTAGCAGGATGAGGAAATGGCTGGCAAAGGGCCTAGCTAATTCCATTGTCCTGTCCTGCTCCAGTGTTCAGCTTGGCATCTCTCTCTTATGGCTGGGAATGTCTCCCCCATTTCCAGATTTCAATCTGCATTCCCAACCAGGACAGATCCTGTTGCAATGTAATGAAGGCTCAGTCACCATGTTCTATACTGCCCTTGGCTACATGGGTTTTCTGGCCTCCACCTGCTTCTTGCTGGCTTTCCTAGCCCGCAACCTTCCAGGGTCCTTCAATGAAGCCAAATTGATCACCTTCAGCATGTTGGTTTTCTGCAGCGTTTGGGTCTCCTTTGTCCCCACCTACCTGAGCACCAAAGGGAAATACATGGTGGCTGTGGAGATCTTCTCCATCCTGGCCTCCAGTCTTGGCTTACTGGGATGCATTTTTGTCCCCAAATGCTACATCATTATTCTGAGACCTGACTTGAATGTGAAGGAGCATCTGCTGATCAAAACTGATCAGGCCTCTTAATTTTGGAATCTATCATTTTTTTTAAGAACCTACTGGTAATTTAAAGTAATATCACTTAGAATTAAAAGTGCTTTATATGTGTTCTTAAGTCTTCCTTTCTTGAATGTGACCTTCAACTTTAATGACAGAGAAATGAAATAAATTAATTAAATTCCATAATTGTATTTTTTACCATAATCCATATTCAAGCAGAATCTTAACATTACTGGCATTAATAATAACTAACAAATTAATAATTATTTAAACCCCCCAGAGTCCCTCTGGTGGGAGGAGATCCACAGTGACTAATTATGATGAATGAATGAATGAATGAATGAATGAATGAATGAATGAAATGAACAAGTATTTTTAACCATAAAATTGTCTCTCACTTGTTAAAAATAAGGAAGAAGAGGCAGAATATGGATAACAACTTGAGGAGAATGAGGGAAGACCAGCAACAGTGAGTAGAAGCAGGTTCATCTCTCATTGTATCAGAATCAAGAGATTTATTTACAATAGAACAGAATCCTAGCCCTTTTGTATTCATGGCTTTCAACGGCAGCTTGAATTTTCTCATTGGGATAGATTGCACAAGAGGCCAAGGTATATGGAATTTATCACCAAAACGAGTATTTTTAACAGTTTTTATTAAAAGATTTTGCTATATATAATAAGAAATACATTCAAAGAAAAGTATTATAATGAAAGCCACAAGACAAAATTGTTCCCTCCGTCCTTCCTTATTCCCTTTGGCCTTTGAAACACTGGTAAGGGAGGGACAGCAAGGGCAGCAAAGTTTGGGAATCCAAGTGCCAAATCAAGAACAAAAAACTAAAAGTACATGCAAATGAAGTTGTATTCACAATTACTCATCCAAAGAATTATTTTTAATCAGTAACAGAATAAATACAGCAACATGGTTCTATATCAAGATATCTGATTAACAAGAAAAACAGCAAAGATTGCAAGGAATTTACCTGAAGAGGAAAAGCAACATTTGCAATAAAGAATAGGCTGTGATATTACGGTAAAACGGATTCAGTACCTGGGGATTTCCTTCTAAACATAATAACGTTCACAGTCTTTCTTGATCGTCCAGTATTGACCTTATCTACAGTGAATACCAGGGCATCTGTCCTCACCTCTTGTCCTGCAACCACGAGGAGGAGTAATCATTCCATATAGGAATCTTAATTACAGGAAATAGATTATAGGCAAAGGCCTGAGCTAGCAATATTTAAGCACGGAGTAGGCAATGTGACTAAGAGGGAACATAGAGCAAATCCTTAATGCTCTCTTTACACCTTACTGCCTTTTGTGGACAGCAGGTGCCACAGAATGCACCTCATACGGAGCAATTGATTATGTTTTCAGAGGCAGCTGATTGTGAAGAATGTCCAGATGACCAGCATTCCAATAAGAAGCAAGATCAATGTGTCCCCAAGGTGATCGGTTTCCTGCCTTACGAAGAAAAGTTAGGTCTCATCCTGGCTCTCATGGCCTCTTTTTTGCCTGTAACTACTGCCTTCATCCTGGGAATCTTCATTAAACACCAAGAAAGACCCATAGCCAAGGACAACAACCATTACCTCACCTACGTCCCCCTGGTCTCCCTCCTCCTTTCCAATTGCCTTTCGATTCATTGGTTGCCCCAAGAAGGTAACCTGCCTTCTTAGACAAACTGCCTTCAGTGTTGTTTTCTCTATCCCCGTGTCTTCCTTGCTGGCCAAGACTGCCATGGTGGTTGTGGCCTTCCTGGCTACAAAACCAGGCAGCAGGATGAGGAAATTTCTGGGGTAGAGTCTGGCTAGCTCCGTTGTCTTATCCTGCTCTGGGGTTCAGGTTGGCATCTGTAATTTATGACTGGGAATCTCTCCGCCATTCCCAAATTCTAATCTACATTCCCAACCAGGACAGATCCTGCTGCAATGTAATGAAGGCTCAGTCACTGTGCTCTACACTGCCTTTGGCTCCATGGGCTTTCTGGCTGCCATTTGCTTCTTGGTGGCTGTTGTATCCTGGAAGTTGCCAGGGACCTTCAACAAAGCCAACTGGATCACCTTCAGCATGTTGGTTTTCTGCAGCATTTGGGTCTCCTTTGTCCCCTCCTACCTGAGCACCAAAGGGAAATACATAGTGGTTGTGCAGATCTTCTCCAGCCTGGCCTCCAGCCTGGGCTTACTGGAGTACATTTTTGTCCCCAAATGCTACATCATTATTCTGAGACCTGAGATGAATGTGAAGGAGCATCTGATGAATAAAACTGATGAGGCCTCTTGACTTTGGGACTTATTTTTCATCCCACCTATTGGTAAGGTCAAATAAGGTAGCTTGGAGCTAAAGACCATGTTTTTTTATGTATTCTAAGATATCTTAAGAGCTATGGAATTCAGGAAAACTTTTTCCATCAGCCCAAACTGTTTTGTTGAGAAGAAAATCTATCTGGATTGACCGCACAAATGTTCGGAGTGGGGGAAATGTATCCATCAACAAGCAGAGCTTATGAATCATGAAGGATTCACATAGAAAAGAAGAATGCTAAATACTTAGAGGATGGGAAGCATTTTGCTCAGAAGTCTACACTGGGCTGTCACATGGAACAGACACCATTAAGAGTGTCCCAATGTTTTCCTTACCAGTTATCTTCTTCAGAATATCAAAAGATTCACACTGGGGAGTGACCCAATATAGGTGTAGCTTGTGGTACAGTGTCTTTATGAACAGTCAGAACTGAAGAGCTTTTGACATGGCTGTTGTTGTTTATTTGTTTAGTCGCTTCCGACTCTTCGTGACTTCATGGACTAGCCCATGCCAGAGCTTCCTGTCAGTTGTCAACACCCCCAGCTCCCCCAGGGACGAGTCCATCACCTCTAGAATATCATCCATCCACCTTGCCCTTGGTCGGCCCCTCTTCCTTTTGCCCTCCACTCTCCCCAGCATCAGCATCTTCTCCAGGGTGTCCTGTCTTCTCATTATGTGGCCAAAGTATTTCAGTTTTGCCTTGAATATCATTCCCTCAAGTGAGCAGTCTGGCTTGATTTCCTGGAGGATGGACTGGTTTGATCTTCTTGCAGTCCAAGGCACTCTCAGAATTTTCCTCCAACATCACAGCTCAAAAGCATCGATCTTCCTTCGCTCAGCCTTCCTCATGGTCCAGCTCTCGCAGCCATATGTTACTATGGCTACCCCAGAGATAAACCCTCTCTATCCATGTAGTGTGGGAATTACTGTATTTTCACCCCATACTATTTTGTGACACACCACAGGGGTAGAGAGTTTTCCAGTGGTGCTAAAAGTTTTGCTTGAGGCCTAACTTCTGAAATATCACATGTTCCACATAGGAATCAGACAAACTCAGTTATCTGTGAAGAGACTCATATGCATGAGAGGTGCCCTGATCTTCATTTTAGGGACCCCATGGATGTATGCATTTCCAATGTTGCATACATGGGCTATATGGAAGAAACCTGTAGCTCATTCTTCATGAACTGTGTACTTTCCTTGTTTAGGCCTCCAAGTTGCATGCAGGCCTGAAAGTTCTCAAAGAAATCAAGAGATAGCACTGGGGAGGTATAAATCTCCTGCTGATTTCAGATCCTCCTTTCCAACTCCCACCCCCTCAACTATCTTCAGTTGAGCCCGTCATTCCAGCAACATGCCTACATGTTGGTAAACCTGCAGACCCAGTTGACCACCTTGTTGATATCAGGTGATAATCCAATAAAAGGATAATTGGAATTGAACAGCGTAAGACAGAATTAGAAAATGAATTATATACAAATGACAAACATGCAATTGCAAAAATGTATTTTTTATTAACATGTGAAAGTGAAAGTGAAAGTGAAAGTCAGCAGGGATAGCTATATCAAATGTGAATCTCTGTTCTTTCACAATTCCAGCTACAGAGTGCCACAACATGAATTTTTGCAGACAGCTCAAGTCCTGACCAAGTTGAAACTGCATAACATTTTTTTCTATTCTACCAGTTTTTAATATTCACTTCTTAGAGACTGCATCTTAGCTTGTATATGTACAGAGGCATGCCTCTGGGCAATTCTCATAGCTGCCTTCAATTTCTTTTTCATCAAACGGCATTCTTTGTCAAACCAACGATCTCTATCTATGTGGAAATGTGTGGAGGGGGATTTAGTTACTAAGTTTTTCTTCGAAATATGACACAAAGTAATGAATGCATTGGAGACTGACTGCCAGTCAGCCGTGGGTGACTGGATTGTTAAGGCCCAGCTGAGAGCATTCTCTGATTTAAGGCTACTCAGCATTGCCTTGTATTGACTTTGGACCAAACTAACCCTTTATTTTGACTCACCTTTGAGTTATTAATAACCCACCTATCAGCCATGTTATATGATCTTCAATTTGAACGACACTAAAATTTCACACTCACTGGCTGGTGATCACTTTCTCCTCTTGGATAGACAATGACCTCTGAAATTGCAATGCTTCCTTGGTAAGAATGCATAAGCCCCCAGAGGGTCAACCTTTATCCTTTAATTTTGGGGCAGGGGTATACCAGTATTGAAAACCTGGGAGTTGTACTAGTTCATCCTCTCCAGCTAACCAGGTTTCTTGTAAAGCTATTATTTCAACTTATAGCTGTAAGGCCAGATACAATCAAAATATATAATAGTAACAATCTTCACACAGACACACACACACACACATATCAGAAAAACAATTAGTATGATACAATCTAATAGTAAGAATAAAAATATTAAAATAAATCAAAATAAAATACTATGTTAAGAAATTCTAAATCTAAGTAATGGTGCAGCATATTGTGCAGATGGAAGCACAAAACCGGGCATCCTGGGAGGATATTTTGGGGTCGTTGTCCAATAGAAGTAGCTTTAAATAGAAATCACACTCCCTGCCTGGGAATTTCTTTAATATCGGATATATAAGGATCTGTCTAGAGTCCTTATATAGGGAACACTATACTAACATCTGGCTTAGGGTTTCTATGGAGCCATCACCACATGGACATAACCATAAGAAGTACCCTTAAAATGTCCAAAAAGAACTGCTGAGGACAGAGTGCCCAGCCTGGTGAAGGTGAAAGGTTTACACAATTTCAGCATTGTAATGGATGATAAATAAGAAGCTGGAACTAACCCTTTTAGAAGAAAATGACAAATATTGGGGTGTAGCACCTTACTTAAATTTGCTTGGAGATCTATATCCCAGATTCGTTGTTTAAGGGAAGTTCTAGCCTTATCAAATCCTAATGAGCACAGACTTTCCGTAGAGAAGCCCAGCAACTGAATTTTATCTAAGGCTCTTTTTTTGGCCACAATGATGTAAAATGATCTCTAAATACTAAAGAGTCTAAACATATAGGAAACAGAATTAACTTTAGCCAGAAGGTAAGAAGAAGGATCCATGCTCTGGCATCCAATAAAACTATCCCTATTTCTACCCATAGGATGGCATTTTTTATACTTTTTGGTACCATCAATATGGCTCTAATAAACTTATTCTGGATGGTTTCAATAATATTAAACCATGCAAGTGAGCAAATTGGAGAGACATAGAGAAGCTGAGGGACTACCTTCACCTGAAAGACCTTGCAAGCTGCAGGAATATAATGGGCTCCTTCTGAATGGTAGAATCTTGCAATAGCTGATGAGGTACGCTGTGCAACACTTGCCCGGTACCGAAAACGAGCATTCCAGGATAAGGAAGCATGAACTGCACTCCAAGGTATTTATAGGTGCACACCTCTTCAATTGGAGTCCCATTTACTTGCCATTTATGAATCTTATGATAGTCTCAGGCAAAAACTAAGACTTTCGTTTTCTGATAATTTATTGATAGTTTTTGATCTGTGCAGAATAAAGCTAGTGCCCTAAGTGCTTTTCTCATTCCCACTTGTGAAGTAGAGATCATGACTACATCATCAGCATACAATAGTGCTGGAATTGCACGATCAGCCAAAATAGGTGGATGATGGGCTGAAGCAGCAAGCGCTTGAATTATTGGATTTAGCTACAAATTGAAAAGTAATGGAGCTACTATGCAGCCTCGTCTTACACCTCTATAAGTTGGGACTGCTTTAGATAAATGTCCCCAGGGGGTGCATCTAATTTTCAGGGAGGTATTTGAATAAAGCAATTGAATAAGAGCTAGCAGCCTTTTGACAATCATGGAATGTCTCAGTTGTTGTTGTTGTTGTTTATTTGTTTAGTCGCTTCCGACTCTTCGTGACTTCATGGACCAGCCCATGCCAGAGCTTCCTGTTGGTCATCAGCACCCCCAGCTCCCCCAGGGACGAGTCCATCACCTCTAGAATATCATCCATCCACCTTGCCCTTGGTCGGCCCCTCTTCCTTTTGCCCTCCACTCTCCCTAGCATCAGCATCTTCTCCAGGGTGTCCTGTCTCCTCATTATGTGGCCAAAGTATTTCAGTTTTGCCTTGAATATCATTCCCTCAAGTGAGCAGTCTGGCTTGATTTCCTGGAGGATGGACTGGTTTGATCTTCTTGCAGTCCAAGGCACTCTCAGAATTTTCCTCCAACACCACAGTTCCAAAGCATCGATCTTCCTTCTCTCAGCCTTCCTTATGGTCCAGCTCTCACAGCCATATGCTACTATGGGGAACTCCATTGCTTTAACTGGAATGTCTCAGACTATCCCACAATCTCTCACTTGGTATTAGATCAAAAGCTGACTTAAAATCAACAAAGGTTGCAAAAAGGGAACCAAGACAGGGGGTAGAATATAAAGTTTATTTATTGTGTTTAATAAACTGAAAGGCCTATAATTTGTAGGGCTGAGTCTATTTCCTTTATTTTGTATTCGGTACAACAATGGCCTGATTCCAGTCAGATGGAAATTGTCCTGTGTTATCAATGTATGTAAATAAGGTGGCCAAAACTGGGGCTCACCAGTCTTTATTTTCCCTTATTAATTCTGGGGGGATAAAATCACCTCTAGATGCTTTACCCTTCAGCAAAGGATCATTACCTTGTCGTGGTGCTAGAGCTTGAGCACCTCAATGATGCCATGAGCTAAACCGTGAAGGGCCACCCAAGACGGGAAGGTCATGACAGAGAGGTCAGACTAAATGCGATCCCTGGGGAAGGTAATGGCAACCCACCCCAGTATTCTTGCCGTGAAAACTAAATGGATCAGTACAACCAGAGATATGTCGGTATAGCATCGGAAGATGAGACCCCCAGGTTGGAAGATGGTCAAAATGCTACTGGGGAGGAACAGAGGATGAGTTCAACTAGCCCCAGACGTGATGACGCAGCTAGCTCAAAGCCGAAAGGACGGCTAGCGGCCGACGGTGCTGGTGGTGAACGGCGAATCCGATGTTTTAAGGATCAACACACCATTGGAACCTGGAATGTAAGATCTATGAGCCAGGGCAAATTGGATGTGGTTATTGGTGAGATGTCAAGATTAAAGATAGACATTCTGGGCATCAGTGAACTGAAATGGACTGGAATGGGCCACTTCACATCAAATGACCACCAGATCTACTACTGCGGACAAGAGGATCACAGAAGAAATGGAGTAGCCTTCATAATTAATAGTAAAGTGGCTAAAGCAGTGCTTGGATACAACCCAAAAAACGACAGAATGATCTGAATTCGAATTCAGGGCAAACCATCTAACATCACAGTGATCCAAATATACGCCCCAACCACAAATGCTGAAGAAGCTGAAGTAGAGCAGTTCTATGAGGATCTGCAGCACCTACTGGACAACACGCCTAAAAGATATGTTATTTTCATCACAGGAGACTGGAATGCTAAGGTGGGCAGTCAAATGACACCTCGAATTACAGGTAAGTATGGCCTGGGAGAACAAAACGAAGCAGGACACAGGCTGATAGAATTTTGCCAAGACAATTCACTCTGCATAACAAACACTCTCTTCCAACAACCTAAGAGACGGCTTTATACATGGACTTCACCAGATGGACAACACCGAAATCAGATTGATTACATCCTTTGCAGCCAAAGGTGGCGGACATCTATACAGTCGGTAAAAACAAGACTTGGAGCTGACTGTAGTTCAGATCACGAACTTCTTCTTGCACAATTTAGGATCAGACTAAAGAGATTAGGGAAGACCCACAGATCAGCTAGATATGAGCTCACTAATATTCCTAAGGAATATGCAGTGGAGGTGAAGAATCGATTTAAGGGATTGGACTTAGTAGATAGGGTCCCGGAAGTACTCTGGACAGAAGTTGGCAGCATTGTTCAGGAGGCGGCAACAAAATACATCCCAAAGAAAGAGAAAACCAAGAAGGCAAAATGGCTGTCTGCTGAGACACTAGAAGTAGCCCAAGAAAGAAGGCAAGCAAAAGGCAACAGTGATAGGGGGAGATATGCCCAATTAAATGCAAAATTCCAGAGGTTAGCCAGAAGAGATAAGGAATTATTTTTAAACAAGCAATGCGCGGAAGTGGAAGAAGACAATAGAATAGGAAGGACAAGAGACCTCTTCCAGAAAATTACAAACATCGGAGGTAAATTCCAGGCAAAATGGGTATGATCAAAAACAAAGATGGCAAGGACCTAACAGAAGAAGAAGAGATCAAGAAAAGGTGGCAAGAATATACGGAAGACCTGTATAGGAAGGATAACAATATCGGGGATAGCTTTGACGGTGTGGTCAGTGAGCTAGAGCCAGACATCCTGAAGAGTGAGGTTGAATGGGCCTTAAGAAGCATTGCTAATAACAAGGCAGCAGGGACAACGGCATCCCAGCTGAACTCTTCAAAATCTTGCAAGATGATGCTGTCAAGGTAATGCATGCTATATGCCAGCAAATTTGGAAAACACAAGAATGTCCATCAGACTGGAAAAAATCAACGTTTATCCCCATACCAAAAAAGGGAAACACTAAAGAATGTTCAAACTATCGAACAGTGGCACTCATTTCACATGCCAGTAAGGTAATGCTCAGGATCCTGCAAGATAGACTTCAGCAATTCATGGAGCGAGAATTGCCAGATGTACAAGCTGGGTTTAGAAAAGGCAGAGGAACTAGAGACCAAATTGCCAATATCCGCTGGATAATGGAAAAAGCCAGGGAGTTTCAGAAAAACATCTATTTCTGTTTTATTGACTATTCTAAAGCCTTTGACTGTGTGGACCATAACAAATTGTGGCAAGTTCTTAGTGGTATGGGGATACCAAGTCATCTTGTATGCCTCCTGAAGAATCTGTATAACAACCAAGTAGCAACAGTAAGAACAGACCACGGAACAACAGACTGGTTTAAGATTGGGAAAGGAGTACGGCAGGGCTGTATCCTCTCACCCTACCTATTCAACTTGTTCGCAGAACACATCATGCGACATGCTGGGCTTGAGGAATCCAAGGCTGGAGTTAAAATTGCTGGAAGAAACATTAACAATCTCAGATATGCCGATGATACCACTTTGATGGCTGAAAGCGAAGAGGAACTGAGGAGCCTTATGATGAAGGTGAAAGAACAAAGTGCAAAAGCTGGCTTGCAGCTAAACCTCAAAAAAACCAAGATTATGGCAACCAGCTAGATTGATAACTGGCAAATAGAGGGAGAAAATGTAGAAGCAGTGAAAGACTTTGTATTCCTAGGTGCAAAGATTACTGCAGATGCTGACTGCAGTCAGGAAATCAGAAGACGCTTAATCCTTGGGAGAAGAGCAATGACAAATCTCGATAAAATAGTTAAGAGCAGAGACATCACACTGACAACAAAGGCCCGCATAGTTAAAGCAATGGTGTTCCCCGTAGTGACATATGGCTGCGAGAGCTGGACCATAAGGAAGGCTGAGCGAAGGAAGATCGATGCTTTGGAACTGTGGTGTTGGAGGAAAATTCTGAGAGTATCTTGGACTGCAAGAAGATCAAACCAGTCCATCCTCCAGGAAATAAAGCCAGACTGCTCACTTGAGGGAATGATATTAAAGGCAAAACTGAAATACTTTGGCCACATCATGAGAAGACAGGACACCCTGGAGAAGATGCTGATGATAGGGGGAGTGGAAGGCAAAAGGAAGAGGGGCGGACCAAGGGCAAGATGGATGGATGATATTCTAGAGGTGACGGACTCGTCCCTGGGGGAGCTGGGGGTGTTGACGACCGACAGGAAGCTCTGGCGTGGGCTGGTCCATGAAGTCACGAAGAGTCGGAAGCGACTAAATGAATAAACAACAACAAAAGATGCTTTACCTGGTTTTAATTGGACAATAAGATTTTTACCCTCAGCTATGGATACTGGTGGCTATCTGTAGGTAAAGGTAAAGGTTTCCCTTGACGTAAAGTCCAGTCGAATCCGACTCTAGGGGGCGGTGCTCATCTCCGTTTCTAAGCCTTGGAGCCGGCGTTGTCATAGACACTTCCGGGTCATGTGGCCAGCATGACGACTCGGAACGCCGTTACCTTCCCGCCGAAGCGGTACCTATTGATCTACTCACATTGGCATGTTTTCGAACTGCTAGGTGAGCAGGAGCTGGGATTAACAACGGGAGCTCACCCCGCCGCGCGGTTTCGAACCGCCGACCTTCCGATCGACAGCTCAGCGGTTTAACCCGCAGCGCCACCGCGTCCCCCCGGCTATCTGTAAGAGACTGATTTATTAAATGCCAGAACCAAGTGGAATTCTTGAGCTTTGCTGCTAAAATGAAATTACTCCAATTCTCTCTTATAGCCTGCCATTTCTTTATCTTCAAGAGATCTTTATGATTTTTTTAAATCTTAAGTAATTTTCAAGCATTTGAAGAATTTTCCTGGCAAAAGGAAGTTATTGCATTTAAGAGAGTCTTTTTAGCTTTAATGCAGTCATGATCATACCAAGATTTAGATCCATTATGTGCATAAACACAATTAGCTGTTGTAAATTTTGTCAGGTGGGCTTGGAGATTAACAATAATTGATTGATACAGTGATCTTACTTGTTCATATGAATCAAATGAGCAAATTTGGGTATGTATTTGAAGCAGGGGCTCTGAGGTCAAAATTCCAGACGTAATTTCAGCCAGATCTTGAGACCATTTAGTCTGTACTTGCCCATTCATTCTAATGTCAATGGGGCAGTGGATGACTTCTATTGATTCAAGATTTGTTTTAGAATCAAAAAGAAAAGTTGGAATAAGACCTTTCTCTTTGGTTGCCTAGAAGTCATGGCAGCCTTGTTTCATTTGGGATTTCCTCTTGACCAGGTGTCCGGTTTGTGCCTCCTTTTACTCTTTCTTTTCAGGTTCTTTTTTGTTTCTGCCTCATAATTCCGCATCCTCAATTAGCATTTGAAATTGTGTACAAATTCCAGTACTCTAGGGTACCAAACAATCTTATTTCTAGCTGCTAAAAATTAAAAATAATTTAGATATTAATTTTAATTACTACCAAATAAAATAGTCGATGGGAGATAAGCAATTGAATAAATGAAGAAAAATACTAAACTACTTGACTAAAATTAATAAAAGGACTAAAATGAGTAAAAATGAGTAAAACAAATCAGCTTGTTGAACAGCTGTCACTCTCTCACCCGTCATCATCATGAGCAACAGATGTTCATCTCATCTAAAAACGAGATCATGGAAGTTCATCTGCACTGGTTTCAGAAATCTTATACATGTTAGCCATCTGATTTTAATGGAATTATTTCAAAGAAGATTCCTTCTGAAGATTCCTTCTTCAGTTAATTATAGGTAGTCCTTGCTTAACGAGAATAATTGAGACTGGAATTTAAATTGCTAAGTGATGAGGTCATAAAGTGTGATGTCACATGATTGCATCACTTAGGGACAGCAATCCTAGCAGTCCTCATTGCTATAGATAACTGAGGATCATGGGTCATTAAGTGAGGACCTTACATGAATGTGACTTGTGACTTTCTGCCAGTTTCCACAAACAAAATCAAAGGGGAAGCCAGCAGGAAGTCACAAGTCCTGGGCAGCTTGAAAGCAGGCAGGTGGGTGGGTGAGTACTGTGGCATAAGGCAGTGCAGGGGGGTGCTGCAGTGCCACTTGAGTGCAAGTGGGATGGGGAGAGAGTGCTGCAGCACCATAGGAGAGCATGTGGCTGCAGAGGGGGTGTTGCAATGCTATGCAACCTTGGAAATAAAGTGCTGCTCTGAGGCACAAGTATAGGCAGGCTGGGAAAAAGATGCTGCAAAGAAGCACAAGTGCAGTGTGGGAGGGGAGGGGATGCTGTGGCCTGTGTGTGCACTACGGAGTAAAAGATCCCTGGGATCTTGTACTCCATAGCTGAGCTCCTTGGGAGAAAAAGTGGTGGGAGTGATCACATGACCACAGGACACCACAACTGTCACAAGTACAAACCAGTTGCCAAGCACAAAGATCACAATCATGTGAACATGGGGGCGCTGGGATGCTGTAACTTCAAGGACCAGTCATAAGTACCATACGTTCAGTGCCATTGTAATTTGAACAGTCACTGAATGAGTGGTCATTCACTGGGGACTGAGCACTACCTGTAGTTAGCTATTCTAATTGAGAACTCACATGGATGGACAAAGATTGTTTAGAACACATAAAAATGAGATTACTTCCAAAGCATGTTATTTTATGTTACCAGTAAACTGTACAAAAATAGGTTCTAAAATCATGAGCCTTCACTGTTTTTCATCATTAGGTGCTCCTTGGTGTTCAGGTTAGGTCTCAAAATGATGATGTAGCATTTAGGGACAAAGATGCAGCCCAGTAAGCCCAGGCTGGAGGCCAGAATAGAGAAGATCTGCACAGCCACCATGAATTTCCCTTTGGTGCTCAGGTAGGTGGGGACAAAGGAGACCCAAACACTGCAGAAAACCAGCATGCTGAAGGTGATCCACTTGGCTTCGTTGAAGGTCCCTGGCAGCTTCCGGGCCAGGAAAGCCACCAAGAAGCATATGGCAGCCAGAAAGCCCATGTAGCCCAGTGAAGTGTAGAACATGGTGACTAAGCCTTCATTACATTGCAGCAGGATGTGTCCTGGTTGGGAATGCAGGTCAGAATCTGGGAAAGGGGGAGAGATTCTTAGCCATATGATACAGATGCCCACTTGAATACCGGACAAGAATAAAACAATGGAGTTGGCCAGACTCTTCCCCAGCCATTTCCTCATCCTGCTGCCTGGCTTTGTGGCCAGAAATGCTACCACCACCATGATGGTCTTGGCCAGCAAGGAAGACACAGCAACTGAGAATACAACACTGAAGGTGGTTTGCCGAAGAAAACAGGTCACTTTCCTGGGATGACCAATGAATAGAAGGGAGGTCAAGAAAGAAAGCAGGATGGAGACCAGGAGGATGTAGGTGAGGTCCCGGTTGTTGGCGTTGACTAGGGGAGTTTCTCGGTATCTAATGAAGATGCCCAGAACAAAGCCAGTGGATAGAGACAAAGTAAGTGCAAAGAGAGCCAGGATGCAACCCAATGTTTCTTGATACGACAAGAAGGTTATAACTTTGGGGACACACTGATCTCGCTTCTCATTGGAACGCTGGTCATCTGGACACTTGCTGCAATGGGCTGCGTCTGAAAAAGAGTTGCTAGCATGTATCAATTTCAGCAGCTGTAGGATCATGAAAAATGTAACTTCAATCAATTACTACTACAGTACATAAAACACCTTCTTGAGTGGGATGGGGTGAGAGAGGATATTGGGAGAGGTGGAGAAGACATTGGAAAAGACTTTCCCACTGTACTTGGTTAAGGCTTGAGTTGGAGGGTGAGAACGCATATTCATGAAAGATAAATGGACCATGAGTAATAGTGAGGAAGCACTCAGGAACATGCAGCTGAATGTGACCTAAAAGGTGGAAGAGTAGTGCACCATTGTCTTTTGAATCCTACCAGAGGCAGCAGGTGGGCGCGAATCTAGAACTTTGGCTTTAAATTACATAATTGCTGTTGGGATGCAGTTGTTGTCTTGCTGCCTTACATTTTAATAGTGACAAGGGATGATGTCTGGGCTCCTATGTGAAGTTCCCTCACTTGATTGTTCCAGCAAGGGGAAGAAAATTGTTGAACGCACAGGGTGGAATTGTCTTAATTTGAATCATTCATGTCCAATACAAGTCAAATAAAAAAATTGTCTTCATCTTCATTATGGCTCTCAGCATAGCAAGTCTGACCTGTGACTGGAAAAGAACCCATGCTGGAGCTCCTTTGCCACCCAGTGAAATCCATATCACTATGATGCTCACATGTCCAAGGAATAATTCAATATGTCTGCCCAGAGAAACGTTGCCCAGGGGAATTCTGGTTTCATCCTCCATGTCTCTCTTTTCTCCAGAGCTACCTACCTTCCTGCACAGAGATTGTTCCTTCCATGCACAGAGAACAGTCATAGCAGCAAACCGGGGCTCCCTCTCTCATGAGCTTGGCATATCCCGCAGAACAACTTTCTGTACATCTGGAAAAAGGCACCGTCTAAACATGCAAAAAGAGATTAGCCAAGGCAACGTAGGAATCAGAGGGGTTTATTCTGATGAACTGGCTTCAGGAAGCCAAGGAGCACATTGAGCAAACTCAGCCAAGGAGCAATGGCATAGCAGTTACTGATGGGTACCCCCTATTCTGTCCTTCGTAACTGTTAGAAGTGCCATCTAAGATTGACCTATATGGAAAAGGACTCTGTGCACAAGAGGCAAATGAAAGGCGGCTCTCTTTCTCTGCCAATCTCTATTGTCAATCCAGAAATATTCGTCTTGTCTTATTCTCCTATTCCATGACATGAATTCCCAGACATGAATTAAGCTTTTCTCCTTAATTCATGTCTGGGAATGCTATATCCTGCCTTTTCCCCTAACCCTAACACTCTGGCTTTCCTCTTATTGTAAGGGCCCCAACAGAATTGGTGATGTAGCAGGTTCCAGTTTGTGATAATCTACTGGAAAACATCTAAAAAACCATGATTTGTAATGAATTAATCAGGCTTTAGGTTCCCTTCTTTGGAGGTTATCTCAGTTGTCCTCTATGAGAATTATTTCTGAGCAGAAAAGTTTGCATATGAAAAGGTAAACAGAAGACCCAAACCCAAGCAGCATCCGCTACCTGGTTAAATGAGGTTGGCCAGAGGATGGCACTGCGATTGATGGAGACCTTGACTCCGGAGGAGGCTTCCCTTTCCACAGCCCCAACTTTCACCCCACCTTCAGACTTGTTGGGAAACACTGTCCAGTGCATGATATCAAAGTCAGCCACAGGAACTCCATTTTCATCCAAAGAAACCCCATCCCTGGAAAGATTGTGAAGCTGGAAGTTTCTCAGGAGCCGATGAAGCTGCAAAGACAGACAAAATCACACATGCAGCTTCCACATTCCTATCTGAACCTTTAATCAAGGTGTTTATGGCTATTCTTCTGGATTGGAAGTGCTCTGAAGAATTCAACCTCTTCAGCTCGGCACTTCTGCCTGAACAAGGATGATTCAGGATTTGATGGGAAGCTTCTCTCCCTCCTTCTCCAGGGAATACCAGGTCTTTTTCAGATATTTCGTCCACTTTCTTGAAGCAATCACTCTATGGTCCTACCAAGCTGTAGCTGAGCATCATAATTTTAACAAAGATCAAAATCACATAAGGGTGCAAGTTGAAGACTTAACTTCTTGAAGGAATCACTGTATGGCCCTAACAAGCCATATCTAGGCATCATAGTTTTAACAAAGATCAAAATCAAGTAAGGCTAAAAGCTTGAGAGTTAACTGAATCTCGTTAGATACCAGTGTTTCCCTCTGATACTGCACGAGATTATTTAACATTTCTTATACTTCAGTTTTAAAAAAAAATCCTATTTGCATATATCATCCGTCCATCCATCCATCCACCCATCCATCCATTGATCAATCTATTGGGACTCAGACAGCAGGAAATCATACCCTGTTTCCTACTGCCTGAAAAGGTTCCTTTCTAGGGAGCAAACCCAAATTTGAATTGCTTAGCAGATTGGAAGAATCCTGCTTCAGCTCTTCCCCAGCCTTCAAATGGCACAGCTCCTGATACAACTGAACCAGCATCTGGATGTGGAGGGTGAAGAGAGAAGGAGGACATGGAAGCTGTAAAGTGGAGATGTTGTGACAAGCAGGTAGGCTGGTCCTGGTACTCAGGAGAAAAGACTCAAAGAACTGCCAGCTGTTGGGTCAGTTTCTGAGCTATGAAAAAGCTGAGCCACAGAGCTCGGAATGGGAGCCAGGCTGAAGCCTGCAGTGCTTCAATGAGGCCAAAGCCTTGCAGAGCTGGGAGGAAATAGGGGTGGCAGCAGCTGGCAACTGGGGTGAACAAGGAGTGTTCCTTCTCTCTTCCACCACCCACCCCCTCTCTGAAGTGGAGGAAGGAAAAAGCTCTGGAAGAGGGAAGCCAAGCAGGGAACAGGGAAGGATGGAAGAGATCCACCTTCAGGCCATTGTAGGAAAAGCAGAGGCTTTGAGCAGAAGAGTGGAGGAACTCCAGAGAGATAAAAGACGGATTGAACTTGGTTGGGAAGGAGAATGGACCCCCCAGCCTGGACATGTAGAGGTTAGTGCTGGAGAAAGAGGGAGATAGAGAGGGAAGCCATAGAGAAATAGGGAGGTCGAATGATTCAACCATAGGATAGTTGGAGTCATTATAGAAGAGGGTTATTGCAATAGAAGACAGACTGAGTGAAAGGAGTCAAGAACTAAGAGCATTGGCTTAGGAAGAGAGTCGCTGGACCAATAAATTCAACAAAGCCTCAAAGCCTTTCTTGATGCTTTTTTAATTTGCAAATGGGGAAAATTGCTTTGCCACTATAGAGATATGCCTGTCATTACGGCTTCCCATACCAGCAGAGATGGTTCAACTTTGTAAGATTTAGTAACAAAATCTCTCTCTCTTTCTCTCTCTATCTCACTCACTGTGAAATGCTGGTCAACTGCTGTTTGGAATATCTCTCCCCTCCCTACACCCAATTTAGCACTGAGGAATTGAAGGGGGAGCATTGATGGAGCCTCAAAGGAGGAGTCTCACCCGCCATGGCTGTACCATCTGGGGTGTCCGATGGTCTCCAATCCGCATCCTCCTCCTCCTACTCAGTTGGGCGGAAGAGGCAGCACGGAGGACCCAGGCCAGAGCTTGGATTGCTGTGGAAATAGCAGAGGCATCTTTGGAGAGGATTCTTGCAACCATATCAGTCAGTGGGATTTCCCAGTTCTCTTTTTCTAGGCATCTTTCCCAAACTTTCTTAGACAACACAGGCCTTCGATAGGAACACTGAAATGCTGCCTTCCCATATTGCTTGACTGCAATGTAATATGAATCAAAGTCATAATATTGTGTCCTTTTTTTTGTCTGAGTGTGGAAGGAAAACAAAGCATGTTTATGTTGGAGATCAAACCCAGAGTAAAACAATCTTATAACTGGCAAAGTTGTTGTGATCCATACTTTTCCCCCAATGAAGTTATTATTATTGTGAGTACTGTCTAGTAGACGTGTTAGTATGAATGTGGACTGAAGATCCAGTTGACAAACTGTAATTTTTAGTTGACTATTTATAAGAAAAAGGAGCTTTTGCCTTTTTTTTTAAATAAACATTTGTCCGAGACTTATATCCATATTCATTCTTGGGAAAGTTTCTGAGAGGACAATGCAAATCCCATTTTTTACAGCTGCAGTTGCAAAGGTTCTTTTAAAGTTTTCTCCTTTTTCATTTTCCTGAGAAAGGAGGGCAATCCACATCCATTGGAAATGCAGGAGCAGCTTGACAATTGCTGAGCAAGGGGGTTCTTCTTTTGGATTCACCCGGTAGAAAAAGGGGAAATGATGAATTTGCTGAGGAATGTGACTGATAGCCCCATAGGTGATCTAAGATGAAAGAAAAATATTGGTAGTTTGTGTCCCCAATTTGGAAACCGACTTGGTTGATATACACAGAGTTGTTGACTTTTGAGGAAGGAGAACCCAAACATAAAAGAAGGGAATAATTAGACTTGGAAGGCCGTGCTAGTCATTGGTTTACTTTTGTACAACTGAGAGAGATCCAGCCCATGGCCCCTTCTTTGTGGGGTACTGCAGGGCCCGGTACTCTCTCTGCTACTTTTCAACATCTACATGAAACCGCTGGGTGAGATCATCCATCACCACAGGATGAGGTATCGTCAATATGCTGATGATACCCAATTATACATCTCCATCCTGGGGGAAGTAAGTGATGCCATGACCACACTCTCTAGGTGCCTGGAGGCTGTGGGGGTCTAGATGGGGAACAACAGGCTTCAGCTGAAGCCTGGTAAGATGGAGTGGCTGTCAGTTAACGGCTCTTTGGTATCTGGGAAATTGTCATCTTTAGTTCTGGATGGGGTTGCACTCCCCCAGACAGACCCAGTACCGAATCTGGCGGTCCTCCTGGACTCATGACTCCTGCTCGAAGAGCATGTGGCAGTCGTGGCTGGGAGAGCCTTTGTTCAACTTCATGTTCTGCGCCAGTTACACCCCTTCCTGGATCGAGAGGCCTTCAAACGGTCACTCATGCCTTGGTCATCTCCCATATAGACTATTGTAATGCTCTCTACATGGGCTACCCTTGAAGAAAACCCGGAAGCTACAGCTGGTCCAGAATGTGGCCGTGCAGGCTATTTTTGGTACCCCTAGAAGGGCGCACATAACACCTTTGCTACATGAGCTGCATTGGATACCACTTTGCTTCCAGGTCCAATTCAAGGTGTTGGTTATCACCTTTAAAGCCCTACATGGCATGGGACCGGGTTACCTGAGGGACCACCTCTTCCCCATATCATCAGTGTTGGCAGATTGCTGGGAAAGCCTTTAGCCCAGGAGAGATCAGAAAAGTCACACACCAGGCATTTCTATAAAAATAATTTATTTACAGAAAGCAAAACATATTTAAAGGGCTTAGCTCTCATTGAGAGCAAGCCTGGCTGACTACATGCCGGCAGACAAGAGAAAGAGGAACTGAAACAAGTCCAGGCAGGTTCCTCCCCCCAGGTGCAATAATTAACATTCGAAAAGGGGGCAGTTGAATTCAACCTCTGCACCCGGCCAAAATGATTAGAGACAATAGCACCTTAATCTGTTAGTAGGAAAACCATTAACACTCCCCTTTTTATACTATAGATTAAGATGCAAAACAGTCTTCTCTGACAACTCTGTATGTCTTTTCATTCACATTATTTTACCATTATCTCCCCTTTTTCATAGCCAGGGGGTTGCTGCATGTATTATTTGTGGTTTAAATCACCATAGAGAAATGCAGTTTGAATGTCATAGTGGTGAACTGACATTCCTTTCAGTGCAGCAACTTTTAACAGTAATCTAATTGATTCACCTTTAATAACTGGTGCAAAAGTCTTGTCAAAAGTCTAAATCTTTCCTCTGAGTGAACCCTTTTGCAACCAACCTTGCTTTATATTTTTGGATTTTGCCATCAGCATCCCTTTTCAGTTTGAAAACCCACCTACAACCCAGACAGCGTTCATTGGGAGGTAGAGTTACCAGTTTCCATGTTTTATTTTCTTTCAAGGATGCTAACTCCTGTTGCATGGCAGAATGCCAATTTTGTGCAATCTCAGGTGGTAAAGCATTCACTTGTTCTAAAGACTCAGGTTCTGTGAATATGTGAAAAGCCTTTACTGTTTCAGCCTGAAAACGTGATGGAGGAATGCCTTTATTACTCCTCTGAGATCTGCGAGGTAATACAGGGCTTAAATTTTGACTCCTATCACTTTCCTGAGAAGCATCTGTCTCATCAGACAGACCTTCAGTTTGCTTTTCTGGTTTAATGTCCTCATCAGGCAAAAGATCACCATCAGCAAGTCCTTGCTGTTCTCTTGTGGTGGTCAGATCAACTGGAGAGCTAGAGTTTAATCTCCCCCAGTTTTGTTCAGCAAAAGAAGCGCTTTTGCTAATTATTAATTTCTCTCCCATTATGAACCTGTAGCTCCTCTGGCTTTGTTCATAGCCAACAAAGATGGCTTTCTTTGTTGTGGGGCCTCCTTTCCTTCTCTGCTGTTTTGGAATGTGAACCCAAGCAGTGCTACCAACACTCTAAGATGGTTTACCTTCGGTTTCACACCATAAAACAAATGGAATGGAGTGTCCTGAATCACAGAGTTATACAATCTGTTTTGTACATAAGAGGCAGTAGATATGGCCTCTCCCCAATACTTAAAAGATAAATAAGAATCTTTTAGCATGCATTTCATTGCATTTTGCAAGGTTCTGCCCTTTCTTTCAGCAACCCCATTTTGCTGAGGGGTGTAAGGGTTAGAAAGAATTTGTTCTATCCCCTTTTCCACTTGGAACCTTTTGAATTTGTGAGAAAGGTACTCTCCTCCTCTATCACATTGGAGTGCAGATACAGGCCTAGGGAATTTTCCATTTGCCCATGTCACAAAACTTTTAAATTTCTCAAATGCCTCATCTTTGTGTTTTAAGATGTAGATAAATGTGCATCTTGAGAAATCATCAATGATGGTCATTGCATACCTTGCTTGTCCAAAACTTGGAGCAAAAGGAGCAGTAATGTCAGAGTGTACAATTTCCAAAGGTCTAGTTGTAACTCTGTCACTGTGCTTACTCACAGGAGCTTTGAGTGTTTTGCATTCTTTGCAAACTACACAGTCTAAGTATTTATCACAGGGTTTTATCTTTAGGTCAGCACACAGCTGTGGCATTTGTGCTATATACTTCAAATTAGCATGACCAAATCTACTGCGCATCTGGTGTACACATTGGTCATGATATGGAGTGTTGCCAACTGCAGCCTTGCAGCTTGGCTTCCTTGCATTTTGCACAATGTACAAGGAGTCTTTTAACATACCAGTAGCACACAATTTCCCATTTTTTCATATCTCACAACCATTTTTCTTAAATGTTATGATATACCCTGTTGCAGCCAATTGTGCCACAGATAAAAGGTTTGATTGTAAAGTTGGCACATACAACACACCTTTTACAGTTTCTCCCAAGCAGGATAAATACAAGTCACCTTGCCCCATAATTTTGGTGACAGACCCATCAGCCAAAGATACACTTTGTCTTTCAGTTTTAGACAGTGACACAAAAGAGCTTTTACAATTACATAAATGACAACTGGCCCCAGAATCTAGCACCCATACATCAGAATTACCCTTCTCAGCAACCTGTGCAATTTGGGTTGTCTGAAGAGCCTTCTTCTGTGTTGCCCTTGTGTTCTTCTTCTCTGTCTTTCTACTCTTGGGTCTCATGGCACAGTCTCTTTGCAAATGTCCAGCTGAACCACAAGTGAAGCATCGCTGGCTGGCTAGCGCTGTGGCCTCAGGTTCCTTTCCCTTCTTTTCCCTCATTTTCTGGTATTGCAGCTTTCCAGAAGAGATGGGGGGGATCTTTCCTCTCTCTTCTCCCATTCAGCGAGAAAGCACTGTGTAACATACGATGGGGTGAGGTCTGCTTCAGGCATAGCCTCCAGGGTACAAATCAGCGTGTCCCACGTTGCATTTAGTGAGGACAGGAGGGTATAGGATTTTATGAGAGGTGTAAATTCCATCCCTCTCTCCTGCAACTCAACAAACAGCTGCTGAATATAATGCAGGTGCTCAGGAAGGCTATCTCCTTCTGCAAGGTAGGCTTTGTACAGCTTTTTTGTCAGAGTAATTTACTCCCTGCTGTTGCCTTTACATACAAGTCTCTCAAAGCCTCCCAAAGTTGCTTTGCAGACTGCATGCCTCGCACGTGGACTAGCTGATTGTCCTCAACTCCCAAGATAATGGTGGCTCTAGCCTGCTCATCCTGTCTCAGCCATTCAGCACTGGGATTTGGGGGGTTTTGCTCACCAATTGGCAGCCAAAGATTCTCTCTGTGAAGATACATCTCCATCTTCAGGGCCCAATTCAAATAGTTGGTCTCTGATAGGTGCTCCAGAGGCATCATTGAGGGCTGGGAGGTAGCCATGGCTTCTTCCTTCTTTTGCAAGTCACCTCAGCTGGCTTCTTTGTCCTGTAGACCGGCAGTTGCTGGAAAATCTCCAGGCAGCTCCAAAGAAAGTCTTCACAGGTCTTTGCTACCTGCCTTTAAATTGTGCATGAGGTGTGGAGCTGATCTCTCTTTTCTCTCTGGGTTTTACTGGGCTTACTGGGCTGCTCACTGGGCCCATAACCTGTTGGTTCGCCAACCGACCGCCGGCTAGTGCTCCCAAACCTGCCCCGAAAACTAGCCTCAAACCACCTAACCCGCCGCCGCCCCCCCCACCGCCGAATGACCGGAGCCACAGCGACACCAGACGAAGGCTGGGACGCCTACTGGGGGGGAGAGGACGCTGTAGACCCAGACCAGCTGGCGGGAAACGCTCCCCGCCTGCCCTAAAACGCGTTGCGAGGCAGGCGGTGGGACAGCAGCGCGGACCACCTTGACAGAACGGCGAAAGCTCCGTTATAATGGCGGCAATCAAACTCTCTGCCGGCAACGGGGTCACCACGGCCGCGGCACTAGTGGACTCGGGGTGCTCGAAAAACCTGATCCACCCCGACATAGTCGCCAAACTCGACCTCCGCTGCTCCCCCCTCCCCACGCCGCTGGCATTCCACCAGCTGGACGGCTCAACAGCGGGAGGGAAACCAGCCACGATGCAGACCGAGCCGGTCACCCTGCAAATGGGCACCCACACCGAACGCACATCATTCGTAGTCACCCACATCGGACGACCCATCGCAGTCTTGGGAATGCCATGGCTCGCGACAAACAACCCACGCATCGACTGGGAGACCCGCACCTTCCTATTCGGCGACGACGAGTACCGGGTGCCAGTTCCGGCGGGCAGAACCAACCCCACTGTGGGATGAGCAGAGGCGGCTACCCAGGACAACGCAGCTACCCCAGCAGACCTACCGGAACAATACGCTGACTTCTCCGAGGTCTTCGGAGAGGCAGAAGCTGATCAACTACCCCCCCACCGCAAGACGGACTGTCGGATTGACCTGCTGCCCGACGTCCCCTTACCTAGGCCGAAGATCTACTCGATGACCCCGAAGGAGATGGCAACCCTCTGGGAGTTCATCGATAAAAACCTAGAGAGGGGATTCATAGAGCCAGCATGCTCACCGGTCGGAGCCCCCGTCTTATTCCGGGAGAAAAAAGACGGCACCCTACGGCTCTGCACCGACTACCGGGGCCTAAACGCGGCTTCCCTGTCCAATAAATACCCCTTACCCCTGGTAAAAGATATGCTCGCCCACCTGTCCACGGGCAAGGTCTTCTCCAAGCTGGACCTTCGCGAGGCGTACTACCACATCCGAATCAGGGAGGGGGATGAATGGAAAACTGCGTTCAACTGCCCCCTAGGCGCCTTCCAGTACAAAGTGCTGCCGTTTGGACTAGCGGGGGCCCCGGGGGTGTTTATGCAGCTCATCAATGAGGTTCTGCATGAACACCTGTTCAAAGGGGTCCTCGTCTACATAGACGACGTCCTTATCTACACCAAAACGCACGAGGAACATGTGACCCTAGTCAGACAAGTCCTCGATAAGCTAAGAAGGGCGCAGCTCTATGCCAAACCCTCAAAGTGCGAATTCCATAGAGCGCGCCTAGACTACCTGGGGTACCGAATCTCCGGAGACGGCATAGAAATGGACCCCGCAAAAGTCGAGGCGGTGGTGAACTGGGAACGCCCCCGCAACAGACGCCAACTTCAGAGCTTCCTCGGCTTCGCGAATTTTTACAGGTCATTCGCCCGGGGGTTCGCGGAGATAGCCCTCCCCCTAACGGACCTCCTCAAAACCAAAGGGGTGGGGGACACCCGACACGCCAAGAACCCAGGCACAGTATCGAATTGGACTCCCGCGTGCCAGACCGTATTCAATAAGCTGAAAGCGCTGTTCACCACAGAGACAATCCTCACGCACCCGGACCCAGAACGGCCGTTCATGGTCCAAGCCGATGCCTCAGACTTCTCCCTGGGGGCCATCCTACTCCAAAAGGACCCCACAGGACTCCTGAAACCATGCGCCTACCTGTCGAGGAAATTCTCCGAGACAGAAAGGCAATGGCACGTCTGGGAGAAGGAAGCCTTCGCGGTAAAATCGGCGCTGGAAACATGGAGACACCTACTCGAAGGAGCCGCCCAACCATTCGAGGTCTGGACCGACCACCGGAACCTCGAGGCCCTCCAGACGCCCAGACGCCTCAGCCCAAAACAGGTCCGATGGGCCCAATTCTTCAGCCGCTTCAACTTTCAGCTGAAGTTCATGCCGGGTAAAAAGAACTTCCTGGCCGACGCCCTTTCCCGACTGCCCCAAGACGAAGAGCCCGCCCCAGACACGATTGGGACGGTCCTATCCGCTTCCCAACTGGGGATGGCTGTGACCACCAGGAGCGGCGCTCGGAGGCAGCACAACTCTACGGTGCAACCGACGGCGGGGCAACCAATGACCAGACGACGCCAACCGCAACTACCAGGGGGGATACGCACGGACCTCACCGCCGCCCTCAAAACCAACCCCTGGTTCCTAGCAAACCCCGACAAGGTAACGATGGCACAGGACCTGGCATGGGGAGAAGGCAGAATCTATGTCCCGGACTCGCAACACCAAGCGAACTTGCATAGATCCCACGACACCAAGCAAGCGGGACACTTTGGGTTCCTTAAGACCCTGCACCTAACAAGGTGTCAATTCTGGTGGCCCGCGCTAAGACGGGACGTGAAAGCCTACGTAGCGTCCTGCCCAATGTGCGCCAGAGCCAAACGGGCACCAGGTAAGCCCTCGGGACTTTTACAACAGGTGGCAGAACCCTCCCGCCCATGGGAGGAAATCTCCATGGATTTTATAGTAGACCTCCCACCGAGCCAGAAGAAAATGACCATTTGGGTGGTGAAAGACTACTTTTCGAAACAGGCCCACTTCATCCCCTGCACATCGGTCCCGTCCGCACAACAACTAGCCAAACTCTTCCTCATACACGTGTACAGGTTACACGGATGTCCCGCACGTGTCGTGACCGACAGGGGCACACAATTCACTTCTAAATTCTGGCGGGCCTTCCTAAAGCTGACGGGCACCCAACAAGCCCTATCCACGGCCTGGCACCCCCAGACGGACGGAGCCACAGAGGTCCTCAATGCCACCCTAGAACAATTTATACGCTCATACACCAACTACCACCAAGACGACTGGGTCGAACTGCTCCCGTTCGCCGAAGTCGCATACAACAACGCCGTCCACACGAGCATGGGGAAAACTCCGTTCGAAGTAGTCTCGGGGCGCGACTTCATCCCCATACCGGAGCTACCACAACCCCCGGGACCCCAGGTGGACGCTAGTGACTGGGGACGGAAGATTGTGGAATCGTGGCCAATAATCACAGCAGCGCTGAAGGAAGCACAGGCAGCCTACAAAGAGCAGGCCGACAAGCACCGGCGCCAGCAACCGACGTTCCAGGCTGGGGATATGGTCTACCTATCCACCAAATTCCTAAAGTCTCCCCAACCCTCGAAAAAACTGGGGCCTAAGTACATCGGGCCGCTCCGAGTCACACAGATAGTGAACCCGGTGGCAATACGCCTGGACCTGCCGCACAACCTACGGAGACTCCACCCGGTATTCCACACCAGCCTCCTGAAACCTGCAACTACCTCTCGATGGCACCCAAGCACGCCACCGCCCTCACCGGTGATGATCGACGGCCAACATCACTTCGAAGTAAGGGACATACTCGACTCCCGCAGGCAACGGGGAACTTTACACTATTTGGTCAGGTGGAAACACTTCCCCCACCCAGAATGGGTGGCGGCGCACAACGTTAAAGCGCCTGACCTGACCCGGGCTTTTCACCGGGCGTACCCCGACAAGCCTAAGGCGAGACAAGCAAACCGGCACCTGCAAACCCCTCCCCCGCGGCCCCCCCGCCTACCGTGCCCCAAGGGAAAGGGCCCCCCCAAGCCTGCGAGTTGGGTGGACCTCCCCCCCCCGGGACTCACACCCCCCCACCCCGGGCCCACGAGGGAGTGACAAGCGGTCGCCAGCACCCTCCCCCTGCCCCGGGCCCACGGGGGAGTGGCAATCAAGTCAACAGTGCATGCCTGGGGGCAACGCCCAGGAGCGCACATAACAAAGCCAACGCAATTGGAATAAAAATAAGGGCCCTACCTGGAGCTGATAAGCACCCGACCAGCCACGCCTCTCTCCTCACCGAACTGAGCCAAACAAGCAGGGTGTGGTCGGAGCATGCGCATGCCCAGGGTGTGATCGGGGCATGCGCACTGGGAACACACCCCAGATGGACACGAGGTAGAGGGCGGAACAAAGGGAGGGGCGAAAACACTCCGGCGGGAAATTCAAAAAAAAAAAACAAAAAAACCATTTTGACAGCTCTCCTGGTAAAAAACCGGAAAGCCGGGGGGGGGCACTATTCGGACAGGGGGCAGTATGTCAGGAGTACCGTTGAGCTGAAGACATCAGCGCAATGGCACACATGACAATAACGAGGAAGGAGGGGATGGGGCTCAAGATAAACAGCCATCAGCTCACAAAGAAGAAAGAAGAGACAAAGGCTAAGCGGATCGTGAGGCACACCCAAGCTGTTAGCAATAGCGCAACGGAGATCGCCCAGCTGACAGCAATCACCGGATGAATAAGGAAACCGATGATGGGCGATCCCGGAGCACCAGCGGGGCCTCGCAACCCCTCACCTACCGGCAAGACAGCATGTTGGACAAAGGGGGGATGACGTAACCCTGAGTGAGGGGGCGCTGACCGGCGCGGGGTATTTAAACCCCGCACCGGCGCGCTCCTGTCACTCTCAGCTTTTTTCTACAACTGACACTACGTGAGAAATAAAACAGAACCTGCTTCAACTGAACCAGTGTCTGTGCTTTACTCAGCGGTAGGCAGTGCATGACAGCTATTGCCTTTAGCTTTCCTAATTTCTTGGGCTACTTCTAGTGTCTCAGCAGACAGCCATTTTGCTTTCTTGGTTTTCTCTTCCTTTGGGATGTATTTTGCCACCTCCTGAACAATGTTGTGAACTTCTGTCCAGAGTTCTTCCGGGACCCTATCTACTAAGTCCAGTCCCTTAAATCAATTATTCACCTCCAGTGCATATTCCTTAGGAATATTAGTGAGCTCATATCTAGCTGATCTGTGGGTCTTTCCTAATCTCTTCTTTTTGATTAAACCCATTTTTGCCTGGAATTTACCTCCGATGTTTCTAATTTTCTGGAAGAGGTCTCTTGTCCTTCCTATTCTATGGTCTTCTTCCACCTCCACGCATTGCTTGTTTAAAAATAATTCCTTGTCTCCTCTGGCTAACCTCTGGAATTTTGCATTTAATTGGGCATATCTCCCCCTATCACTGTTGCCTTTGCTTTCCTTCTTTCTTGGGCTAATTCTAGTGTCTCAGCAGACAGCCACTTTGCCTTCTTGGTTTTCTCTTTCTTTGGGATGTATTTTGTTGCCGCCTCCTGAACAATGTTGCGAACCTCTGTCCATAGTTCTTCCAGGACCCTATCTACTAAGTCCACTCCCTTAAATCTATCCTTCACCACTACTGCATATTCCTTAGGAATATTAGTGAGCTAATTTCTAGCTGATCTGTGGGTCTTCCCTAATCTCTTTTGTCTGATCCTAAATTGTGCAATAAGAAGTTCGTGATCTGAACTACAGTCAGCTCCAGGTCTTGTTTGACTGACTGTATAGATGTCCACCACCTCTGGCTGCAAAGGATGTAGTCAAACTGATTTCGGTGTTGTCCATCTGGTGGAGTATAAAGCCATCTCTTAGGTTGTTGGAAGAGAGTGTTTGTTATGCAGAGTGAGTTGTCTTGGCAAAATTCTATCAGCCTATGTCCTGCTTCATTTTGTTCTCCCAGGCCATGCTTACCTGTAATTCCAGGTGTCATCTGACTGCCCACCTTAGCATTCCAGTCAACTGTGATGAAAATAACATCTCTTTTAGGTGTCTTGTCCAGTAGGTGCTGCAGATCCTCATAGAACTGCTCTACTTCAGCTTCTTCAGCATCTGTGGTTGGGGCGTATATTTGGATCACTGTGATGTTAGATGGCTTGCCCTGAGTTCGAATTGGGATCATTCTATCATTTTTTGGATTGTATCCAAGCACTGCTTTAGCCACTTTACTATTAATTATGAAGGCTACTCCATTTCTTCTGTGGTCCTCTCGTCCACAGTAGTAGATCTGGTGGCCATTTGATATGAAGTGGCCCATTCCAGTCCATTTCAGTTCACTGATGCCCAAAATGTCTATCTTTAATCTTGACAGCTCACCAATAACCACATCCAATTTGCCCTGGCTCATAGATCTTACATTCCAGGTACCAGTGGTGTGTTGATCCTTAGAATATCAGATTTGCCATTCACCACCAGCACCGTCGGCTACTAGCCATCCTTCCGGTTTTGAGATAGCTGTGTCATCACGTCTGGGGCTAGTTGAACTCATCCTCTGCTCCTCCCCAGTAGCATGTTGACCATCTTCTGACCTGGGGGTCTCATCTTCCAATGGTATACCGACATATCTCTGGTTGTACTGATCCATGTAGTTTTCATGGCAAGAATACTGGGGTGGGTTGCCATTACCTTCCCCAGGGATCGCATTTAGTCTGACCTCTCTCTCATGACCTTCTCATCTTGGGTGGCCCTTCACGGTTTCGCTCATGGCATCATTGAGGTGCTCAAGCTCCAGCACCATGACAAGGTAACAATCCTTTGCTGAAGTAATGAGAATTCCGTTAATACATCTTTGACAATTTCTCTGGCGTTGTCCTGTATACCAAAAATACCTCATTTCATAGAAGTTTTCTTTTAAGTTGTAAAACAATGTGACTTTTAAACATTGAAACCACATTCTGTGCCACTGATCCATTTGAATATTATCACCAAAGTTCTTGTTTGTACCTTTTTTAATGTGCTTTACTTCTGTCTCAAATCTCAACAAAAGTTTATACATTTTACCAATCACATGTTCATCATTTGTACAAAATTCATTTTCAAAATCTGTTTTATAATATTCTGTTCCTGCTACCTTTTATCTATATTAATTCTGTCTAATAATTGTGCGTATCAAAACCTTTGAAAACTAAATCCCTCTACCATCAATGCTTCTCTCAATTCCATCTTCAGCTCTTTGTTTTCCTGGAATGGCAAATCTTTCTAGGATAACCATTTTTCTTTGCCCCCTGTTTCTTTTCTGTAAAATGTTTCTTGAGCTGAGGCCAACAAAAGTATTTTGGGCATAGGCTGGGCTTGTATCTATTCCATATTCATAATATGACATTCCTGATATAATTATATTTTTAAATCGACATATATTTTAACTTTTTCATATGATAAATAACCATGCCATCCAAATCTCAGACCATGTCCTTGGTCTGAGGCTCAAGTTTCTTTTTTATTATTATTAAATTTTATTAGATTTTCAAGATCAAAAGATAAAAGCTAACAAAAAGGAAAAATTATCATAGACAGTAAAATCGAAGAATAGAGTGGGAAAAAAGAGAAAGTCAAAAGTGCAGGAAAAGAAAAAGAAAGAAAAGAAAATACTGGAAAAGAATGACTCCTGATTTCCTTCCCAACTGATATTTGTACATTTACATTAAGTTCTTACCCTAAATGTAGAACATGGCTTTCATTGTTTCTATTGTCCATTGTTATTTCTAATCATCAAATCCATATATCATGATTTCTTTTTTTTCTGCTTCATGCAAAATGTCCAGAAGGGGGTTCCAGGTCGCATTGAAATTATTCAATTATTCTAAAATTATTCTAATCAAAGCCGTCAATTTCACCATCTCAGCCAACTCCATCAACTTCACCATCCATTATTCCACCATAAGTAATGTCAGATCTTTCCACCTTTGTGCTTATAAGATCCTTGCTGTTCAAATTGGTAAAAGCTTTCTCTGCATACAAAAAAAAAATCAACACTACTTGCTTTTCATTATGGTGTTTCAGCCATGAAATCAGTCTATAGTTCTTAGTTAAAGTAAGATTTTCCCCTTCCTTTGGTAATGCAGCAATATTGGACTCCTTCCAAGATTCTGGCCTTGCAGGTCCCTGCGATGTAGAGTTCATCAAATTTGGGGAAGGTTGTAAAACTTGACCCTCAAAATATTGATAATACGCACTTGGAAGTCCATCTGACCGTGGTGCTTTCCCTACTTTAATCTTTTTTATTTCTTCAGCTACCTCAAAAGTTCTTCTAGAATTATTCATAGATGGTTTCTGTGACTGTGAAAGTTTTGGTAACTTTTTTTTCTTCAAATATTCACCCACCTTTTCCAGGGAGACCTCCTTTTTTTTGCACAGATTTGAATAACCTTCATGGAAGGATTACTGAGCTCTCCCTCCCTCGCTGCTTTCATCGTATATAAAAGCAAGGTTCCACAGATTCTTCCCAATGGGTCACCACCACTGAGGCTTCCTCATCATTTCTCTTGGAGCTGTTCTTTCCACCACATCCATTTCAACCTCCTCCAAGTCTCCGTTAATTTTTTCCAAGAATTCTCTGGCTCCCTGAACAGAGGTCAATTGAAATCATTTCTCCTCAAAAGTAAAAATTGCTCTTTCCAATTTATCCCAATGAAATGGGAACTTCTTCTGCTTCAGTATCTCAGTCAGAAAAAAGAAAAAAAAATATCTTAAGGTAAAATTCTGTTAGGAATCTTCTAGGAATCTCCTATGAAATAATTATATCCACATCTTCAATCGTGTATTAAAATAGCATTGCAGAACTTGGTCCCTCATTGTTTTTCTCACAAAGTGCACTAACACATCCCTTGGAACAAGCCTTCTTGCAGCAAAACAGGAACTTATCTGATACACCTTCTCAATTTCTTTGTCATTTTTTTTCCTTTTTCCAATTTATAAATCCGAAAATGCTCGAACAACCTTTTTTCTTACATCTGCATCTGGATTCCCTGGAATAGCTCTAAACCTCAGGCAGAATTCCTTCTCTCTGTGTTCCGTCAGAGCCATATTGTCCCCTCCTCTTTCTAATTCCATTCCCCTAGCTTCCAATATATTCTCCAACGTTTCAATTCTATCATCAACTTGTTATATTTTTTTCAGAGATTTTTTTTAAACAATCATCCATCTCATCCAATCTTTCATCAATATTTTCCTCAAGGTGCATAAACCAGTTTGAGGGAAACCTCTCCTTCCTCTCACTGCAAATCCTGCTTTTTGAAAGACCCCATGATCCTTGGAAGATGAAACCAACTCAGGGGTGGCATTTAATTATGAACCCATTGGGACATTTGTTAGCATTCAGTTCATTGCTCTGGTGAACAATTATGGTGCATAAAGGTGGTTATTAACTTTGCTCACTGTGTAAAACACATCAATGTCACATTCAAAATACCATGATTATAGAAACCATGGTTCAGTTCATCAACTCAAGCTGTAACTAGTTTTCATTCCGATATGTAATCCCCCTAATTCATACATTTTCCCACATTTTCTTTATGTCTAGAAGGTGCCTTTCTCAAGGTGTACTGAAAGTTGTCTCCCAGGATACACCAAGCTCACAAGAGAGGGAGCCCCAGTTTGCTGCTACGACTGTTCTCCATGTATGGAAGGAACCATCTCCATGCAGGAAGGTAAGTGGCTCAAGAGCAAAGAAGGAGCACCATCCAAGTTCAAACCAAGCCTGATCGTGATTAACTCCCAAGCCCATTGAAGCATGTAAAATGCTTCCATCTGCTGAGGAAGCCTCTATTCTACTAAGCTGGCTATCTATTTTACTGTCAAGATGCCCCATGAGCCAGACCATTCTCTTGGATTCATGTGTGGGTGTCGCTGAGAGTGAAAATCTCCCTTCTGCTGGGCTTAGTGACACAAGTCTTATAACAGGAAGGAGTTTTCAATAGAAGAGAATGTATACGCTGGTGGTTCTTACCGGGGATTACAAAGATTGGGCTCATGGGGGTGAGATGAACATTTTGGCAGATTAGTGTAATAACTCCCAAGTCCATTGAAGGACGTAAAATGCTTCCATCTGCTGAGGAAGCCTCCATTCTGCTAACCTTGCTATCTATTTTACTTGTAAAATGCCCCATAAGTTTGGCCCAAGATGGCAACCGGGAGCAGACGCCGACGCCATCGCCGACCACTGCTCTAAGGGGAAGAATCCTGGGTCCCCCCCCTCCGGCTTTCACCTGATCGGGGGGGGGGGGTTGGAGGGGATTTCTAGACTCCCCAGCCCTCATACCTGATGGGTCGGGGCTGGACGGAGCACCCTGGATGGAGCGGCAAGGGGCAGCAGACCTGGGCGAGCCCCGGCAGCACGAAGCGACGCAGCGAGTCCCAGAGGCTTGGTGGCGCAGCAGTTTGGCGGTGCATGGGACTCAGCGGAGGCTCAAATGACATGAGCTGCATCAGCGGGGTGACTCCTGGGGACGCTGGATGGTGGCCTTCAGTGGCCTTGCATCCTGGAGGCATGGGGGAGCAGCCTGATGGTGCAGTGAATCGACAGCATTGCAGGCCCGCTGACCAACCTTGGTGGACCAGCCTGGTGGGACGGTCTGTCATTGTGGCAGATGGATGGCTCAGTGGTGCGATGGCCCAACTTTGGAGGGCAAGCCCAGCGGAGCAGTTCGGCAGTGCAGCAGACCAGTGGCAAGACACACCTGCAGACCAACCTTGGAGGTCCAGCCTGGCACAGCGGGTGAGTGGTGCAGCAGCCCAGCAGGCCAGCGAGCTGGCAGAACGAGCCTGGAGGCCCAGTTTAGTGGAGCAGATCATCTGCCAGCCAGATAGCAAACTTCCTGGCTTACCAGGGAGAGCTTGGGATAGGCCTAGGGCTATAGGCCTTGGCGTTGTAGGCCCGAGGACGTCGAGGGAGCTGGCCAAGGAGATCTGGGCCATCCCCTCCCTACCTGCCGGAAGCGGTGGAGAGCTGTTGGGGCCCCTCCAGTGTGAATGAAGACTCCTTCCTGGGGTGAGAGATGAGTTGGGGAGTCCCCGGGTGTGCCCCACGAGTTCCACAGAGTGACAGGCCATCAAGACTTGATAGGTGAGAGGTCGTCCAGCCCCATTCGCCCCAGGCATCGCCCTGTTTATCTTCCTGCAAGGTAATGGTCCATTACTGGGCGATTAGACCTTGATATTCCTCGAAAGCCCGGGCGTGCCCTTCCGAACCTCGCCCTGATCATTTCTTTTGACAATGGTGTTAATGGTCAATTACCGGGCGGTGAGACCTTGTTGTTCAATAGATCTCCCAAACCCATTACCTTCTTTGTCCGGTTTATCGCCCGCACCTCTCCAGTCATTGACATGCATCCGCACTTTGTCATGCGAGCCGTTATGATGTAACAAACATCGCAACGGCGATCATGACAGGGTGTCCCTGAGAGTGGTAATCTCCCTTCTGTTGGGATTCATGACACAAGTCTTATAACAGGAAGGAGATGTCAATAGAAGAGAATATACTGTATGTAGATTAGGGTTGAACTATGGAGACCTTGGTGCTCTCCGAGATTGGCTGTTTGCTGGCAGACGTTTCATTACCTAATAGGTAACATCATCAGTGCTCCCACTGCTGATGCTGATGATAACATGGATGATGTTACCTGGTTGGGTGATGACACTTCAGCAAGCAAACAACCACACTCAGAAAGCAACAAGGACTCCACAGAAAGGGGATTGATTTACAGGACGTACATCAGAGGAATAAGCAAAACCCAGCAGTGAACTGACTACCCAAAAAAGCATCCTAAAGCACATGATCCATCTATCTGTGCCTGGGAAGAAAAGCAGAAAAAGTGAGCTGAGATTAGCAGTCTTTAGATCAAGATCCATCAGTGTGAAAAAGAAGGAACCCAGAGGAAATGTTTAATTTTCTATCTCCACTCTGCTGACCCCTGTGTGGCACTTTGGTCAGCAGATGCTGACGAGTCATTGCGACCCAATTCATCAGTTAGACAGCAATTATTTATGTTTTTCAGATGCGGCCCACTGTGAAAAGTGTCCTGATGACGAGCATTCCAACGAAAAGCGAGATCAATGTCTCCCCAAGTTATAAGCTTCCCCTCCTCTCAAGAAAACTTGGGTCTTATCCTGGCTCTCCTTGCTGTTTTTTTGTCTCTAACCACTGGCTTTGTCCTAGGAACCTTCATTAAATACTGAGAAAATCCCATAGTCAAAGCCAACAACTGGGACCTCACATACATTGTCCTGCTTTCCCATCTTCTATCCTTCTTGACCCCTTTCTATTCATTGGACGCCCCAGAAAAGTGACCTGCCTTCTTCAACAAACTGCCTTCAGTGTTGTTTTCTCAGTTGCCATGTCTTCCTTACTAGCCAAGAACATCATGGTGGTGGTGGCCTTCCTGGCCACAAAGCCAGGCAGCAGGACGAGGAAATGGCTGGGGAAGACATTGGCCAACTCCATTGTCTTTTCCTGCTCTGGGGTCCAGGTGGGCATCTGCATGATATGGCTGGGAATCTCTCCCCCATTCCCAGATTCTGACCTGCATTCCCAATCAGGACACATTGTGCTGCAGTGCAATGAAGGCTTAGTCAGCATGTTCTACACTGCCCGTGGCTACATGGGCTTTCTGGCTGCCATCTGCTTCTTGGCAGCTTTCCTTGCCCAAAAACTGCCTGGATGCTTCAACGAAGCCAAATGGATCACCTTCAGCATGTTGGTCTTCTGCAGCGTTTGGGTCTCCTTTATTCCCACCTACCTCAGCACCAAAGGGAAATACATGGTTGCTGTGCAAATCTTCTCCATTTTGGCCTCCAGCCTGGGCTTACTGGGCTGCATTTTTGTCCCCAAATGCTACATCATTATTTTGTGACCTGACATGAACACCAAGGAGCATCTGATGATGAAAACAAACGTGGGATCCTGATTTTAATACCTATTTTTGTGTAATTTATTGGTAATTTAAAATAATATCACTTGGAAGGAAATTCCTTTATACAGCTTCTTTCCAAATTTCTTCTTTCGATGTGAGTTATGAATTGTAAGGATTGAGTAAAAAATCAGCTGTAGCAACAGATGATCTTTTAAATAATTATATTCTTTATCACAATCTAAATTTAAATTGCATCATGATCATAATTACTGGCATTAATACATTTTATGAAAACAATATAGATAAATGTTCACCAGAGTAGTGTACATGAGCTCAATTTTATATGAGATGTAAAAACTATTTGTAATTATGATTGGGTTTTTTGCTGTTTGGGGGTGCTGCATTATTATCTTCAGGTGGTTGACTCTATTTCAACTGCTAGTTTGCGCTCACTTTGAATAATTTTTATTCATTTCAATACATATTGCTGTGGTCTATTTTCAATGGTTAACTATGGGATGGCTCATATTGTTGGTCAAAATGTCAAATACACCCTTTCCCGAGATCCAGCTTGCATCCACCCTTTCTGCCTTCCTGAAGGACTTGAAGAGCTGGCTCTTCCCTGAAGATGGTGTGTGGGGAGTGTTGCCCTGGGGAGCCATGAGTTGTTATAGAGCTTTTATTGAGTGTGGAAAGATAGCATTTTCCATAAGGACAGAATGTAGATTGCTCATTTCCTGAGTAGTAGCTGTAATAGTCTACTACTAATACTAATAGTCTACTAATAGTCAATAGCAGTAATGACAAGGAGTCTGTCAGAATCTGAAAGATGAGGAAATATGGCAGAAGTTTCCATTCTGGCTTCCATTCTTTAAGGTTCTGTTCTCCTGAGTTACATCTTTCATATCTAATTCTGTTAATATATAAATCACAAAAATTAGAATATAAGAAGTACTTTTCCTGACAAATACTTTTAGTCAATTGTTAGGGAATCCCCCTGCAGGAGAAATGGTACCAGTACCAAGAATGTGGTACATGCTTTCATTTTTGGTCTCTTTTCCTGAATTACTGAGACTTCTCACAATAAAAAAAACCTGGGACCCCCACACGGATGAGAAATCCTATAGTACAGAAAATATTTTGTTAATTGTTCAGCTTGCAAAGACATCACACAGTCCACATAGAAGAGAAATGGTACAAATGGTACAAGGGGATCCACACTGGAGAGAGGCCCTATTCGGAGTGGGGGGAATGCTGAGTCACCCAATACTTCATACAGAGAAGAAAAACTATCAATGCACTGAGCGTGGGAATGATTTTGCTGAGAAGTCTACAACTGGCATCACCAAGGATTCCATATGGGAGAGAGACCATATAGATCCCATCAGTGAAAAATAGTTTGTTTACCCTTTGTCTGTTTGAAACAAAAAGATTCACACTGGGGGACACCTAATAAGTAATTTGAGGATGGGTCCTGTTTTTCTCAGAAGTCGGAGGTTAAAATCTATATGAGTATCCGTCCTGGGAAGAAACCTGATCTATGCATGGAATGTGAGAATTATTTTGCTTATTACTCCTTTCAGTTGAAATATCACTAAGTTCGTGCCAGATGACCACTTTGGAGAAAAGCCCAAAGTAAGGAGAATTAGTGGACCATATAAGTAAAAACGGTGCAATTCCCTATCTGGAAGGGTGATCCGTCTCTGAAGGACAAAGCAGGAATGCCAATTGCCTCATGAAAGGTAAGCAAGGACAAAGTGTGAAATGGAACTACAGGAGATGAATGACCGACTGTATACAGCACCTCCTTTATCTGGAGAAAAGGTAATAGCACCAACAGAGAGGCAGTTTGGTGTTGTGGTGAAGGCATCAGGCTAGAAAGTGGAAAACTGTGAGTTCTAGTCCCACCTTAGACCCAAAGCCAGCTGGGTGACCTTGGGCCAGCCACTCCCTCTCAGCCCTAGGAAGGAGGCAATGGCAAACTAGAGCTGTCCCAGGTTATTTCCCCTTGGCTTAGGTGGAGTAGCTTTAGTCCAACAAGATTCTGTCTACAGGGAGTGAGCAAATGAAGAACTGGAGTTTGGCTGGACCAATTCCTGGTCATTCCTGGGCTGGGCCTGACACCAACTGAGGACCTGACCCTGAAGGCAGAAGCAAGCAGCCACGTCCAGGAGACATTGGAAGAGACAACAGAATGACCACATTTGAGCAGGGAGGAGAGTGAGTTTGGCTCCTGGACTCCTCATGCAATACTGTGTCATGGGTCTCTAGAGCGGTTTAAAAGGTCCCAAGTAAAAGCTACCAAAGGTTCACAGTTAGAGGTGGGACACTGTCTCTTTTTCCTTCTTGGATGCCACAGGGGGAAGCAAAGCACACTATAGAGGACCCCATCCTGTTGATGGAAGACTGTACTATAAGTTGTATCCCAAGAATACGTTTCTCAAGTAAAGGGAATAAAAAGTTTCCTGAGCTTTTTCTTCATGATTTTTGAATTGGAACGATGCCCATGAGTCACACAATGTTTTTCCCCTCATGCACAGCAGCACGTGAAGTCATCCAGAGGCTCAGCTGGGATCCCCACTCCCGGTCTATTTATCAAAATCACAGTGATTTCTTCTCCTTGCACCAAAGCCTGTGGGATTCCTTCCACCCAGGGTCATTTTGAAACCAAGGCAGGGATACTTAGTAACTCTCATCAACAAACTTGACAAATATTTAGTAACGCCTATAAAAACATGAAAATCTGGTCCACAATTATCACAAGGACTGTGGAGAGCATTGGGCAGGATTCATGTTGGCAGGGACCATGCCAGTCTGAAAGGTAATGCTTCCTGTGGCAGACCTGGTACCAGGCTATATTTCCTATCCTCTCGATCAAGCTCATGCATCTGTGCTCCTGGCTGGAGAACTGAGCTTCTCTTAAGAAGTCCAAGGCCAGTGGGGCCAGTCGCAGAGAAGAATAGCGGATCTCCACCATGAGAGGTGAAATTCTGCTGCTGCTGCTGCTGCTTCTCCTGGTGTCCTGCTTTCCTTCTGGGACATTTAGGACCAAATGTCCACTGAATGTACAAAAAGAGGAAGGATACGCATTTAATTACTACAAGCCAGGAGACTTCCTGATTGGTGGAATCATATCTACATCTACCGCTATATTTCATCCATACATTTTCTTTAAGCCTCCAACCAACACATTTGAAAGGTAATTCCTGATGTGTACTTAACCCTGCTGGTTAATTTAATCCTTTCCACTGTCTTTTTTTAATAGGGAAGTTCCCACCTATGGTACCTGGTCTTGGTCACCTTTTCCCTCTTTATTTAGTCTAAGGAAAAGGCTTAAATTTGGCAGGGGGTTGTGTGCCTTGGTTCTTCACAAAATCACTCTGAGTGATGCCAGGGAGTGTCACCAAACACTCTTTAAGCTGAAGGCAAAGAAATGAGATTCTTTCCCATTTTAGATTCCCCTTCTCTTCAATGTCCTTCATGATGCACTGCTGTCTATCATCTGTCTGTCTGTCTGTCTGTCTGTCTGTCTGTCTCTCTCTCTCTCTCTCATCTTTCCCCTCCCCAGCAAGTGGCCACAGTCCTCCCCCATTGGCTTTCAGCTTTCTTTCATAAGATGGCTTGTGGGTCACTTTGCATCCCAGAACAAGGGAGAGGCTGACATTCGGCTTGGCACAGCAGGACACCAGCTTCCTGTTTGATTTTTCTTTAAAGTAATAGAAAGCTTTTTAAATTTTTAAGAACTAAAGAGACCAGGGAGGGTGGAAAACAGAAAGGGAAGTGGCCATGGGCATATCATCTCTTAGCACTATAAAAGGTCCCTTGGATTTGAAAGGAATTCAACAAAAGCCATTTCAGCCTTTCCAAAAAAAGTTAAAGCAAATTTCAGGTGGGTGGTTACTTGGATACACCGTGAGGTAGAAATCTGTCACCGATCTGCTGAGGTAAATTCTATGTACCTCATATTGACCTTTATACTCTTATTTTATACATTTCATTTTCAACATTGCCAGATATAAATTAGCATTAAAAGAAAACTGTCCTTCCTGGAAAAAAAAAATACTTCCAGACTATGAAGAAAGTAACTAAAAATTAAAATCAGTATTAATAGCATAGAATTACTATAGTGATTAATATTGATACATAACAGGATCACCATGTGCTGTTGAATATGGTGAAATATTGTAGCATGTTAATCCTTTCAATATTGTACCTGAAAATAAGATAAAAACAAAAAGAAAAAAATATTATTCAATGCCAAAGGAATGTTAAGAGATAGCAGAAAATAGCATAATGTCAAACGACTGAATAAATAGCTCCTTGAATCTCCCTGTGAAAGAAGCAATGAAGGAACACAATGCTGAAGGGTTTCAACCTGCCCAGAATGACGGAGCATCACTCTGGAAGAAGGTTCTTCCCTTTCCTTCCTCCAAGAGCAGCCAAAGGACGAGTGTGACAGTTATCTCAAGCTGAAGCCCCTTCTGGGGATGAGCACTTCCAGCTGCCTTAGATGGGGCACAGGACTAACTAGATCCTCTGCTGGTGACAGTGAGGTTGTCATTTTCACCAGTCCTCAAGTCAGGGTTGACTCTCTGCTATCCACATAGGTAGTCTTTCTCCAGGATGGTCTGTTCTTAACCCGGCCTTTTAAGTCTCTGAATAAGGAGATTGGGAATATCTTAGGAAAAAAAGAAGAAGAAGACTTGGGGCCCTCCATTTGGTGTTAGAGCATATTGAGCAAAATCAGTAGGTGTTTGACTGAGTAACCAACTGAAGCCAATTGTGACAAGCCAACCTGCAATAGGACCACAAGAGAGATTTTTCAGTATAGATCAATAGCTTAAGAGACAAAGCTACCTGGCATTCAAAGCAGCAAACAATAAATGAAGCACGACGGTCAAAATATTTTGCCAGAATAGTTCCTTTCAAATATTGATACAACTGCTAGTCAAAGAAATCCTAGATGAACTACGCTCAGGGAGCACCAAAGCCTCCATAGATGAAATATCCTACAAAAAAGAGATGTACAGCATTAAACAGAAACCAGTCTGTAGATTTGGGGATGGTTTCCCGTAATGAATCAATGTGTCCAGCGGCTAAGATCCTTGATCCGTTTCATTCCTTATTATGAGTATCTTAGTTTTGCTGGAGGGGTATTCCTCTAAGATGGAAAAAATAATACAGCTCATTGTCTTGGAAGGAAGCTCCCACTGGTATCAGAGGGACTGTCCTGATAGGAACGTCCAGAGAAATTTATCACCTGGAAAGGCCCTGGAAATAAATGGCAGTGGAATTAGCTATTTTTTGAGGGAGCAATGAGTGCCTGACCATTGTTAGCATTGCAACGTTGTGACCGTGAGGCTCTGGTTCACCCTTCTTTGCCCTTCATGACATCAACCAGATCAGTTTACAGGTTTTAGGCTCATCCATTCCATCATTATTCCACTGATTTCAGAGTGTGGATTTCTGAATGGTTCTTAGCATAGTCATAAGACAGAATTCAAATGTTTTGTTAAAAATGCCCGTACCACCTGTCCTTATAAACCAAAGACGACAACCTATTAATATCTCTTCTGCTGTAGTATCCAGGGTATGAGTTTCAGCCAGATCTTGCCATTCCTGTTTGCCATTCATGAGATCAATCAGAGTCCTAGGCTGCTCCACAATTTCACCCTGGGCTACAGCATCTATGAGAACTTCTTCAGTGCAAGAATGACATATGAAGCCATGCTGGACTTACTATCAATGGGGCAGGAGAATGTCCCAAACTACAGATGTGGAAGACAAAAACATCTGTTGACAGTGCTTGAAGGAAGTGATTCCGAGCTCTTTCATCATGTGACAACCATGCTGCGCATCTACAAAGTCCCACAGGTAAGAATGGATGCTGAAGTAATTCGAGTTTGTAAAGTCTGCAGAAAGTCCAAAAGGTAGCCCTGGTGGATATCAAAAATAAAAATGGGCAATTGATGGGTCTTAAAGGACACTTGAAATAGTCTGCATGAAAATGTGTTTCTCTTCACTCTAGGATTAGTTAACGGCATAGGTGTTGAAAAATAAGCTGGTTTCCCAGAGTTCCCCTTTCTATACTACTGAATCAGACTAACATTCTAAGCAAGAGAGTGAAAGGCAATTGGGAAAGCTGATTTCATGGTTCAGACCTAAGACTAGGGGGAAAGGACATCTCTGTAGTGGAGAATCAGCAAGACAATCACTCCCTTTTTCTCTTTCACTGAAGATCAACTATGGGGTCATCAGCCACATTCCTGAGCAGAAACAGCATTTCCCTTTCTTCTACCGGCTGAGTCCAAAACAAGAGCCTCCTCACTTGGCGATTGTCAAACTGCTTCTGCATTTCCGATGGACGTGGATCGGCCTCGCTGTTCCGGACAGTGAAAGTGGAGAAAGGTTCAGGAGTTCCTTTGTGCCTGTGGCCCTCAAGAAAGGGGTTTGCGTTGCCTTCTCAGAAACCATTCCACTGTTGTATAAAGTAGGGGAAGAGAAAAAAAGGATTTCTAATTTGAACAACAGGGAAGTGAAAATTATTGTTTTTCAGTTGGACTTTCCGGCCACAATATTGCTAGCAGTGCGAATCCAAAATTTAGAAAATGGTGAAAATGTGTTTGGGGAGAAAGTGTGGATTGCCACAACTTTGCCAGATATGTTTGTGAGATTTTTTTATGTAATGATTGATCTCCAGCATAAACATCTTTTGTTATCTTTCTTAACTCTGGCAAACAAAAGGACACAAAATTATGATTTTAACACGTATTTGTCTGCCAGTGACAAATCTGGGGAGGCAGCATTTCAGTGCTCCTCTTCACACCCTATTTTGTCTAAGAAAGTTTGGAAGAGATGCACAGAAAGAGAGAAGTGGGAGATCCCTCCCCGTGATTTGGTTGCCAGAATTCTGTCTGAGGACGCCTCCAGTATTCCCACTTCAGTCCAGGCTGTGGCCAGAGTCCTCCATGCTGTCTATTCCCCCCGCCTGACCCAGAGGAGAATCAGGGTTGGAGACTATGTACAGCCATGGCAAGTAAGACTTTTCTCTCAATGTCTGCTAATGACCCACATTAAATTCTTTCACCTTTGTTAAAAATGGGCAGTGTTGGACATGAGGTGCGATAGTCCACACAGCAATTGCCCAAGTTTGAGTGTTTGTTCTGACCAAATGTGGAGGCTTGGAGAGAAAGAAGGAGAGATTCTGCTATTAGATCTCCCAAAGTGAAGAGATGTGCTGGTTTGAGAAGGTGGGAGAAGAAGGAGTGAAGAGGAAGGCTCTTTCCCTATTTGCAGAATAAATAACCTTCAGGATGTTACAGAAACCATCAGGTTTCTTGACCATCCAACAATGACCTCATTTAGCTTCTAGGTCAGGGATTTTTTTTTTCTCACTTCCTGTCCTGCCACCTTAAGAGGATGTGGATTCTGTGCCCTTTCCAGGGTCTTCAGGGAACACCCAGGTCAGCTGACTTTCTTTACAATGCAGCTTCTTAAACAAATTGTTCATCAACTTTTTCTTCTCTATTGGTCCTCTCACTTAGGACTTGATACCGAGATCTTTTCTTGGCTCTTTCTCCTCTTTTGAAAGTCAAATCTTAGAATGGGTAGCCCGATCTTTAATCCCAACCCTTCCCATCACCACCTCTTGGTTTCATAAAGCAGTGAAGTAATAAGTTGCAGAACCCAGGGAGACCAGAAAGTAATACACTCTCACAATATTTGCTGCCTCCTCTGCCTTCCTTTTTGTGAACTTCCAAGTGGCCTGTTGGGTTTCTGCATCCCAGCATCTGTGAAAAGAAGCAGCCTCTCTGGTTTTGCCCCTTCCATTTTCAGGGCATCAACAGGCAAAGGAACGTACATCCTCCAGACATAGCACAGCAGCAGGAATGGGGCAGGTCTGGCAGCAGGACTATCTGTCATCTCTGGACTCCTCATGTGGCCCTTCTTATACACCGAGTTCTTACCTGTATCCAAACAAACACCAAGATCAGAACAGAAGAGTTCCTTAGGATGTGTCTCCTCTTCCAACCTGGATGTTTGAACTTTGCCCATTTTCCATGTGTTTCTACTTCCCAATCATTCCTCCCTTTTTCATATCATCAACCTTCAAAGCTTAGTTGTCCCTGCTAGGAGGACATATTCCATTCAACAGTAGAGGGACAGGAAGATGTGGCCACCACTGTTGTGCAGCTCTGTTTGACCATGCCCCACACTTCCTGTGTCCAACTCTTTAGACAGACAACAGCAGAACGGCAACTGCTGACCAGTGACCAATGCAGAGGGAGCATATCCACTTCAGCCTGAAATGATCAATATCCCATTCCGACTGACCACATCTATTACCCTCCACATTCTGCTGCTCTTACTCACCAAAACACAAATTTTAGTGGTAGCACCTGAGGTTCATCTGAGGCTTTCTCACTCAAGAGCTGCAGAAGTGATGAAGGCAGTGTGATGGGGACAAGGCACAAAAAGGGTATTGCCAAGTCTGGTTTCTGACATGCTTAGGTGCAAGTAAGGAAAGCCCCAGAAGAGCACTGTCACACACATTACCAAATCCCAAGACCTCTTGTTCATTTCAGTGGCTTTCTGTAACACTTGTCAACTTCGCTTCCTGCCAAGGTACCAGGTCTGCCCCTCATATACAGTACCAGGTGATCCTAATCTGAAAACACAGGATATTTCTGCAAAGCTGAAGCACTGCAAAGGTGAAATGGCACAAATCAGGAATGTCCCTGTAGGTAGATGCTGAATACAAACATGTCTTTTTTCAGCACCCAGATGGTTGGATTGTTCCTTCTAGAAAATGACATGGCTGAAGACAGGTGTTGGGGGGCAACAAGCTGGTCAGAGATCTTTTGAGAAACAGAAAGGCCATGCAGATTAAGTCCCTAAGCAGATTCGTCCCAAATGTTGGAGAAAGTAGAGCTTAGCTGAAGCACCCCACTTTTGAACTAGGGCTCAAATGGGAATGTGTAAGGTACAGTGGTAATTCTCCATGTCTTTCTAGCTTCATCCCTTTCTAAGAAACTTCCAGCTTCACAATCTTACTGAGGATGATGTTTATTTGGATGAGAATGGAGATCCTGCTGCTGATTTTGATATCATGGAGTGGGCAGTGTTTCCCAACAAGTCTGCTGCTGGGGTAACAATTGGAAAGATCGAAAGAGAGGCCTCTTCAGAAGTCAAGATCTCCGTCAATCAGAGTGCCATCATATGGCCAATGTCATTTAACCAGGTAGCTGAGTCTGACTGTATGTGTGTGTGTTTTTTTTTATTTTTCTGCTCCTATATATCTGAGTTTGAGGATTATTATGTAGAGTAACAGAATCTTGCAAGTCGGAATGCCCTTTCACCCTCCTTCACATCTATCTGTTTGAGAACTAGAGAGGGTCTTGGCTGAGACATGTGCATACATTTCAGTCCTTCCATGGACTCAGGCCTCTTTTATCGGGCCGTTCTCCTGGTAGTGACTCTGCCACCCGTCCCTCAAGGCCATTCCCACTGCCTTCTGCAGCTTTGGACTACATTACCCAGAGTTTGTTATTTTTGGCCATTCAAACTCAAGCTGGTGGTATTTGCAGTCGACACTGCCTGTTGCCTTTCCTTTTCTTTTTGAAAAATAGTTTTTATTAAAATAAAATTGTACATAAGATTTAAAAACTAGTGAAACATAAAAGGAATGAAACTAAATGAGCCTTCTCTAGTTGGTTGTCCATAACTCCGAATAAGAAAAAGTCTGGTTTCATCTGAATATTAATCTCTTAAACTCTCTGCATTACCATCTGTATTTGTGTCCAATATCTTCTCCCTTTTTCACAAGTCCACCACGCATGATAAAATGTCCCTTCAGGTTTTGCACATTTCCAACAGTAATTAGAAGTCCCCTAATACATCTTTGAAAATGTCTCTGGTGTTTTCCTGTATGCCAAAAATACATCATTTTACAAAAGTTCTCTTTTAAATTGTAAAACAATGTGGATTTTAAACCTTTTAACTGCATTCTCTGCCACTGATTCATCTGAATATTATCACCAAAGTTCTTGCCCATAGCTTGTTTCATTTGCTCTTCTTCTGTTTCAAATCTCAGCAAAAGTTTAAACATTTTAGCAATCACATGTTCCTCATTTGTACAAAATTCATTTTCAGACTCTGTTTTCTCATATTCTGTTCCTGCTACTTTTTGTCTGTATTAATTCTTTCTCTAAATTGTGCACATGAAAACCACTGAAAACTAAATCCCTCTACCATCAATGCTTCTCTCAATTTCAACTTCAGCTCTTTGTTTGCCTGGACCAGCAAATCTTTCTAGGTTAACCATTTTTCTTTGCCCACAGTTTCTTTTCTGTAAAATGATTCTTGGGCTGAGGCCAACAAAAGTATTTTGGGCATAGCCTGGGTTTGTATCTATTCTATATTCATAATATGATACTCCTGATATAATGATTTATAAAATCTACATTTATTTTAACTTTTTCATACAATGAACTACCACGCCATCCAAATCAGACCATTCTAAAAGGCTCTTGTTTCTTTTTTATTATCATTAAAGTTTATTAGATTTTCAAGATCAAAAGATAAAAGCTAACAAAAAGGAAAAATTAGGATAGAAAGTAAAATTGAAGAATAGAGTGGGAAAAAAGAGAAAGTCAAAAGTGCAGGAAAAGAAAAAAAAGAAAATACTGGAAAAGAATGACTCCTGATTTCCTTCCCAACAGATATGTGTACATTTACCTTAAGTTCTTACTCTAAATGTAGAACAGGGCTTTCATTGTTTCTATTGTCCATTATTATTTCTAATCATCAAATCCATATATCATGATTTCTTTTTTTTTCTGCTTCATGCAAAATGTCCAGAAGGGGTTTCCAGGTAGCTTTGAAATTGAATAATCTTTTCTCTAATCAAAGCTGTCAATTTCACCATCTCAGCCAATTCCATCCACTTTCCAACCAATCTTCCACTGTAGGTCATTTCAGTTCTTTCCACCTTGTTGCAAATAAGATCATCGCTGCTCAAATTGTTAAAAGCTTTCTTTCCATCCAGAAAAATCAGCTCCACTTCTTTTAGGGTTGTAAGTTGTAAGTATTCAATGATATCCAACACAGTCCTCACAATCTCCCTTCATTGCCTTTTGGGTAAAGACCCACATTGATCATCATGAATAAAGACCTGTAAAACCTTATTCAATCTATCAGCCAATATTTCAGTAAATATTTCATAATCATTATTCAGCCATGAAATCAGTCTATAGTTCTCAGTTAAAGGAAGGTCTTGTCCCTCCTTTGGTAATGAGGCAATTCTGGACTCTTTCCAAGATTCTGGCATTGCAGAAAGGTTGTAAAAGTTGACCCTCAAAACATTTGTAATACAAACTGGGAAGTCCATCTGACCCTGGTGCTTTCCCTACTTTAATCTTTTTTATTTCTTCAGCTACCTCAAAAGTTCTTCTAGAACTATTCATAGATGGTTTCTGTGATTGTGAAAGATTTGGCAACTTTTTTTTCTTCAAATATTCATCCACCTTTTCCAGGGAGACCTCCTGTTTTTTAATACAGATTTGAATAAAATTCATAGAACGATTTCCAAAATCTCTCTCTCACTGCTGTTATCATATATAAAAGCAAACTTCCGTGGATTCTTTCCAAGGGGTCATCAAAATTGACCACTGATGCTTCGTTATCATTTCTCGTGGAGATCTCTTCTCCACCACATCCATTGGACCCTCCTCCAAGTCTCCTTTAAATTTTCCCAAGAATTCTCTGGCTTTTTGAACAGAGGTCAATCGAAATCTTATCTGTTCAAAGGGAAAAATTTCATATTTTATTACATTGTAATTTTAACATTGTAAATTTAATATGTAAATTTAAAACATAGTTTTGAAATTACAATGTATTTTAACTATGTGTGTTGAAATTGAATAAAGCTTTCATTAAAAGAAAAAAAAGACAACAGTGAAAATTGCTACTTCCAATTAATCCCAGCAAAATGGGATCTTCTGCTTCAGTATCTCAGAAAAAAATATATTTTCTCTTACTTAAAATTCTGATAGGAATCTCCTATCACATAATTATATCTACATCTTCAATCTCGTATTAAAATGGCATTGCAGAACTTGGTCCCTCATTGTTCTTCTCACAGAGGGCACTCATACATCCCTTCGAACATGCCTTCTTGCAGCAAAACAGGAATTTATCTGATACACCTTCTCAATTTCTTCGTCATTTTTTTCCCCTTCCCAAATGAAAAACTCTGACAATGCCTGAACAACCTTTCTTCTGACATCGGCATCTGGATTCTCTGGAATGGCTCTAAAGCTCAGGCAGAATTCCTTCTCTCTAAGCTCCATCAGAGCCACATCTTTCCGCTTTCTAATTCCATAGCCCTAGCTTCTACTGTATTCTCCAAAGTTTCAATTCTATCATTAACTTGTTCTGTTTTTTTTCCAGACATTTGTTTTACAGAATCACCCATCTTACCCAATCATTCATCTATATTTTTTTCAAGAGTCATAAATTTGGCTTCAGGATCTTTAAATGTTGTTACTGTCAACAACCAGTCTCAGGGCAACCTCTCCTTCCTCTCATTTCAAATTCTGCACTTCAAAACGATCCCTGGAAGATGAACCCAACTTAGGGGTGGCATTTAATTATGAACCCATTGGGACATTTGTTAGCATTCAGTTCATTGCTCTGGTGAACAATTATGGTGCATAAAGGTGGTTATTAACTTTGCACACTGTGTAAAACACATCTATGTCATTTTCAAAATACCATGATTATAAGAAACCATGGTTCAACCCAGTTCATCAACCCAAGCTGTAACTAGTTTTCATTCAGATATGTAATCCCCCTAATGCATACATTTCCCCACATTTTCTTTATGTCTAGAAGGTGCCTTTCTCGAGGTGTACTGAAAGTTGTCTCCCAGGATACACCAAGCTCACAAGAGAGGGAGCACCAGTTTGCTGCTACGACTGTTCTCCGTGTATGGAAGGATCTGTCTCCATGCAGGAAGGTAAGTGGCTCAAGAGCAAAGAAGGAGCACCATCCAAGTTCAAACCAAGCCTGATCGTGATTAACTCCCAAGCCCATTGAAGCATGTAAAATGCTTCCATCTGCTGAGGAAGCCTCTATTCTACTAAGCTGGCTATCTATTTTACTGTCAAGATGCCCCATGAGCCAGACCATTCTCTTGGATTCATGTGTGGGTGTCGCTGAGAGTGAAAATCTCCCTTCTGCTGGGCTTAGTGACACAAGTCTTATAACAGGAAGGAGTTTTCAATAGAAGAGAATGTATACGCTGGTGGTTCTTACCGGGGATTACAAAGATTGGGCTCATGGGGGTGAGATGAACATTTTGGCAGATTAGTGTAATATAAATACCTTGGTTCTTAATGTTGAAAAAACTAAGGAGATCTTCATCGATTTTAGAAAGAGCTGGCTCTTTCTCAGCCATACACCACTCTATTAAGGACATAGCTGGGGAGTCAGTCAGTAGCATTCGGTTCCTGGGGATGCAGACGATGAATAGTCTGACCTGGGCTCTCAAGGCTGCCTCCTTGGTACAACGGGCACAGCAGCATTTGCATTTTCAGCGCCAGACAAGGGGAAACACCCCCTCCCTCCACCTCCCCTCCACCTCCCATCCTCCTTGCTTTCTATACAGGCACTATGGAGAGTGCCTTGACCAATTGCCTTTCCACCTGGTTTGGAGGCTATAGTGCCTCGGATAAGAAGTCTGTGCAGCGGCTGGTGAGGGCAGCAGAGAGGATAATGGGGATCTCACGTCCTCCCATTCAGGACAGAGCGTATAGTGAAATATTGTCAGTGACCCCTCCCACCCGCTTTGCGGCTTGTTCTGCTTGTGACCTTCTGGTAAAAGGTTCCTCTACATTCAATGCAGAACAGCTGGATTGGGTAATTGATTGATTGATTGATTGATTGATTGATTGATTAAATATAGCCACCGCCCATTTCCCCAAAAGTGGGACTCTGGGCGGTTTACAATACAATCAAGCACAAAACATAAACATTAAAATCTCATAAAACAGTCATTAAAAAATAGTTGTAATAGTTTTGTCCCCTGGGCTATTACATTCCTGAAGTCTTAACAATCCCCTCTCATTTGATTGTGGTGCATGTTGTCTGTAGAATGGTGATATTTATTAGGGATAAAGATTAGGGGAGTGGAAGGGGAAAGAATATATGTTACATAGTATAGGAATTATTTTTTGTGAGACAATTGAAATGAAATTTCATTGTAATGTGCACTTTGGTGTATAGTGGAATGACAATAAAAGCATTCCATTCCATTCCATATCCTATCCTATCCTATCCTATCCTATCGTATCCTGTCCTATTCATGAAGACCTTGGTGCTCTCTGAGCTTGGCTGTTTGCTTGCAGACCTTTCATTAGCTGACTAGGTAACAGCATCATTGCTCCCGCTGCTGATGCTCATGATAACACTGATGATGTTACCTGGTTGGGTGATGACACATCTGCAAGCAAAGAACCATGCTCAGAAAGAAACAAGGACTCCACAGAAAGGGGATTGATTTACAGGAGATATATTAGAGGAATAAGCAAATCCCAGCACCAAACTGACTACCAGAGAAAGCGTCCTAAAGCACTTGATCCGTCTATCTGTGCCTGGGAAGAAAAGCAGAAAAAGTGAGCTTAGATTAGCAGTCTTTACATCAAGAGCCATCAGTGAGAGAGAAAAGGAACCCAGAGTAAATCCTTAATGCTCTATCTCCACTCTGCTGACCCCTTCCTAGTCATTTAGTCAGGAGATGCTGAAGAGTCATTGCCACCCAATTCATTAGTGAGACAGCAATTGTTTATGTTCCTCAGATGCGGCCCATTGTGAAAAGTGTCCTGATGACCAGCATTCCAATGAGAGGCGAGATCAATGTCTCCCCAAAGTTATAAGCTTCCTCTCCTATCAAGAAAACTTGGGTCTCATCCTGGCTCTCATTGCTGTTTTTTTGTCTCTAATCACTGGCTTTGTCCTAGGACTCTTCATTAAATACCAAGAAACTGCCATTGTCAAAGCTAACAACCGGGACCTCACCTACATTCTCCTGGTTTCTCTTCTCCTTTCCTTCTTGACCTCCTTTCTATTCATTGGACACCCCAAGAAAGTGACCTGCCTTCTTCGACAAACTGCCTTCAGTGTTGTTTTCTCGGTTGCCGTATCTTCCTTACTGGCCAAGACCGTCATGGTGGTGGTGGCCTTTCTGGCCACCAAGCCAGGCAGCAGGATGAGCAAATGGCTGGGGAAGAGTCTGGCTAATTCCATTGTCTTGTCCTGCTCTGGTGTTCAGGTGGGCATCTGTATGTTATGGCTGTTAATCTCTCCCCCATTTCCAGATTCCAATCTGCATTCCCAACCAGGACAGATCCTGCTGCAATGCAATGAAGGCTCAGTCACCATGTTCTATACTGCCCTTAGCTACATGGGCTTTCTGGCCACAATCTGCTTCTTGGTGGCTTTTCTAGCCCGCAAACTTCCAGGGTCCTTCAACGAAGCCAAGTTGATCACCTTCAGCATGTTGGTTTTCTGCAGCGTTTGGGTCTCCTTTGTCCCTACCTACCTGAGCACCAAAGGGAAATACATGGTGGCTGTGGAGATCTTCTCCATCCTGGCCTCCAGTCTTGGCTTACTGGGCTGCATTTTTGTCCCCAAATGCTACATCATTATTCTCAGACCTGACATGAATGTGAAGGAGCATCTGATGAGGAAAACTGATGAGACCTTTTAATTTTGGAATCTATCTTTTTAATCTATAATTTACTGTTAATTTAAAATAATATCACTTAGAATTAACGTGCTTTTTATGTGTTCTTAAGTCTTCCTTCCTTGAATGTGACTGTGAACCTTAATGATAGAGAAATGAAATAGAAAAGTTAAACTCCATCATTCTGTTATTATTTATCATGAATAATAATACTAATAAATTAATAATTAATAAAACCACCCAGAGTCCCTCTGGTGGGAGGAGATGGGAGGTTACAAATTTGATAATGAATGAATGAATAAAAAAATAAAATAAAATGAACAAGCATTTTTAAGCATATCATTGCCTCTCATTTCTTAAAAATAAGTAAGAAGAGGCAGAATAAGGATAACCACTTGACAAGAATGAGGGAAGACCAGCAAGACTCCATAGAAGCAGGTTCATCTCTCCCTGTTTCAAAAATGAGAGATTTATTTAGAAGAGAAGAGAATCCTAGCCCTTTTGGAGTCATGGCTTTCAACTGCAGCTCGAATTATCTCAGGTGGATAGACTGAACAAGAGGCCAAGAAAATTGTAAATGGAATTTTTCACCAAAAAAAGTAAGCCCTGAGTGATGACTGAGCAAGTGCAATGGCTAAAGTCAAGCAAGAGGGCTGCTGAGGACCTGCCAAGGTCACAAGCCATAATACACCACCCATCTCAGCTTGATCCCTCTCAGGATATTGGTTTCGGAGCTCATCTTGCCTGCTTAGCAGCAAATTTGCCTAAGAGCAGAGCTTGGAGCTCAGCCCAGAGCTTGGCAGTCATTTTTTTTTTGCCCCCATGTTGAGGCCGCACAGAATCCTCAACAAGGAAAGAACCTTCAGAGAGAGGACTGTCTTGTACGCCAATATACACCCCTTATGACTTTGGCATCTTTACAGACTGAGCCCCAAAGTCTTCTTCAGGTGGCTAAGCCTACTCATAACAGGTCAAGTGCCTATGATTAGGCAATGTCTGTGCTCAAATACAGGGTTGTGACAAGTGTTCAGCTAAGCTGTGCTGTGTCCCAGCATCCAAAAAAGGACCTTTCACATAGCAATGGTTCGGAAAACAGGTATTTGCCATGAAGCCATGAGAATGAAACTCAGGGCTGCCCTGCCTTACACCCTCTTTAGTATTAGAGAAGCAAAGGAGAGACACTGTATGGCTTCTGGTGTCTGTTTCCTGATCTGGCCGGCGTTGAAGGGCTGACATTAATCTTGTGGGCCCGAGAGTGGGAAGGAATCTTACTGTTTTCACAAGTTAGGGACACACTATGCTGTTTACCAAGAAACCATGTGGATCCTTATAAACAATAGAGTGCCAGATGATGGGTCCTCAGGATAGGTCAAAATCAACGTGTCCTGAGGAAGAGCTGAAGACCATTTGAGGTACGAATGGGATTTATGCAGTGGGGGGGGGGGAGCCTTTCAGGGCAGATATCCAGAGTAAAGCACATCCCAGAGGATGGTTGCCCAGTCTGTGTGTAAAAGGTGAGTTTGTAAGAGATGTTCCTCATGATTCATCTGGATGACATCTCAGTTCATGGATGTGGCTATTCTCGGGTGTCTGACCTGAATTTAGGAAGATGGCCTTACCCACAGCAGGGCAGGGCGAGGAGGAATTGCAATATGCCCATTGGCTCGTTAAACACTGTCCAGAATAAATCATAATATGACTCCCAACAGATATTAAGATTATTACAACTTTTAATATTTTAAAATCTTTCCAGAGTAAAAGGCAATCAAACTTTCCTGACTTGTTCTCTCATTGACTGCCATGCTGGAACCATGCCCATGAGTCAAACGTACTATTTTCTGCAGCTGCACACCTGAGTTGCAACAGTGACTCCCAATTCCCCTTATTATTATCAAAAGCATTCTGATTTATTCTTTTGTCAACCAAGCCCATGGGATTTCACCACTATTCTTGTAGGTCATTTGGAAAACACCATGGCAAATATTTGGTGACTTCTCTTAGGCAAAACCAGAAAAGCTGGCCCGTATCTACTTCCTGCTCTGCTAAGAGCAGAGGCTGGGACTGGATTACGCACAGACTATACCAGACTGAAATTAAAACTTGCCCTTTCAGATCTGCTACCAGGCTGGACCATCCTCACTATAGCTGTGCCCTTTTGTAAGAGATTTTTCCTCCTAATTATCCACCCAGAGATTAAGGATGAGGCACCTGTCTGAGAGGCAACCCTAGCCAGGATCTCCATCATGATTGGAGAAATGCTGTTTCTGCTTCTCCTGTTGTCCCATTTTCCCTGAGGGTCTCTGATGAGAAAATGTCCATTGAATCTGATGAGAGAGGAAAGGAGCATTTCAATTTCTACAAAGCGGGAGACGTCCTATCAGTGGAATCATATCTACATCCAATCACCTCTTCCAACCGTATGTCTTCTTCATGCCTCCAACCCAGAGATTCTCTAGGTCAATACTGATGTGTACCTGATGTTGAGCTCTCCAGTGCCTTCTTTTTCGTAGGGAATGATTTTCCTGTCCTAATTCCTGGCCGTTGGCAAACAAGAACAGCCTTTGGGGCATCTCTTGCAGTGTTAAATGATGAGGTTTTAGAGATTACTCATCATTTCCTCAGCAACGGCCAGCATCAGCACCAGGACGCCTCAGCAGCCCTCTCACAAAGTGGCTGTTCAGCGGGTTGGATTTTGCCTGTTCACGGCATGACTACCATGGCGCCCTGGACTGTCAGCAAATATCCTTTTGTGTTGGAAGGCAAACTTTTGAGGTTGTTCTCCACCACCTCCCTCCCTCCCTTCCTCCCTCCCTCCCTCCCTTCCTCCCTCCCTCCCTCCCTCCCTCCCTCCCTCCCTCCCTTCTGACAGCTTCCAGTTTTCTTTTTTTTTAATTAAAGGAATACTTCTTTAAAATATAAAGTCAAGGGGCACAGGGAGCTCAGCAGGCACCAAAGGAAGTGTCTGTCTGCATATAGAGTTTTAAGATTGTGATAAAGGAAATGTCTGATTTGAAAGAGGGTGTGGCTGAATTGAATGTACATAAATGCCAAAAATGGCAAAAGGACACTTTGTCAGGTATGAAGCATAAAGTTCAGAAAATCTTCTGCAGGCAAGTGACAGTGGCTTTGGTAGAGATAAACGTCCCCCCAAATCCTGAATATCAATCCAGGAAGAGAAAATGAACTGAAGAGTTCCAGGTGTTCAGACTAGTTCCACCTCCACAATAAGAGTCATACAAATATTGAATTAGGACTCAGAGGGTGATGGATGAGATACGTGGATGGTTTTCTTTTTTAAAAAGGTAATTTTATTGCAAGGTTGAAAAAGGGAATGTTTAAAGAGTGCATCTGTTGTCAAAACAGGCATTGTCTGAAACCAAAACATCATTCTAGGCTAGACATTCATTTTCATCATTGAAATTCTCCCCAGCAATGACAGTTGTAGTTGTTCCCCACTTCACAGGGTTTTTTAAAGCTTCATTCCATGTCTTAACATAGTTATATTGAAATAACATACAATTCGTATTTGTCATAGCAATATTCAGATATTTTACTTTCTTCTCAATCTTAAAACCCATTTCATGTTAATGTTTTCTACTACAGATTAAGGTTACTATGGTAACTAATCATTTTGGCCGGGTGAAGAGGTTGAATTCAACTGTCCCCTTTTCGAATGTTAATTTTTGCACCTGCGGGAAAGAACTTGCCTGGACTTGTTTTAGTTTCTGTTTCCCTTCTGTGTAGGCATGTAGAGAGTCAAGCGGCTCTCACTGAGAGCCTGTAAGAATGCAGAAGCTTTTAAATATGTTTTGCTTTCTGTAAATACAATTATTTTTTATAGAAATGCCTGGTGTGTGACTTTCCTGATCTCTCCTGGGCCAAAGGCTTTCCAAGCAATCTGCCAACAGGTTATGGGCCCAGTAATCAGCCCAGTAAGCCCAGTAAAACCCAGAGAGAATAGAGAGATCAGCTCCACAGCTCATGCACAATTTAAAGGCAGGTAGCAAAGACCTGTGAAGATTTTCTTTGGAGCCACCTGGAGATTTGCCAGCAACTGCCGGTCTACAGGACAAAGAAGCCAGCTGAGGTGACTTGCAAAAGAGGGAAGAAGCCAGCCCTCAGCGATGCCTCTGGAGCGCCTATCAGAGACCAACTATTTGAATTGGGCCCTGAAGATGGAGTTGTATCTTCACAGAGAGAATCTTTGGCTGCCAATTGGTGATCAAACCCCCAAAAATCCCAGTGCTGAATGAGTGAGACAGGATGAGCAGGCTAGAGCCACCATTATCCTGGGAGTTGAGGACAATCAGCTAGTCCACATGTGAGGTATGTAGTCTGCAAAGCAACTTTGGGATGCTTTGAGAGACTTGTATGTAAAGGCAACAGCAGAGAGTAAAGTTACCCTGACAAAAAAGCTGTACAAGGCCTACCTTGCAGAAGGAGATAGCCTTCCTGAGCACCTGCATTATATTCAGCAGCTGTTTGTTGAGTTGCAGGAGAGAGGAATGGAATTTACACCTCTCACAAAATTCTATATTCTCCTGTCCTCACTAAATGAAACGTGGGACACGCTGATTTGTACCCCAGAGGCTATGCCTGAAGCAGACCTGACCCCATTGTATGTTACACAGTGCTTACTTGCTGAATGGGAGAAGAGAAAGGAAAGATTCCCCCCCCCCATCTCTTCTGGAAAGCTGCAAACAAGGGAAAAGAAGGGAAAGCAAGCTGAGGCCACAGTGCTAGCCAGCCAGCGATGCTTCACTTGTGGTTCAGCTGGACATTTGCAAAGAGACTGTGCCATGAGACCCAAGAGTAGAAAGACAGAGAAGAAGAACACAAGGGCAACACAGAAGAAGGCTCTTCAGACAGCCCAAATTGCACAGGTTGCTGAGAAGGGTAATTCTGATGTATGGGTGCTAGATTCTGGGGCCAGTTGTCATTTATGTAATTGTAAAAGCTCTTTTGTGTCACTGTCTAAAACTGAAAGACAAAGTGTATCTTTGGCTGATGGGTCTGTGACCAAAATTATGGGACAAGGTGACTTGTATTTATCCTGCTTGGGAGAAACTGTAAAAGGTGTGTTGTATGTGCCAAATTTACAATCAAACCTTTTATCTGTGGCACAATTGGCTGCAACAGGGTATATCATAACATTTAAGAAAAATGGTTGTGAGATACGAAAAAATGGGAAATTGTGTGCTACTGGTATATTAAAAGACTCCTTGTACATTGTGCAAAATGCAAGGAACCAAGCTGCAAGGCTGCAGTTGGCAACACGCCATATCATGACCAATGTGTACACCTGATGCGCAGGAGATTTGGTCATGCTAATTTCAATTATATAGCACAAATGCCACAGCTGTGTGCTGACCTAAAGATAAAACCCTGTGACAAATACTTTGACTGTGTAGTTTGCAAAGAATGCAAAACACTCAAAGCTCCTGTGAGTAAGCACATTGACAGAGTTACAACTAGACCTTTGGAAATTGTACACTCTGACATTATTGGTCCTTTTGCTCCAAGTCTTGGACAAGCAAGGTATGCAATGACCATCATTGATGATTTCTCAAGATGCACATTTATCTACATCTTAAAACACAAAGATGAGGCATTTGAGAAATTTAAAAGTTTTGTGACATGGGCAAATGGAAAATTCCCTAGGCCTGTATCTGCACTGCAATGTGATAGAGGAGGAGAGTACCTTTCTCACAAATCCAAAAGCTTCCTAGCGGAAAAAGGGATAGAACAAATTATTTCTAACCCTTATACCCCTCAGCAAAATGGGGTTGCTGAAAGAAATGGCAGAACCTTGCAAAATGCGATGGAATGCATGCTTAAAGATTCACATTTATCATTTAAGTATTGGGGAGAGGCAATATCTCCTGCCTGTTATGTACAGAACAGATTGTATAACTCTGTGATTCAGGACACTCCATTCCATTTGTTTTATGGTGTGAAACCAAAGGTAAGCCATCTTAGAGTGTTTGGTAGCACTGCTTGGGTTCATATTCCAAAACAACAGAGAAGGAAAGGAGGCCCCACAACAAATAAAGCCATCTTTGTTGGCTATGAACAAAGCCAGAGGAGCTACAGATTCATAATGGGAGAGAAGTTAATAATTAGCAAAAGCGCTTCTTTTGCTAAACAAAACTGGGGGAGATTAAACTCTAGCTCTCCAGTTGATCTGACCACCACAAGAGAACAGCAAGGACTTGCTGATGGTGATCTTTTGCCTGATGAGGACATTAAACCAGAAAAGCAAACTGAAGGTCTGTCTGATGAGACAGATGCTTCTCAGGAAAGTGATAGGAGTCAAAAGTTAACCTCTGTATTACCTCACAGATCTCAGAGAAGTAATAAAGGTGTTCCTCCATCACGTTTTCAGGCTGAAACAGTAAAGGCTTTTCACATATTCACAGAACCTGAGTCTTTAGAACAAGTGAATGCTTTACCACCTGAGATTGCACAAAATTGGCATTCTGCCATGCAACAGGAGTTAGCATCCTTGAAAGAAAATAAAACATGGAAACTGGTAACTCTACCTCCCAATGAACGCTGTCTAGGTTGTAGGTGGGTTTTCAAACTGAAAAGTGATGCTGATTGCAAAATCCAAAAATATAAAGCACTGTTAGTTGCAAAAGGGTTCACTCAAAGGAAAGATTTAGCCTTTGACAAGACTTTTGCACCAGTTATTAAAGATGAATCAATTAGATTACTGTTAAAAATTGCTGCACTCAAAGGAATGTCAGTTCACCACTATGACATTCAAACTGCATTTCTCTATGGTGATTAAGACAACAAATTATACATGCAGCAGCCCCCTGGCTATGAAAAAAGGGAGAATCTAGTCTGTGAACTGCAGAAGTCGATCTATGGGTTAGGACAAGCTGCTAGGTCCTGGAACCAAAAATTAGATGAAAAACAGCAGAATTTTGGTTTTGAAGAAGGAAAAGCAGATCCATGTGTATATGTGAAGAAAGACAAACAAGACTGTATGTATCTGTGCATTTATGTTGATGATTTGCTGCTGTTCACACCAACAGAAAAACAAAGGCTTGATTTTGAAGCCTGCATGAAAAGCCATTTCACATTAAAAAGCCTTGGAACTGTAACAAATAACTGAGGTTTGGAAATACACCGGAAGAAGAATGGTAGCTTTCTGTTAAACCAAAAGGGAGATAATGTTAAAATATTGTGAATGGAAAGACATACAGAGTTGTCAAAGAAAATTGGTTTGTGTCTTATTCTGTAGTATAAAAAGGGGAGTGTTAATATGTTGTCTACTACAGATTAAGGTTACTATGGTAACTAATCATTTTGGCTGAGTGAAGAGGTTGAATTTAATTGTCCCCTTTTCACGGGTTAATGGTTGCATTGCCTAAGGGAGGAACTTGCCTGAACTTGTTTTAGTTTCAGTTTCTCTTCTGTGTAGCCTTGCAGAGAATATGCAGCTCAGAGAAATCTCTCCTCTCAGCAAGAGGCCTTTAAATATGTTTGCTTTCGGTAAATAAAATTATTTTTATAGAAATGCCTGGTGTGTGACTTCTGATCTCTCCTGGGCCAAATGCTTTCCAGCACTCTGCCAACATCTGCCACCGGGCTTGGGGTAGGGAGGAGAATCGACATACTTGGGGTTGGCTGTTGCCTTGAAGTGCCCCTGCTATATGATCGCTGAAGAGATTATAGCCATCTGGATTTTATGAGCTGGGGTAGATAAGAAATTGTTTTGGTCTTAATGGGATTTTATTGGAATTTTACTGTGTTTTTATCTGAGTATTTAAGGTATATTTATTTTGTGTTGCGAAATGCCCAGAGTCCCTCCTGTCGGAGGAGATGGGCGGTGACAAATTTGATAAATAAACAAATAAATAAATAAATAAGCCAGACCATTCTCTTGGAGGCATGTATGGGTGTCCCTGAGAGTGGTAATCTCCCTTCTGTTGGGATTCATGACAAAAGTCTTATAACTGGAAGGAGATTTCAATAGAAAAGAAAATACTGTATGTAGATCAGGGTTGAACTGTGGAGACCTTGCTGCTCTCTCAGATTGGCTGTTTGCTTGCAGACCTTTCATTACCTGACTAGGTAACAAAATCAGTGCTCCCGCTGATGATGCGGATGATAAGACTGATGATGTTATCTGGTTGGGTGATGACACATCTGCAAGCAAACAACCATGCTCAGAAAGCAACAAGGACTCCACAGAAAGGGGATTGATTTACATGACATACATCAGAGGAATAAGCAAAACCCAGCAGCAAACTGACTACTCAAAAAAGCGTCCCAAAGCACATGATCCGTCTATCTGTGCCTGGGAAGAAAAGCAGAAAAAGTGAGCTGAGATTAGCAGTCTCTAGATCAAGATCCATCAGGGGGAAAAAGAAGGAACCCAGAGTAAATCCTTAATGGTCTATCTCCACTCTGCTGACCGCTTCCTAGTCATTTGGTCAGGAGATGCTGAAGAGTCATTGCCACCCAATTCATTAGTGAGACAGCAATTGTTTATGTTCCTCAGATGCGGCCCATTGTGAAAAGTGTCCTGATGACCAGCATTCCAATGAGAGGCGAGATCAATGTCTCCCCAAAGTTATAAGCTTCCTCTCCTATCAAGAAAACTTGGGTCTCATCCTGGCTCTCATTGCTTCTTTTTTGTCTCTAATCACTGGCTTTGTCCTAGGACTCTTCATTAAATACCAAGAAACCCCCATTGTCAAAGCCAACAACCGGGACCTCACCTACATTCTCCTGGTTTCTCTTCTCCTTTCCTTCTTAACCTCCTTTCTATTCATTGGACACCCAAAGCAGGGACCTGCCTTCTTCGACAAACTACCTTCAGTGTTGTTTTCTCGGTTGCCGTTTCTTCCTTGCTGGCCAAGACTGTCATGGTGGTGGTGGCCTTTCTGGCCACCAAGCCAGGCAGCAGGATGAGCAAATGGCTGGAGAAGAGTCTGGCTAATTCCATTGTCTTGTCCTGCTCTGGTGTTCAGGTGGGCATCTGTATGTTATGGCTGTTAATCTCTCCCCCATTTCCAGATTCCAATCTGCATTCCCAACCAGGAGAGATCCTGCTGTAATGTAATGAAGGCTCAGTCACCATGTTCTGCACTGCCCTTAGCTATATGGGTTTTCTGGCCAGCATCTGCTTCTTGCTGGCTTTTGTACCTCACAAACTTCCAGGGACCTTCAAGGAAGCCAAGCTGATCACTTTCAGCATGTTGGTTTTCTGCAGTGTTTGGATCTCTTTATTCCCACCTACCTGAGCACCAAAGGGAAATACATGGTTGCCTTCAATTCTTCTCTATTCTGGCCTCCAGCCTGGGCTTACTGGGCTGCATTTTTGTCCCCAAATGCTACATCATTATTCTGAGACCTGACATGAACACCAAAGAGCATCTAATGATGACAACAAACGTGGGATCCTGATTTTAATACCTATTTTTGTGTAATTTATTGGTAATTTAAAATAATATCACTTGGAAGGAAATTCTTTATACAGGTTCTATCCAAATTTCTTTTTTTGATGTGAGTTATGAATTATAATGATTCAGGAAAGAAGCTGCTGTAGCAACAGATGATCGTTTAAATAGGTATATTCTTTATCACAATCGGACTTTAAATTGCATCATGATCATGATTTCCGGCATTAATACATTTTATGAAACCAATATAGATAAATGTTCACCAGAGTAGTGTTCATGAACTCAATTTTATATGAGATGTAAAAACTATTTGTAATTATGATTGTGGTTTTTTTGCTATTTTGGAGTGGTGCATTTTATCTTCAGGTGGTTGACTGTATTTCAACTGCTAGTTTGTGATCACTTTGAATGATTTTTATTCATTTCAATACATATTGCTGTGGTCTATTTTCAATGGTTAACTATGGGATGGCTCATATTGTTGGTCAAAACGTCAAATACACCCTTTCCCGAGATCCAGCTTGCACCCACCCATTCTGCCTTCCTGAAGGCCTTGAAGAGCTGGCTCTTCCCTCAAGATGGTGTGTGGGGAGTGTTGCCCTCGGGAGCCATGAGTTGTTATATGGCTTTTATTGAGTGTGAAGGATAGCCTTTTCCATAAGGACAGAATGTAGATTGCTCATTTCCTGAGCAGTAGCTGTAATAGTCTACTGCTAATACTAATAGTCTACTAATAGTCAATAGCAGTAATGACAAGGAGTCTGTCAGAATCTGAACGATGAATAAATATGGCAGAAGTTTCCATTCTGGCTTCCATTCTTTAAGGTTCTGTTCTCCTGAGTTACATCTTTCATATCTAATTCTGTTAATATATAAATCACAAAAATTAGAATATAAGAAGTACTTTTCCTGACAAATACTTTTAGTCGATTGTAAGAGACTCCCCCTGCAGGAGAAATGGTACCAGTACCAAGAATGTGGTACATGCTTTCATTTTTGGTCTCTTTTCCTGAATTACTGAGAGTTTTCACAATAAAGAAAACCTGGGACCCCCACATGGATGAGAAGTCCTATAGTACAGAAAATATTTTGTTAATTGTTCAGCTTGTGATGACATCACACAGTCCACATAGAAGAGAAATGATACAAATGGTACAAGGGGATCCACACTGGAGAGAGGCCCTATTCGGAGTGTGGGGAATGCTGAGTCACCAAATACTTCATACAGAGAAGAAAAACTATCAATGCACTGAGCGTGGGAATGATTTTGCTGAGAAGTCTACAACTGGCATCACCAAGGATTCCATATGGGAGAGAGACCATATAGATCCCATCAGTGGAAAATACTTTGTTTACCCTTTGTCTGTTTGAAAAAGATTCACACTGGGGGACACCTAATAAGTAATTTGAGGATGGGTCCTGTTTTTCTCAGAAGTCGGAGGTTAAAATCTATATGAGTATCCGTCCTGGGAAGAAACCTGATCTATGCATGGAATGTGAGAATTATTTTGCTTATTACTCCTTTCAGTTGAAATATCACTAAGTTCGTGCCAGATGACCACTTTGGAGAAAAGCCCAAAGTAAGGAGAATTAGTGGACTATATAAGCAAAGACGGTGCAATTCCCTATCTGGAAGGGTGATCCGTCTCTGAAGGACAAAGCAGGAATGCCAATTGCCTCATGAAAGGTAAGCAAGGACAAAGTGTGAAATGGAACTACAGGAGATGAATGACCGACTGTATACAGCACCTCCTTTATCTGGAGAAAAGTTAATAGCACCAACAGAGAGGCAGTTTGGTGTTGTGGTGAAGGCATCAGGCTAGAAAGTGGGAAACTGTGAGTTCTAGTCCCACCTTAGACCCAAAGCCAGCTGGGTGACCTTGGGCCAGCCACTCCCTCTCAGCCCTAGGAAGGAGGCAATGGCAAACTAGAGCTGTCCCAGGTTATTTCCCCTTGGCTTAGGTGGAGTAGCTTTAGTCCGACAAGATTCCGTCTACAGGGAGTGAGCAAATGAAGAACTGGAGTTTGTCTGGACCGATTCCTGGTCATTCCTGGGCTGGGCCTGACACCAACTGAGGACCTGACCCTGAAGGCAGAAGCAAGCAGCCACGTCCAGGAGACATTGGAAGAGACAACAGAATGACCGCATTTGAGCAGGGAGGAGAGTGAGTTTGGCTCCTGGACTCGTCATGCAATACGGTGTCATGGGTCTCTAGAGCGGTTTTAAAGGTCCCAAGTAAAAGCTACCAAAGGTTCACAGTTAGAGGTGGGACACTGTCTCTTTTTCCTTCTTGGATGCCGCAGAGTGAAGCAAAGCACACTATAGAGAACCCCATCCTGCTGATGGAAGACTGTACTATAAGTTGTACCCCAAGAATACGTTTCTCAAGTAAAGGGAATAAAAAGTTTCCTGAGCTTTTTCTTCATGATTTTTGAATTGGAACGATGCCCATGAGTCACACAATGTTTTTCCCCTCATGCACAGCAGCACGTGAAGTCATCCAGAGGCTCAGCTGGGATCCCCACTCCTGGTCTATTTATCACAATCACTGTGATTTCTTCTCCTTGCACCAAAGCCTGTGGGATTCCTTCCACCCAGGGTCATTTTGAAACCAAGGCAGGGATACTTAGTAACTCTCATCAACAAACTTGACAAATATTTAGTAACGCCTATAAAAACATGAAAATCTGGTCCACAATTATCACAAGGACTGTGGAGAGCATTGGGCAGGATTCATGTTGGCAGGGACCATGCCAGTCTGAAAGGTAATGCTTCCTGTGGCAGATCTGGTACCAGGCTGTATTTCCTATCCTCTCGATCAAGCTCATGCATCTGTGCTCCTGGCTGGAGAATTGAGCTTCTCTGAAGACAGCCAAGGCCAGTGGGGCTGGTCGCAGAGAAGAATAGCGGATCTCCACCATGAGAGGTGAAATTCTGCTGCTGCTGCTTCTCCTGGTGTCCTGCTTTCCTTGTGGGACACTGATGACCAAATGTCCACTGAAAGTGCAAAAAGAGGAAGAATACGCATTTAATTACTACAAGCCGGGAGACCTCCTGATTGGTGGAATCATATCTACATCTAGCACTATATTTCATCCATACATTTTCTTTAAGCCTCCAACCAACACATTTGAAAGGTAATTCCTGATGTGTACTTAACCCTGCTGATTAATTTAATCCTTTCCACTGTCTTCTTTTAATAGGGAAGTTCCCACCTATGGTACCTGGTCTTGGTCACCTTTTTCCTCTTTATTTAGTCTAAGGAAAAGGCTTAAATTTGGCAGGGGGTTGTGTGCCTTGGTTCTTCACAAAATCACTCTGAGTGATGCCAGGGAGCGTCACCAAACACTCTTTTAGCTGAAGGCAAAGAAATGAGATTCTTTCCCATTTTAGATTCCCCTTCTCTTCAATGTCCTTCATGATGCACTGCTGTCTATCATCTGTCTGTCTGTCTGCCTATCTGACTGTCTCTATCACTATCTCTCATCTTTCCCCTCCCGGGCAAGTGGCCACAGTCCTCCCCCATTGGCTTTCAGCTTTCTTTCTAAAGATGGCTTGTGAGCCACTTTGCATCCCAGAACAAGGGAGAGGCTGGCATTCAGCTTAGCATGGCAGTACACCAGCTTCCTGTTTAATTTTTCTTTAAAGTAATAGAAAGCTTTTTAAATTTTTAAGAACTAAAGAGACCAGGGAGGGTGGAAAACAGAAAGGGAAGTGGCCATGGGCATATCATCTCTTAGCACTATCAAAGGTCCCTTGGATTTGGAAGGAATTCAACAGAAGCCATTTCAGCCTTTCCAAAAAAAGTTAAAGCACATTTCAGGTGGGTGGTAACTTTTCTACACCGTGAGGTAGAAATCTGTCACCGATCCGCTGAGGTAAATTCCATGTACCTCATATTGACCTTTATACTCTTATTTTATACATTTCATTTTCAACATTGCCAGATATAAATTAGCATTAAAAGAAAACTGTCCTTCCTGGAAAAAAAATGCTTGCAGACTATGAAGAAAGTAACTAAAAATTAAAATCAGTATTAATAGCATAGAATTACTATAGTGATTAATATTGATACATAACAGGATCACCATGTGCTGTTGAATATGGTGAAATATTGTAGCATGTTAATCCATTCAATATTGTATCTGAAAATAAGATAAAAAGCAAAAGCAAAAATATTATTCAATGCCAAAGGAATGTTAAGATATAGCAGTGAATAGCATAATGTCAAACGACTGAATAAATAGCTCCTTGAATCTCTCTGTGAAAGAAGCAATGAAGGAACACAACGCTGAAGGGTTTCAACCTGCCCAGAATGACGGAGCATCACTCTGGAAGAAGGTTCTTCCCTTTCCTTCCTCCAAGAGCAGCCAAAGGACGAGTGTGACATTTATCTCAAGCTGAAGCCCCCTCTGGGGATGAGCACTTCCAGCTGCCTTAGATGGGGCACAGGACTAACTAGATCCTCTGCTGGTGACAGTGAGGTTGTCATTTTCACCAGTCCTCAAGTCAGGGTTGACTCTTTGCCATCCACATAGATAGTCTTTCTCTAGGATGGTCTGTTCTTGACCGGGCCTTTTAAGTCTCTGAATAAGGAGATTGGGAATAACTTAGGAAAAAAAGAAGAAGGAGAAGGAGAAGAAGGAGAAGAAGAAGGAGAAGAAGGAGAAGAAGAAGGAGAAGAAGGAGAAGGAGAAGGAGAAGGAGAAGGAGAAGGAGAAGGAGAAGGAGAAGAAGAAGAAGAAGAAGAAGAAGAAGAAGAAGAAGAAGAAGAAGAAGAAGAAGAAGAAGAAGAAGAAGAAGAAGAAGAAGAAGAAGAAGAAGAAGAAGAAGAAGAAGAAGAAGAAGACTTGGGGCACTCCATTTGGTGTTAGAGCATATTGAGCAAAATCAGTAGGTGTTTGACTGAGTAACCAACTGAAGCCAATTGTGACCAGCCAACCTGCAATAGGACAACAAGAGAGATTTTTCAGTATAGATCAATAGCTTAAGAGACAAAGATAATTGGAATTCAAAGCAGCAAACAATAAATGAAACACGACGGTCAAAATATTTTGCCAGAATAGTTCCTTTCAAATATCGATACAACTGCTAGTCAAAGAAATCCTAGATGAAATACGCTCAGGGAGCACCAAAGCCTCCATAGATGAAATATCCTACAAAAAAGAGATGTACAGCATTAAACAGAAACCAGACTGCAGATTTGGGGATGGTTTCCCGTAATGAATCAATGCGTCCAGCGGCTAAGATCCTTGATCCGTTTCATTCCTTATTATGAGTATCTTAGTTTTGCTGGAGGGGTATTCCTCTAAGTTGGAAAAAATAATACAGCTCATTGTCTTGGATTGAAGCTCCCACCGGTATCAGAGGGACTGTCCTGATAGGAATGTCCAGAGAAATTTATCACCTGGAAAGGCCCTGGAAATAAATGGCAGTGGGATTAGCTATTTTTTGAGGGAGCAATGAGTGCCTGACCATTGTTAGCATTGCAACGTTGTGACCGTGAGGCTCTGGTTCACCGTTCTTTGCCCTTCATGAGATCAACCAGATCAGTTTAAGGTTTTAGGCTGATCCACTCCATCACTATTCCACTGATTTCAGAGTGTGGATTTCTGAATGGTTCTTAGCATAGTCATAAGACAGAATTCAAATGTTTTGTTAAAAATGCCCCTACCACCTGTCCTTATAAACCAAAGACGACAACCTATTAATATCTCCTGTGTTGTAGTATCCAGGGTATGAGTTTCAGCCAGATCTTGCCATTCCTGTTTGCCATTCATGAGATCAATCAGCGTCCTAGGCTGCTCCACAATTTCACCCTGGGCTACAGCCTCTATGAGAACTTCTTCAGTGCAAGAATGACATATGAAGCCATGCTGGACGTGCTATCAACGGGGCAGGAGAATGTCCCGAACTACAGATGTGGAAGACAAAAACATCTGTTGACAGTGCTTGAAGGAACTGATTCCGAGTTCTTTCATCATGTGACAACCATGCTGGGCATCTACAAAATCCCACAGGTAAGAATGGATGCTGAAGTAATTCCAGTTTGTAAAGTCTCCAGAAAGTCCAAAAGATAGCCCTGGTGGATATCAAAAAATAAAAATGGGCAATTGATGGGGCTTAAAGGACACTTGAAATAGTCTGCACGCAAATACATTTCTCTTCACTCTGGGATTAGTTAATGGCATAGGTGTTGAAAAATAAGCTGGTTTCCCAGAGTTCCCCTTTCCTTGCTACTGAATTACTCACATTCTAAGCAAGAGAGTGACTGGCAATTGGGAAAGCCGATTTCATGGTTCAGACCTAAGACTAGGGGGAAAGGACATCTCTGTAGTGGAGAATCAGCAAGATAATCACTCCCTTTTTCTCTTTCACTGAAGATCAACTATGGGGTCATCAGCCACATTCCTGAGCAGAAAAAGCATTTCCCTTTCTTCTACCGGCTGAGTCCAAAACAAGAGCCTCCTCACTTGGCGATTGTCAAACTGCTCCTGCATTTCCGGTGGACGTGGATCGGCCTCGCTGTTCCAGACAGTGAAAGTGGAGAAAGGTTCAGGAGTTCCTTTGTGCCTGCAGCCCTCAAGAAAGGGGTTTGCGTTGCCTTCTCAGAAACCATTCCACTGTTGTATACAGTAGGCGAAGAAAAAAAAAGGATTTCTAATTTGAACAACAGGGAAGTCAAAATTATTGTTCTTCAGTTGGACTTTCAGGCCACAATAGTGCTAGCAATGCTAATCCGATATTTAGAAAAATCAGAAAAGGTGTTTGGGGAGAAAGTGTGGATTGCAACAACTTTGCCAGACATATCTGTGAGATTGTTTTATCGAATGATTGATCTCCAGCATAAACATCTTTTGTTATCTTTCTTAACTCTGGCAAACAAAAGGACACAAAATTATGATTTTAACACATATTTGTCTGCCAGTCAGAAATTTGGGGAGGCAGCATTTCAGTGTTCCTCTTCACACCCTATTTTTTCTAAGAAAGTTTGGAAGAGATGCACAGAAAGAGAGAAGTGGGAGATCCCTCCCCGTGATTTGGTTGCCAGAATTCTGTCTGAGGACGCCTCCAGTATTCCCACTTCAGTCCAGGCTGTGGCCAGAGTCCTCCATGCTGTCTCTTCCCCCCGACTGACCCAGAGGAGAATCAGGGTTGGCGACTATGTACAGCCATGGCAAGTAAGACTTTTCTCTCAATTTCTGCTAATGACCCACATTAAATTCTCTTGTATTTGTTAAAAATGGGCAGCGTTGGACATGAGGTGGGATAGTCCCCACAGCAATTGCCCAAGTTTGAGTGTTTGTTCTGACCAAATGTGGAGGCTTGGAGAGAAAGAAGGAGAGATTCTGCTATTAGATCTCCCAAAGTGAAGGGATGTGCTGGTTTGAGAAGCTGGGAGAACAGGAAATGAAGAGGAAGGCTCTTTCCCTATTTGCAGAATAAATCAGCTTCAGGATGTTACAGAAACCATCAGGTTTCTTGACCATCCAACATTGACCTCATTTAGCTTCTAGATCAGGGATTTTTTTTCTCACTTCCTGTCCTTCCAGCTTAAGAGGATGTGGGTTCTGTGCCCATTCCAGGGTCTTCAGGGAACACCCAGGTCAGCTGACTTTCTTTACAATGCAGCTTCTTAAACAAATTGTTCATCAACTTTTTCTTCTCTATTGGTCCTCTCACTTAGGACTTGATACCAAGATCTTTTCCTGGCTCTTTCTCCTCCTTTGAAAGTCAAATCTTAGAATGGGTAGCCCAATCTTTACTCCCAACCCTTCCCATCACCACCTCTTGGTTTCATAAAGCGGTGAAGTAATAAGTTGCAGAACCCAGGGAGACCAGAAAGTAATACACTCTCACGATATTTGCTGCCTCCTTTGCCTTTCTTTTGGTGAACCTCCAAGTGGACTGTGGGGTTTCTGCATCCCAGCATCTGTGAAAAGAAGCAGCCTCTCTGGTTTTGCTGCCTTCCGTTTTCAGGGCATCAACAGGCAAAGGAACGTCCATCCTCAAGACATAGCACAGCGGCAGGAATGGGGCAGGTCTGGCAGCAGGACTATCTGTCATCTCTGGACCTCTTGCGTGGCCCTTCTTCTACACCCAGCTCTTAGCTGTATCGAAACAAACACCAAGATCAGAAAGAGAAGAGTTCCTTAGGATGTGTCTCCTCTTCCAGACTGGATGTTTGAACTTTGCCCGTTTTCCATGTGTTTCTACTTCCCAATCATTCCTCCCTTTTTCATATCATCAACCTTCAAAGCTTAGTTGCCCCTGCTAGGAGGACATATTCCATTCAACATTAGAGGGACAGGAAGATGTGGCCACCGCTGTTGTGCAGCTCTGTTGGACCATGTCCCACACATGCTGTGTCCAACTCTTTAGATATATTACCTTCCACCTTTTGCTGCTCTTACTCACCAAAAAAAATATATTTTAGGTGGAGCACCTGAGGTTCACCTGAGGCTTTCTCACTCAAGAGCTGCAGAAGTGATGAAGGCAGTGTGATGGGGACAAGGCACAAAAAGGATATTGCCAAGGCTGGTTTCTGACATGCTTAGGTGCAAGTAAGGAAAGGCCCAGAAAAGCACTTTCACACACTTTACCAAATCCCAAGACCTCTTGTCCATTTCAGGGGCTTTCTGTATCACTAGTCAACTTCAGCTTCCTGCCAAGGTACCAGGTCTGCCAATCATATACAGTACCAGGAGATCCTCATCTGAAAACACAGGATATTTCTGCAAAGCTGAAGCACTGCAAAGGTGGAATGGTACAAATCAGGAATGTCCCTGTAGGTAGATGCTGAAGCCAAATATGTATTTTTTCAGCACCCAGATGGTTGGATGGTTCCTTCTAGAAAATGACATGGCTGAAGACAGTAGGTGAGGGGGCAACAAGCTGGTCAGAGATCTTTTGAGAAACAGAAAGGCCATACAGATTAAGTCCCTAAGCAGATTCGTCCCAAATGTTGGAGAAAGTAGAGCTTACCTGAAGCACCCCACTTTTGAACTAGGGCTCGAATGGGAATGCGTAAGGTACAGTGGTAATTCTCAATGTCTTTCTAGTTTCATCCCTTTCTAAGAAACTTCCAGCTTCACAATCTTACTGAGGATGACGTTTATTTGGATGAGAATGGAGATCCTGCTGCTGATTTTGATATCATGGAGTGGGCAGTATTTCCCAACAAGTCTGCTGCTGGGGTGACAATTGGAAAGATCGAAAGAGAGCCCTCTTCAGAAGTCAAGATCTCCATCAATCAGAGTGCCATCATATGGCCAACGTCATTTAACCAGGTAGCTGAGTCTGACTGTATGTGTGTGTGTGTTTTTTTATTTTTCTGCTCCTATATATCTGAGTTTGAGGATTATTATGTAGAGTAACAGAATCTTGCAAGTCGGAATGCCCTTTCACCCTCCGTCACATCTATCTGTTTGAGAACTAGAGAGGGTCTTGGCTGAGACATTTACATACATTTCAGTCCTTCCATGGACTCAGGCCTCTTTTATCGGACCGTTCTCTTGGTAGTGACTCTGCCACCCGTCCCTCAAGGCCATTCCCACTGCCTTCTGCAGCTTTGGACTACATTACTCAGAGTTTGTTATTTTTGGCCATTCAAACTCAAGCTGGTGATATTTGCAGTCTACACTGCCTGTTGCCTTTTCTTTTCTTTTTTAAAAATAGCTTTTATTAAAATAAAATTGTACATAAGATTAAAAAACTAGTGAAACATAAAAGGAATGAAAAGAAATGAGCCTTCTCTAGTTGGTTGTCCATAACTCCCAATAAGAAAAATTCTCATTTCATCTGAATATTAATCTCTTAAACGCTCTGCATTACCATCTGTATTTGTGTCCAATATCTTCTCCCTTTTTCACAAGTCCACCACGCATGATAAAATGTCCCTTCAGGTTTTGCACATTTCCAACAGTAATTAGAAGTCCCCTAATACATCTTTGAAAATGTCTCTGGTGTTGTACTGTATGCCAAAAATACATCATCTTAGAAAAGTTCTCTTTTAAATTGTAAAACAATGTGGATTTTAAACCTTTTAACTGCATTCTCTGCCACTGATCCATCTGAATATTATCAACAAAGTTCTTGCCCATAGCTTGTTTAATTTGCTCTTCTTCTGTTTCAAATCTCAGCAAAAGTTTAAACATTTTAGCAATCACATGTTCATCATTTGTACAAAATTCATTTTCAAAATCTGTTTTCTCATATTCTGTTCCTGCTACTTTTTATCTGTATTAATTCTTTCTCTTAATTGTGCACATGAAAACCACTGAAAACTAAATCCCTCTACCATCAATGCTTCTCTCAATTCCATCTTCAGCTCTTTGTTTTCCTGGACCAGCAAATCTTTCTAGGATAACCATTTTTCTTTGCCCACTGTTTCTTTTCTATAAAATGTTTCTTGGGCTGAGGCCAACAAAAGTGTTTTAGGCATAGCCTGGGTTTTTTATCTGTTCTATATTCATACTGTGACACTCCTGATATAATGATTTTTAAAATCTACATGTACTTTAACTTTTTCATACGATAAATAACCACACCATCCAAATCAGACCATTCTAAAAGGCTCTTGTTTCTTTTTTATTATCATTAAAGTTTATTAGATTTTCAAGATCAAAAGATAACAGCTAACAAAAAGGAAAAATTAGGATAGAAAGTAAAATATAAGAATAGAGTGCAAAAAAAGAGAAAGTCAAAAGTGCAGGAAAAGAAAAAGAAAGAAAAGAAAATACTAAAAAAGAATGACTCCTGACTTCCTTCCCAACAGATATGTGTACATTTACCTTAAGTTTTTTACTCTAAATGTAGAACAGGGCTTTCATTCTTTCTATTGTCCATTATTATTTCTAATCATCAAATCCATATATCATGATTTCTTTTTTTTCTGCTTCATGCAAAATGTCCAGAAGGGGTTTCCAGGTAGCTTTGAAATTATTCAGTGTCTTTTCTCTAATCAAAGCTGTCAATTTCACCATCTCAGCCAATTCCATTCACTTTCCAACCAATCTTCCACTGTGGGTAATTCCAGATCTTTCCATTTTTCTGCAGATAAGATCCTTCCTGCTCAAATTGTTAAAAGCTTTCTCTGCATCCAGAAAAATCAGCGCCACTTGTTTTAGGGTTGTAAGTTGTATGTATTCAATGATATCCAACACAGTCCTCACAATGTCTCTTCATTGCCTTTTGGGTAAAGACCCACATTGATCATCATGAATAAAGACCTGTAAAATCTCCTTCAATCTATCAGCCAATATTTGGGTAAATATTCCATAATCATTATCAGCCATGAAATCAGTCTATAATTCTTAGTTAAAGTAAGAACTTGTCCCTCCTTTGGTAATGAGGCAATTCTGGACTCTTTCCAAGATTCTGGCATTGCAGAAAGGTTGTAAAAGTTGACCCTCAAAACATTTGTAATACGAACTGGGAAGTCCATCTGACCCTGGTGCTTTCCCTACTTTAATCTTTTTTATTTCTTCAGCTACCTCAAAAGTTCTTCTAGAACTATTCATAGATGGTTTCTCTGATTGAGAAAGTTTTGGCAACTTTTTTTTCTTCAAATATTCATCCACCTTTTCCAGGGAGACCTCCTGTTTTTTAATACAGATTTGAATAAAATTCATAGAACAATTTCCAAAATCTCTCTCTCACTGCTGTTATCATATATAAAAGCAAACTTCTATGGATTCTTTCCAATGGGTCATCAAAATTGACCACTGATGCTTCGTTATCATTTCTCATGGAGATCTCTTCTCCACCACATCCATTTGACCCTCCTCCAAGTCTCCTTTAAATTTTCCCAAGAATTCTCTGGCTTTTTGAACAGAGGTCAATCGAAATCTTGTCTGTTCAAAGGGAAAAATTTCATTGTATTTTATTACATTGTAATTTTAACATTGTAAATTTACTAGGTAAATTTAAAACATAGTTTTGAAATTACATTGTATTTTAACTATATGTGTTGAAATTGAATAAAGTTTTCATTAAAAGAAAAAAAAAGACAACAGTGAAAATTGCTACTTCCAATTAATCCCAGCGAAATGGGGTCTTCTGTTTCATTATCTCAGAAAAAATATCTTTTCTCTTACTTAAAATTCTAATAGGAATCTCCTATCACATAATTATATCTACATCTTCAATCGTGTATTAAAATGGCAATGTGGAACTTGGTACCTCATTGTTTTTCTCACAGAGGGCACTAATACATCCCTTGGAACATGCCTTCTTGCAGCAAAACAGGAATTTATCTGATACACCTTCCCAATTTCTTCGTCAATTTTTTCCCCTTCCCAATTGAAAAACTCTGGCAATGCCTGAACAACCTTTCTTCTTACATCGGCATCTGGATTCTCTGGAATGGCTCTAAACCTCAGGCAGAATTCCTTCTCTCTAAGCTCCATCAGAGCCACATTGTCCTTTCCTCTTTCTAATCCATAGCCCTAGCTTCTCCTGTATTCTCCAAAGTTTCAATTCTATCATTAACTTGTTCTGTTTTTTTTCCAGACATTTGTTTTACAGAATCATCCATCTTACCCAATCTTTCATCCACATTTCTTTCAAGAGTCATAAATTCAGTTCAGGATCTTTAAATGTTTTTACTGTCAAGAACCAGTCTCAGGGCAACCTCTCCTTCCCCTCATTGCAAATCCAGCTTTTCGAAAGGATCCCTGGAAGATAAACCCAACTCGGGGGTGGCATTTAATTAGGAACCCATTGGGACATTTGTTAGGATTCAGTTCATTGCTCTGGTGAACAATTATGGTGCATAAAGATGGGTATTAACTTTGCACACTGTGTAAAACACATCTCTGTCATGTTCAAAATACCATGATTATAAGAAACCATGGTTCAACCCAGTTCATCAACCCAAGCTGTAACTAGTTTTCATTCAGATATGTAATCCCCCTGATTCATATATTTCCCCACATTTTCTTTCTGTCTAGAAGGTGCCTTTCTCAAGGTGTACTGAAAGTTGTCTCCCAGGATACACCAAGCTCACAAGAGAGGGAGCCCCAGTTTGCTGCTACGACTGTTCTCCGTGTATGGAAGGAACAGTCTCCATGCAGGAAGGTAAGTGGCTCAAGAGCAAGGAAGGAGCACCATCCAAGTTCAAACCAAGCCTGATCGTGATTAACTCCCAAGCCCACTGAAGCATGTAAAATGCTTCCATCTGCTGAGGAAGCCTCCATTCTACTAACCTGGCTATCTATTTTACTGGCAAGATGCCCCATAAGCCAGACCGTTCTCTTGGAGGCATGTGTGGGTGTCGCTGAGAGTGGAAATCTCCCTTCTGCTGGGCTTAGTGACACAAGTCTTATAACAGGAAGGAGTTTTCAATAGAAGAGAATGTATACGGTGGTGGTTCTTACCGGGGATTACAAAGATTGCGCTTATGGGGGTGGGGAGAGGTGAAAGTTTTGGTGGATTTGTGTAATATAAATACCCTGGTTCTAAATGTTGAAAAAACTAAGGAGATCTTCATCGATTTTAGAAAGAGCTGGCTCAGCCATACACCACTCTATTAAGGACATAGCTGGGGACTCAGTCAGTAGCATGAGGTTCCTGGGGATGCAGACGACAAATAGTCTGACCTGGGCTCTCAAGGCTGCCTCCTTGGTACAATTGGCACAGCAGCATTTGCATTTTCAGCACCAGACAAGGGAAAACACCCCCTCCCTCCACCTCCCCTCCTCCTTACTCTCTATATAGGCACTAGGGAGAGTGCATTGACCAATTGCCTTTCCACCTGGTTTCAAGGCTGTAGTGCCTCAGATAAGAAGTCTGTGCAGCGGGTGGTGAGGGCAGCAGAGAGGATAATGGGGATCTCACGTCCTCCCATTCAGGACAGAGCGTATAGTGAAATATTGTCAGTGACCCCTCCCACCCACATTGCAGCTTGTTCTGCTTGTGATCCTCTGGTAAAAGGTTCCTCTGCATTCAATGCAGAACAGCTGGATTGGGTAATTGATTGATTGATTGATTGATGAAATATAGCCACCACCCATCTCCCCCAAAAGAGGGACTCTGGGCAATTTACAATAAAATCAAGTGCAAAAGATAAGCATTAAAATGGCATAAAACAGTCAGTATAAAATAGTTGTAATAGTTTTGTCCCCTGGGCTATTACATTCCTGAACTCTTCATAATCCCCTCTCAATTCATTGTGGTGCATGTTGTATGTAGGATGGTGATATTTATTAGGGATAATGATAAGGAGAGTGCAATGGGAAAGAATGTATATCATATCTTATAGTTATTATTTTTTGTGAGACAATTGCAATGAAATTTCTTTGTAATTGGACTTTGGTGTATAGTGGAATGACAATAAAAGTATTCCTTTGCATTACATTCCATATTCTATTCTATCCTATCCTATTCATGTAGATCAGGGTTGAACTGTGAAGACTTTGGTGCTCTCTCAGCTTGGCTCTTTGCTTGCAGACCTTTCATTACCTGACTAGGTAACACCATCCGTGCTCCCGCTGATGATGCTGATGATAACACTGATGGAGTTACCTGGTTGGGTGATGACACATCTGCAAACAAACAACCATGCTCAGAAAGCACCAAGGACTCCACAGAAAGGGGATTGATTTACAGGAGAAGTATTAGAGGAATAAGCAAAACCCAGCACCAAACGGACTACCAGAGAAAGCGTCCTAAAGCACATGATCTGTCTATCTGAGCATAGGAAGAAAAACAGAAAAAGTGAGCTGAGATTAGCAGTCTTTAGGTCAAGAGCCATCAGTGTGAGACAAAATGAACCCAGAGGAAATCCTTAATGCTCTATCTCCACTCTGCTGACCCCTTCCTAGTCATTTGGTCAGGAGATGCAGAAGAGTCATTGCCACCCAATTCATTAGTTAGACAACAATTATTTTTGTTTTTCAGATGCAGCCCGTTGCGAAAAGTGTCCCGATGACCAGCATTCCAATGAGAAGCGAGATCAATGTCTCCCCAAAGTTATAATCTTCCTCTCCTATCAAGAAAAGTTGGGTCTCATCCTGGTTCTCATTGCTTCTTTTTTGTCTCTAATTACTGGCTTTGTCCTAGGACTCTTCATTAAATACCAAGAAACCGCCATTGTTAAAGCCAACAACCGGGACCTCACCTACATTCTCCTGGTTTCTCTTCTCCTTTCCTTCTTGACCTCCTTTCTATTCATTGGACACCCCAAGAAAGTGACCTGCCTTCTTCGACAAACGGCCTTCAGTGTTCTTTTCTCAGTTGCCGTGTCTTCCTTGCTGGCCAAGACCGTCATGGTGGTGGTGGCCTTTCTGGCCACAAAGCCAGGTAGCAGGATGAGGAAATGGCTGGCAAAGGGCCTAGCTAATTCCATTGTCCTGTCCTGCTCCAGTGTTCAGCTTGGCATCTCTCTCTTATGGCTGGGAATGTCTCCCCCATTTCCAGATTTCAATCTGCATTCCCAACCAGGACAGATCCTGTTGCAATGTAATGAAGGCTCAGTCACCATGTTCTATACTGCCCTTGGCTACATGGGTTTTCTGGCCTCCACCTGCTTCTTGCTGGCTTTCCTAGCCCGCAACCTTCCAGGGTCCTTCAATGAAGCCAAATTGATCACCTTCAGCATGTTGGTTTTCTGCAGCGTTTGGGTCTCCTTTGTCCCCACCTACCTGAGCACCAAAGGGAAATACATGGTGGCTGTGGAGATCTTCTCCATCCTGGCCTCCAGTCTTGGCTTACTGGGATGCATTTTTGTCCCCAAATGCTACATCATTATTCTGAGACCTGACTTGAATGTGAAGGAGCATCTGCTGATCAAAACTGATCAGGCCTCTTAATTTTGGAATCTATCTTTTTTTTTAAGAACCTACTGGTAATTTAAAGTAATATCACTTAGAATTAAAAGTGCTTTATATGTGTTCTTAAGTCTTCCTTTCTTGAATGTGACCTTCAACTTTAATGACAGAGAAATGAAATAAATTAATTAAATTCCATAATTGTATTTTTTACCATAATCCATATTCAAGCAGAATCTTAACATTACTGGCATTAATAATAACTAACAAATTAATAATTATTTAAACCCCCCAGAGTCCCTCTGGTGGGAGGAGATCCGCAGTGACTAATTTGATGAATGAATGAATGAATGAATGAATGAATGAATGAATGAATGAATGAATGAAATGAACAAGTATTTTTAACCATAAAATTGTCTCTCACTTGTTAAAAATAAGGAAGAAGAGGCAGAATATGGATAACAACTTGAGGAGAATGAGGGAAGACCAGCAACAGTGAGTAGAAGCAGGTTCATCTCTCATTGTATCAGAATCAAGAGATTTATTTACAATAGAACAGAATCCTAGCCCTTTTGTATTCATGGCTTTCAACGGCAGCTTGAATTTTCTCATTGGGATAGATTGCACAAGAGGCCAAGGTATATGGAATTTATCACCAAAACGAGTATTTTTAACAGTTTTTATTAAAAGATTTTGCTATATATAATAAGAAATACATTCAAAGAAAAGTATTATAATGAAAGCCACAAGACAAAATTGTTCCCTCCGTCCTTCCTTATTCCCTTTGGCCTTTGAAACACTGGTAAGGGAGGGACAGCAAGGGCAGCAAAGTTTGGGAATCCAAGTGCCAAATCAAGAACAAAAAACTAAAAGTACATGCAAATGAAGTTGTATTCACAATTACTCATCCAAAGAATTATTTTTAATCAGTAACAGAATAAATACAGCAACATGGTTCTATATCAAGATATCTGATTAACAAGAAAAACAGCAAAGATTGCAAGGAATTTACCTGAAGAGGAAAAGCAACATTTGCAATAAAGAATAGGCTGTGATATTACGGTAAAACGGATTCAGTACCTGGGGATTTCCTTCTAAACATAATAACGTTCACAGTCTTTCTTGATCGTCCAGTATTGACCTTATCTACAGTGAATACCAGGGCATCTGTCCTCACCTCTTGTCCTGCAACCACGAGGAGGAGTAATCATTCCATATAGGAATCTTAATTACAGGAAATAGATTATAGGCAAAGGCCTGAGCTAGCAATATTTAAGCACGGAGTAGGCAATGTGACTAAGAGGGAACATAGAGCAAATCCTTAATGCTCTCTTTACACCTTACTGCCTTTTGTGGACAGCAGGTGCCACAGAATGCACCTCATACGGAGCAATTGATTATGTTTTCAGAGGCAGCTGATTGTGAAGAATGTCCAGATGACCAGCATTCCAATAAGAAGCAAGATCAATGTGTCCCCAAGGTGATCGGTTTCCTGCCTTACGAAGAAAAGTTAGTTCTCATCCTGGCTCTCATGGCCTCTTTTTTGCCTGTAACTACTGCCTTCATCCTGGGAATCTTCATTAAACACCAAGAAAGACCCATAGCCAAGGACAACAACCATTACCTCACCTACGTCCCCCTGGTCTCCCTCCTCCTTTCCAATTGCCTTTTGATTCTTTGGTTGCCCCAAGAAGGTAACCTGCCTTCTTAGACAAACTGCCTTCAGTGTTGTTTTCTCTATCCCCGTGTCTTCCTTGCTGGCCAAGACTGCCATGGTGGTTGTGGCCTTCCTGGCTACAAAACCAGGCAGCAGAATGAGGAAATTTCTGGGGTAGAGTCTGGCTAGCTCCGTTGTCTTATCCTGCTCTGGGGTTCAGGTTGGCATCTGTAATTTATGGCTGGGAATCTCTCCCCCATTCCCAAATTCTAATCTACATTCCCAACCAGGACAGATCCTGCTGCAATGTAATGAAGGCTCAGTCACTGTGCTCTACACTGCCTTTGGCTCCATGGGCTTTCTGGCTGCCATTTGCTTCTTGCTGGCTGTTGTATCCTGGAAGTTGCCAGGGACCTTCAACAAAGCCAACTGGATCACCTTCAGCATGTTGGTTTTCTGCAGCATTTGGGTCTCCTTTGTCCCCTCCTACCTGAGCACCAAAGGGAAATACATAGTGGTTGTGCAGATCTTCTCCAGCCTGGCCTCCAGCCTGGGCTTACTGGAGTACATTTTTGTCCCCAAATGCTACATCATTATTCTGAGACCTGAGATGAATGTGAAGGAGCATCTGATGAATAAAACGGATGAGGCCTCTTGACTTTGGGACTTATTTTTCATCCCACCTATTGGTAAGGTCAAATAAGGTAGCTTGGAGCTAAAGACCATGTTTTTTTATGTATTCTAAGATATCTTAAAAGCTATGGAATTCAGGAAAACTTTTTCCATCAGCCCAAACTGTTTTGTTGAGAAGAAAATCTATCTGGATTGACCGCACAAATGTTCGGAGTGGGGGAAATGTATCCATCAACAAGCAGAGCTTATGAATCATGAAGGATTCACATAGAAAAGAAGAATGCTAAATACTTAGAGGACGGGAAGCATTTTGCTCAGAAGTCTACACTGGGCTGTCACATGGAACAGACACCATTCAGAGTGTCCCAATGTTTTCCTTACCAGTTATCTTCTTCAGAATATCAAAAGATTCACACTGGGGAGTGACCCAATATAGGTGTAGCTTGTGGTATAGTGTCTTTATGAACAGTCAGATCTGAAGAGCTTTTGACATGGCTGTTGTTGTTTATTCGTTTAGTCGCTTCCGACTCTTCGTGACTTCATGGACCAGCCCATGCCAGAGCTTCCTGTCAGTTGTCAACACTCCCAGCTCCCCCAGGGACGAGTCCATCACCTCTAGAATATCATCCATCCACCTTGCCCTTGGTCGGCCCCTCTTCCTTTTGCCCTCCACTCTCCCCAGCATCAGCATCTTCTCCAGGGTGTCCTGTCTTCTCATTATGTGGCCAAAGTATTTCAGTTTTGCCTTGAATATCATTCCCTCAAGTGAGCAGTCTGGCTTGATTTCCTGGAGGATGGACTGGTTTGATCTTCTTGCAGTCCAAGGCACTCTCAGAATTTTCCTCCAACACCACAGCTCAAAAGCATCGATCTTCCTTCGCTCAGCCTTCCTCATGGTCCAGCTCTCGCAGCCATATGTTACTATGGCTACCCCAGAGATAAACCCTCTCTATCCATGTAGTGTGGGAATTACTGTATTTTCACCCCATACTATTTTGTGACACACCACAGGGGTAGAGAGTTTTCCAGTGGTGCTAAAAGTTTTGCTTGAGGCCTAACTTCTGAAACATCACACGTTCCACATAGGAATCAGACAAACTCAGTTATCTGTGAAGAGACTCATATGCATGAGAGGTGCCCTGATCCTCATTTTAGGGACCTCATGGATGTATGCATTTCCAATGTTGCATACATGGGCTATATGGAAGAAACCTGTAGCTCATTCTTCATGAACTGTGTACTTTCCTTGTTTAGGCCTCCAAGTTGCATGCAGGCCTGAAAGTTCTCAAAGAAATCAAGAGATAGCACTGGGGAGGTATAAATCTCCTGCTGATTTCAGATCCTCCTTTCCAACTCCCACCCCCTCAACTATCTTCAGTTGAGCCTGTCATTCCAGCAACATGCCTACATGTTGGTAAACCTGCAGACCCAGTTGACCACCTTGTTGATATCAGGTGGTAATCCAATAAAAGGATAATTGGAATTGAACAGCGTAAGACAGAATTAGAAAATGAATTATATACAAATGACAAACATGCAATTGCAAAAATGTATTTTTTATTAACATGTGAAAGTGAAAGTGAAAGTGAAAGTCAGCAGGGATAGCTATATCAAATGTGAATCTCTGTTCTTTCACAATTCCAGCTACAGAGTGCCACAACATGAATTTTTGCAGACAGCTCAAGTCCTGACCAAGTTGAAACTGCATAACATTTTTTTCTATTCTACCAGTTTTTAATATTCACTTCTTAGAGACTGCATCTTAGCTTGTATATGTACAGAGGCATGCCTCTGGGCAATTCTCATAGCTGCCTTCAATTTCTTTTTCATCAAACGGCATTCTTTGTCAAACCAACGATCTCTATCTATGTGGAAATGTGTGGAGGGGGATTTAGTTACTAAGTTTTTCTTCGAAATATGACACAAAGTAATGAATGCATTGGAGACTGACTGCCAGTCAGCCGTGGGTGACTGGATTGTTAAGGCCCAACTGAGAGCATTCTCTGATTTAAGGCTACTCAGCATTGCCTTGTATTGACTTTGGACCAAACTAACCCTTTATTTTGACTCACCTTTGAGTTATTAATAACCCACCTATCAGCCATGTTATATGATCTTCAATTTGAACGACACTAAAATTTCACACTCACTGGCTGGTGATCACTTTCTCCTCTTGGATAGACAATGACCTCTGAAATTGCAATGCTTCCTTGGTAAGAATGCATAAGCCCCCAGAGGGTCAACCTTTATCCTTTAATTTTGGGGCAGGGGTATACCAGTATTGAAAACCTGGGAGTTGTACTAGTTCATCCTCTCCAGCTAACCAGGTTTCTTGTAAAGCTATTATTTCAACTTATAGCTGTAAGGCCAGATACAATCAAAATATATAATAGTAACAATCTTCACACAGACACACACACACACACATATCAGAAAAACAATTAGTATGATACAATCTAATAGTAAGAATAAAAATATTAAAATAAATCAAAATAAAATACTATGTTAAGAAATTCTAAATCTAAGTAATGGTGCAGCATATTGTGCAGATGGAAGCACAAAACCGGGCATCCTGGGAGGATATTTTGGGGTCGTTGTCCAATAGAAGTAGCTTTAAATAGAAATCACACTCCCTGCCTGGGAATTTCTTTAATATCGGATATATAAGGATCTGTCTAGAGTCCTTATATAGGGAACACTATACTAACATCTGGCTTAGGGTTTCTATGGAGCCATCACCACATGGACATAACCATAAGAAGTACCCTTAAAATGTCCAAAAAGAACTGCTGAGGACAGCCTGGTGAAGGTGAAAGGTTTACACAATTTCAGCATTGTAATGGATGATAAATAAGAAGCTGGAACTAACCCTTTTAGAAGAAAATGACAAATATTGGGGTGTAGCACCTTACTTAAATTTGCTTGGAGATCTATATCCCAGATTCGTTGTTTAAGGGAAGTTCTAGCCTTATCAAATCCTAATGAGCACAGACTTTCCGTAGAGAAGCCCAGCAACTGAATTTTATCTAAGGCTCTTTTTTTGGCTACAATGATGTAAAATGATCTCTAAATACTAAAGAGTCTAAACATATAGGAAACAGAATTAACTTTAGCCAGAAGGTAAGAAGAAGGATCCATGCTCTGGCATCCAATAAAACTATCCCTATTTCTACCCATAGGATGGCATTTTTTATACTTTTTGGTACCATCAATATGGCTCTAATAAACTTATTCTGGATGGTTTCAATAATATTAAACCATGCAAATGAGCAAATTGGAGAGACATAGAGAAGCTGAGGGACTACCTTCACCTGAAAGACCTTGCAAGCTGCAGGAATATAATGGGCTCCTACTGAATGGTAGAATCTTGCAATAGCTGATGAGGTATGCTGTGCAACACTTGCCCGGTACCGAAAACGAGCATTCCAGGATAAGGAAGCATGAACTGCACTCCAAGGTATTTATAGGCGCACACCTCTTCAATTGGAGTCCCATTTACTTGCCATTTATGAATCTTATGATAGTCTCAGGCAAAAACTAAGACTTTAGTTTTCTGATAATTTATTGATAGTTTTTGATCTGTGCAGAATAAAGCTAGTGCCCTAAGTGCTTTTCTCATTCCCACTTGTGAAGTAGAGATCATGACTACATCATCAGCATACAATAGTGCTGGAATTGCACGATCAGCCAAAATAGGTGGATGATGGGCTGAAGCAGCAAGCGCTTGAATTGTTGGATTTAGCTACAAATTGAAAAGTAATGGAGCTACTATGCAGCCTCGTCTTACACCTCTATAAGTTGGGACTGCTTTAGATAAATGTCCCCAGGGGGTGCATCTAATATTCAGGGAGGTATTTGAATAAAGCAATTGAATAAGAGCTAGCAGCCTTTTGACAATCATGGAATGTCTCAGTTGTTGTTGTTGTTGTTTATTTGTTTAGTCGCTTCCGACTCTTCGTGACTTCGTGGACCAACCCACGCCAGAGCTTCCTGTTGGTCATCAGCACCCCCAGCTCCCCCAGGGACGAGTCCATCACCTCTAGAATATCATCCATCTACCTTGCCCTTGGTCAGCCCCTCTTCCTTTTGCCCTCCACTCTCCCTAGCATCAGCATCTTCTCCAGGGTGTCCTGTCTCCTCATTACGTGGCCAAAGTATTTCAGTTTTGCCTTGAATATCATTCCCTCAAGTGAGCAGTCTGGCTTTATTTCCTGGAGGATGGACTGGTTTGATCTTCTTGCAGTCCAAGGCACTCTCAGAATTTTCCTCCAACACCACAGTTCAAAAGCATCGATCTTCCTTCTCTCAGCCTTCCTTATGGTCCAGCTCTCACAGCCATATGCTACTATGGGGAACTCCATTGCTTTAACTGGAATGTCTCAGACTATCCCACAATCTCTCACTTGGTATTAGATCAAAAGCTGACTTAAAATCAACAAAGGTTGCAAAAAGGGAACCAAGACAGGGGGTAGAATATAAAGTTTATTTATTGTGTTTAATAAACTGAAAGGCCTATAATTTGTAGGGCTGAGTCTATTTCCTTTATTTTGTATTCGGTACAACAATGGCCTGATTCCAGTCAGATGGAAATTGTCCTGTGTTATCAATGTATGTAAATAAGGTGGCCAAAACTGGGGCTCACCAGTCTTTATTTTCCCTTATTAATTCTGGGGGGATAAAATCACCTCTAGATGCTTTACCCTTCAGCAAAGGATCATTACCTTGTCGTGGTGCTAGAGCTTGAGCACCTCAATGATGCCATGAGCTAAACCGTGAAGGGCCACCCAAGACGGGAAGGTCATGACAGAGAGGTCAGACTAAATGCGATCCCTGGGGAAGGTAATGGCAACCCACCCCAGTATTCTTGCCGTGAAAACTAAATGGATCAGTACAACCAGAGATATGTCGGTATAGCATCGGAAGATGGGACCCCCAGGTTGGAAGATGGTCAAAATGCTACTGGGGAGGAACAGAGGATGAGTTCAACTAGCCCCAGACGTGATGACGCAGCTAGCTCAAAGCCGAAAGGACGGCTAGCGGCCGACGGTGCTGGTGGTGAACGGCGAATCCGATGTTTTAAGGATCAACACACCATTGGAACCTGGAATGTAAGATCTATGAGCCAGGGCAAATTGGATGTGGTTATTGGTGAGATGTCAAGATTAAAGATAGACATTCTGGGCATCAGTGAACTGAAATGGACTGGAATGGGCCACTTCACATCAAATGACCACCAGATCTACTACTGCGGACAAGAGGACCACAGAAGAAATGGAGTAGCCTTCATAATTAATAGTAAAGTGGCTAAAGCAGTGCTTGGATACAACCCAAAAAACGACAGAATGATCTGAATTCGAATTCAGGGCAAACCATCTAACATCACAGTGATCCAAATATACGCCCCAACCACAGATGCTGAAGAAGCTGAAGTAGAGCAGTTCTATGAGGATCTGCAGCACCTACTGGACAAGACGCCTAAAAGAGATGTTATTTTCATCACAGTTGACTGGAATGCTAAGGTGGGCAGTCAAATGACACCTCGAATTACAGGTAAGTATGGCCTGGGAGAACAAAACGAAGCAGGACACAGGCTGATAGAATTTTGCCAAGACAATTCACTCTGCATAACAAACACTCTCTTCCAACAACCTAAGAGACGGCTTTATACATGGACTTCACCAGATGGACAACACCGAAATCAGATTGATTACATCCTTTGCAGCCAAAGGTGGCGGACATCTATACAGTCGGTAAAAACAAGACTTGGAGCTGACTGTAGTTCCGATCACGAACGTCTTCTTGCACAATTGAGGATCAGACTAAAGAGATTAGGGAAGACCCACAGATCAGCTAGTTATGAGCTCACTAATATTCCTAAGGAATATGCAGTGGAGGTGAAGAATCGATTTAAGGGACTGGACTTAGTAGATAGGGTCCCGGAAGAACTCTGGACAGAAGTTGGCAGCATTGTTCAGGAGGCGGCAACAAAATACATCCCAAAGAAAGAGAAAACCAAGAAGGCAAAATGGCTGTCTGCTGAGACACTAGAAGTAGCCCAAGAAAGAAGGCAAGCAAAAGGCAACAGTGATAGGGGGAGATATTCCCAATTAAATGCAAAATTCCAGAGGTTAGCCAGAAGAGATAAGGAATTATTTTTAAACAAGCAATGCGCGGAAGTGGAAGAAGACAATAGAATAGGAAGGACAAGAGACCTCTTCCAGAAAATTACAAACATCGGAGGTAAATTCCAGGCAAAATGGGTATGATCAAAAACAAAGATGGCAAGGACCTAACAGAAGAAGAAGAGATCAAGAAAAGGTGGCAAGAATATACGGAAGACCTGTATAGGAAGGATAACAATATCGGGGATAGCTTTGACGGTGTGGTCAGTGAGCTAGAGCCAGACATCCTGAAGAGTGAGGTTGAATGGGCCTTAAGAAGCATTGCTAATAACAAGGCAGCAGGAGACGACGGCATCCCAGCTGAACTGTTCAAAATCTTGCAAGATGATGCTGTCAAGGTAATGCATGCTATATGCCAGCAAATTTGGAAAACACAAGAATGGCCATCAGACTGGAAAAAATCAACGTTTATCCCCATACCAAAAAAGGGAAACACTAAAGAATGTTCAAACTATCAAACAGTGGCACTCATTTCACATGCCAGTAAGGTAATGCTCAAGATCCTGCAAGGTAGACTTCAGCAGTTCATGGAGTGAGAATTGCCAGATGTACAAGCTGGGTTTAGAAAAGGCAGAGGAACTAGAGACCAAATTGCCAATATCCTCTGGATAATGGAAAAAGCCAGGGAGTTTCAGAAAAACATCTATTTCTGTTTTATTGACTATTCTAAAGCCTTTGACTGCGTGGACCATAACAAATTGTGGCAAGTTCTTAGTGGTATGGGGATACCAAGTCATCTTGTATGCCTCCTGAAGAATCTGTATAACGACCAAGTAGCAACAGTAAGAACAGACCACGGAACAACAGACTGGTTTAAGATTGGGAAAGGAGTACGGCAGGGCTGTATACTCTCACCCTACCTATTCAACTTGTATGCAGAACACATCATGCGACAAGCTGGCCTTGAGGAATCCAAGGCTGGAGTTAAAATTGCTGGAAGAAACATTAACAATCTCAGATATGCCGATGATACCACTTTGATGGCTGAAAGCGAAGAGGAACTGAGGAGCCTTATGATGAAGGTGAAAGAACAAAGTGCAAAAGCTGGCTTGCAGCTAAACCTCAAAAAAACCAAGATTATGGCAACCAGCTAGATTGATAACTGGCAAATAGAGGGAGAAAATGTAGAAGCAGTGAAAGACTTTGTATTCCTAGGTGCAAAGATTACTGCAGATGCTGACTGCAGTCAGGAAATCAGAAGACGCTTAATCCTTGGGAGAAGAGCAATGACAAATCTCGATAAAATAGTTAAGAGCAGAGACATCACACTGACAACAAAGGCCCGCATAGTTAAAGCAATGGTGTTCCCCGTAGTGACATATGGCTGCGAGAGCTGGACCATAAGGAAGGCTGAGCGAAGGAAGATCGATGCTTTGGAACTGTGGTGTTGGAGGAAAATTCTGAGAGTACCTTGGACTGCAAGAAGATCAAACCAGTCCATCCTCCAGGAAATCAAGCCAGACTGCTCACTTGAGGGAATGATATTAAAGGCAAAACTGAAATACTTTGGCCACATCATGAGAAGACAGGACACCCTGGAGAAGATGCTGATGATAGGGGGAGTGGAAGGCAAAAGGAAGAGGGGCGGACCAAGGGCAAGATGGATGGATGATATTCTAGAGGTGACGGACTCGTCCCTGGGGGAGCTGGGGGTGTTGACGACCGACAGGAAGCTCTGGCGTGGGCTGGTCCATGAAGTCACGAAGAGTCGGAAGCGACTAAACGAATAAACAACAACAAAAGATGCTTTACCTGGTTTTAATTGGACAATAAGATTTTTACCCTCAGCTATGGATACTGGTGGCTATCTGTAAGAGACTGATTTATTAAATGCCAGAACCAAGTGGAATTCTTGAGCTTTGCTGCTAAAATGAAATTACTCCAATTCTCTCTTATAGCCTGCCATTTCTTTATCTTCAAGAGATCTTTATGATTTTTTTAAATCTTAAGTAATTTTCAAGCATTTGAAGAATTTTCCTGGCAAAAGGAAGTTATTGCATTTAAGAGAGTCTTTTTAGCTTTAATGCAGTCATGATCATACCAAGATTTAGATCCATTATGTGCATAAACACAATTAGCTGTTGTAAATTTTGTCAGGAGGGCTTGGAGATTAACAATAATTGATTGATACAGTGATCTTACTTGTTCATATGAATCAAATGAGCAAATTTGGGTATGTATTTGAAGCAGGGGCTCTGAGGTCAAAATTCCAGACATAATTTCAGCCAGATCTTGAGACCATTTAGTTTGTACTTGCCCATTCATTCTAATGTCAATGGGGCAGTGGATTACTTCTATTGATTCAAGATTTGTTTTAGAATCAAAAAGAAAAGTTGGAATAAGACCTTTCTCTTTGGTTGCCTAGAAGTCATGGCAGCCTTGTTTCATTTGGGATTTCCTCTTGACCAGGTGTCCGGTTTGTGCCTCCTTTTACTCTTTCTTTTCAGGTTCTTTTTTGTTTCTGCCTTATAATTCCGCATCCTCAATTAGCATTTGAAATTGTGTACAAATTCCAGTACTCTAGGGTACCAAACAATCTTATTTCTAGCTGCTAAAAATTAAAAATAATTTAGATATTAATTTTAATTACTACCAAATAAAATAGTCGATGGGAGATAAGCAATTGAATAAATGAAGAAAAATACTAAACTACTTGACTAAAATTAATAAAAGGACTAAAATGAGTAAAAATGAGTAAAACAAATCAGCTTGTTGAACAGCTGTCACTCTCTCACCCCTCATCATCATGAGCAACAGATGTTCATCTCATCTAAAAACGAGATCATGGAAGTTCATCTGCACTGGTTTCAGAAATCTTATCCATGTTAGCCATCTGATTTTAATGGAATTATTTCAAAGAAGATTCCTTCTGAAGATTCCTTCTTCAGTTAATTATAGGTAGTCCTTGCTTAACGAGAATAATTGAGACTGGAATTTAAATTGCTAAGTGATGAGGTCATAAAGTGTGACGTCACATGATTGCCTCACTTAGGGACAGCAATCCTAGCAGTCCTCATTGCTATAGATAACTGAGGATCATGGGTCATTAAGTGAGGACCTTACATGAATGTGACTTGTGACTTTCTGCCAGTTTCCACAAACAAAATCAAAGGGGAAGCCAGCAGGAAGTCACAAGTCCTGGGCAGCTTGAAAGCAGGCAGGTGGGTGGGTGAGTACTGTGGCATAAGGCAGTGCAGGGGGGTGCTGCAGTGCCATTTGAGTGCAAGTGGGATGGGGAGAGAGTGCTGCAGCACCATAGGAGAGCATGTGGCTGCAGAGGGGGTGTTGCAATGCTATGCAACCTTGGAAATAAAGTGCTGCTCTGAGGCACAAGTATATGCAGGCTGGGAAAAAGATGCTGCAAAGAAGCACAAGTGCAGTGTGGGAGGGGAGGGGATGGTGTGGCCTGTGTGTGCACTACGGAGTAAAAGATCCCTGGGATCTTGTACTCCATAGCTGAGCTCCTTGGGAGAAAAAGTGGTGGGAGTGATCACATGACCACAGGACACCACAACTGTCACAAGTACAAACCGGTTGCCAAGCACAAAGATCACAATCATGTGAACATGGGAGCGCTGGGATGCTGTAACTTCAAGGACCAGTCATAAGTACCATACGTTCAGTGCCATTGTAATTTGAACAGTCACTGAATGAGTGGTCATTCACTGGGGACTGAGCACTACCTGTAGTTAGCTATTCTAATTGAGAACTCACATGGATGGACAAAGATTGTTTAGAACACATAAAAATGAGATTACTTCCAAAGCATGTTATTTTATGTTACCAGTAAACTGTACAAAAATAGGTTCTAAAATCATGAGCCTTCACTGTTTTTCATCATTAGGTGCTCCTTGGTGTTCAGGTTAGGTCTCAAAATGATGATGTAGCATTCAGGGACAAAGATGCAGCCCGGTAAGCCCAGGCTGGAGGCCAGAATAGAGAAGATCTGCACAGCCACCATGAATTTCCCTTTGGTGCTCAGGTAGGTGGGGACAAAGGAGACCCAAACACTGCAGAAAACCAGCATGCTGAAGGTGATCCACTTGGCTTCGTTGAAGGTCCCTGGCAGCTTCCGGGCCAGGAAAGCCACCAAGAAGCATATGGCAGCCAGAAAGCCCATGTAGCCCAGTGAAGTGTAGAACATGGTGACCTAGCCTTCATTACATTGCAGCAGGATGTGTCCTGGTTGGGAATGCAGGTCAGAATCTGGGAAAGGGGGAGAGATTCTTAGCCATATGATACAGATGCCCACTTGAATACCGGACGAGAATAAAACAATGGAGTTGGCCAGACTCTTCCCCAGCCATTTCCTCATCCTGCTGCCTGGCTTTGTGGCCAGAAATGCTACCACCACCATGATGGTCTTGGCCAGCAAGGAAGACACAGCAACTGAGAATACAACACTGAAGGTTGTTTGCCGAAGAAAGCAGGTCACTTTCCTGGGATGACCAATGAATAGAAGGGAGGTCAAGAAAGAAAGCAGGATGGAGACCAGGAGGATGTAGGTGAGGTCCCGGTTGTTGGCTTTGACTAGGGGGGTTTCTCGGTATCTAATGAAGATGCCCAGAACAAAGCCAGTGGATAGAGACAAAGTAAGTGCAAAGAGAGCCAGGATGCAACCCAATGTTTCTTGATAGGACAAGAAGGTTATAACTTTGGGGACACATTGATCTCGCTTCTCATTGGAACGCTGGTCATCTGGACACTTGCTGCAATGGGCTGCGTCTGAAAAAGAGTTGCTAGCATGTATCAATTTCAGCAGCTGTAGGATCATGAAAAATGTAACTTCAATCAATTACTACTACAGTACATAAAACACCTTCTTGAGTGGGATGGGGTGAGAGAGGATATTGGGAGAGGTGAAGAAGACATTGGAAAAGACTTTCCCACTGTACTTGGTTAAGGCTTGAGTTGGAGGGTGAGAACGCATATTCATGAAAGATAAATGGACCGTGAGTAATAGTGAGGAAGCACTCAGGAACATGCAGCTGAATGTGACCTAAAAGGTGGAAGAGTAGTGCACCATTGTCTTTTGAATCCTACCAGAGGCAGCAGGTGGGCGCGAATCTAGAACTTTGGCTTTAAATTACATAATTGCTGTTGGGATGCAGTTGTTGTCTTGTTGCCTTACATTTTAATAGTGACAAGGGATGATGTCTGGGCTCCTATGTGAAGTTCCCTCACTTGATTGTTCCAGCAAGGGGAAGAAAATTGTTGAACGCACAGGGTGGAATTGTCTTAATTTGAATCATTCATGTCCAATACAAGTCAAATAAAAAAATTGTCTTCATCTTCATTATGGCTCTCAGCATAGCAAGTCTGACCTGTGACTGGAAAAGAACCCATGCTGGAGCTCCTTTGCCACCCAGTGAAATCCATATCACTATGATGCTCACATGTCCAAGGAATAATTCAATATGTCTGCCCAGAGAAACGTTGCCCAGGGGAATTCTGGTTTCATCCTCCATGTCTCTCTTTTCTCCAGAGCTACCTACCTTCCTGCACAGAGATTGTTCCTTCCATGCACAGAGAACAGTCATAGCAGCAAACCGGGGCTCCCTCTCTCATGAGCTTGGCATATCCCGCAGAACAACTTTCTGTACATCTGGAAAAAGGCACCGTCTAAACATGCAAAAAGAGATCAGCCAGGGCAACGTAGGAATCAGAGGGGTTTATTCCGATGAACTGGCTTCAGGAAGCCAAGGAGCACATTGAGCAAACTCAGCCAAGGAGCAATGGCATAGCAGTTACTGATGGGTACCCCCTATTCTGTCCTTTGTAACTGTTAGAAGTGCCATCTAAGATTGACCTATATGGAAAAGGACTCTGTGCACAAGAGGCAAATGAAAGGCGGCTCTCTTTCTCTGCCAATCTCTATTGTCAATCCAGAAATATTCGTCTTGTCTTATTCTCCTATTCCATGACATGAATTCCCAGACATGAATTAAGCTTTTCTCCTTAATTCATGTCTGGGAATGCTATATCCTGCCTTTTCCCCTAACCCTAACACTCTGGCTTTCCTCTTATTGTAAGGGCCCCAACAGAATTGGTGATGTAGCAGGTTCCAGTTTGTGATAATCTACTGGAAAACATCTAAAAAACCATGATTTGTAATGAATTAATCAGGCTTTAGGTTCCCTTCTTTGGAGGTTATCTCAGTTGTCCTCTATGAGAATTATTTCTGAGCAGAAAAGTTTGCATATGAAAAGGTAAACAGAAGACCCAAACCCAAGCAGCATCCGCTACCTTCTCAAATGAGGTTGGCCAGAGGATGGCACTCCGATTGATGGAGACCTTGACTCCGGAGGAGGCTTCCCTTTCCACACCCCCAACTTTCACCCCACCTTCAGACTTGTTGGGAAACACTGTCCAGTGCATGATATCAAAGTCAGCCACAGGAACTCCATTTTCATCCAAAGAAATCCCATCCCTGGAAAGATTGTGAAGCTGGAAGTTTCTCAGGAGCCGATGAAGCTGCAAAGACAGACAAAATCACACGTGCAGCTTCCACATTCCTATCTGAACCTTTAATCAAGGTGTTTATGGCTATTCTCCTGGATTGGAAGTGCTCTGAAGAATTCAACCTCTTCAGCTCAGCACTTCTGCCTGAACGAGGATGATTCAGGATTTGATGGGAAGCTTCTCTCCCTCCTTCTCCAGGGAATACCAGGTCTTTTTCAGATATCTCGTCCACTTTCTTGAAGCAATCACTCTATGGTCCTACCAAGCTGTAGCTGAGCATCATAATTTTAACAAAGATCAAAATCACATAAGGGTGCAAGCTGAAGAGTTAACTTCTTGAAGGAATCACTGTATGGCCCTAACAAGCCATATCTAGGCATCATAGTTTTAACAAAGATCAAAATCAAGTAAGGCTGAAAGTTTGAGAGTTAACTGAATCTCATTAGATACCAGTGTTTCCCTCTGATACTGCACGAGATTATTTAACATTTCTTATACTTCAGTTTTTAAAAAAAATCCTATTTGCATATATCATCCGTCCATCCATCCACCCATCCATCCATTGATCAATCTATCGGGACTCAGACAGCAGGAAATCATACCCTGTTTCCTACTGCCTGAAAAGGTTCCTTTCTAGGGAGCAAACCCAAATTTGAATTGCTTAGCAGATTGGAAGAATCCCGCTTCAGCTCTTCCCCAGCCTTCAAATGGCACAGCTCCTAATACAACTGAACCAGCATCTGGATGTGGAGGGTGAAGAGAGAAGGAGGACATGGAAGCTGTAAAGTGGAGATGTTGTAACAAGCAGGTAGGCTGGTCCTGGTACTCAGGAGAAAAGACTCAAAGAACTGCTAGCTGTTGGGTCAGTTTCTGAGCTATGAAAAAGCTGAGCCACAGAGCTCGGAATGGGAGCCAGGCTGAAGCCTGCAGTGCTTCAATGAGGCCAAAGCCTTGCAGAGCTGGGAGGAAATAGGGGTGGCAGCAGCTGGCAACTGGGGTGAACAAGGAGTGTTCCTTCTCTCTTCCACCACCCACCCCCTCTCTGAAGTGGAGGAAGGAAAAAGCTCTGGAAGAGGGAAGCCAAGCAGGGAACAGGGAAGGATGGAAGAGATCCACCTTCAGGCCATTGTAGGAAAAGCAGAGGCTTTGAGCAGAAGAGTGGAGGAACTCCAGAGAGATAAAAGATGGATTGAACTTGGTTGGGAAGGAGAATGGACCCCCCAGCCTGGACATGTAGAGGTTAGTGCTGGAGAAAGAGGGAGATAGAGAGGGAAGCCATAGAGAAATAGGGAGGTCGAATGATTCAACCATAGGATAGTTGGAGTCATTATAGAAGAGGGTTATTGCAATAGAAGACAGACTGAGTGAAAGGAGTCAAGAACTAAGAGCATTGGCTTAGGAAGAGAGTCGCTGGACCAATAAATTCAACAAAGCCTCAAAGCCTTTCTTGATGCTTTTTTAATTTGCAAATGGGGAAAATTGCTTTGCCACTATAGAGATATGCCTGTCATTACGGCTTCCCATACCAGCAGAGATGGTTCAACTTTGTAAGATTTAGTAACAAAATCTCTCTCTCTTTCTCTCTCTATCTCACTCACTGTGAAATGCTGGTCAACTGCTGTTTGGAATATCTCTCCCCTCCCTACACCCAATTTAGCACTGAGGAATTGAAGGGGGAGCATTGATGGAGCCTCAAAGGAGGAGTCTCACCCGCCATGGCTGTACCATCTGGGGTGTCCGATGGTCTCCAATCCGCATCCTCCTCCTCCTACTCAGTTGGGCGGAAGAGGCAGCACGGAGGACCCAGGCCAGAGCTTGGATTGCTGTGGAAATAGCAGAGGCATCTTTGGAGAGGATTCTTGCAACCATATCAGTCAGTGGGATTTCCCAGTTCTCTTTTTCTAGGCATCTTTCCCAAACTTTCTTAGACAACACAGGCCTTCGATAGGAACACTGAAATGCTGCCTTCCCATATTGCTTGACTGCAATGTAATATGAATCAAAGTCATAATATTGTGTCCTTTTTTTTGTCTGAGTGTGGAAGGAAAACAAAGCATGTTTATGTTGGAGATCAAACCCAGAGTAAAACAATCTTATAACTGGCAAAGTTGTTGTGATCCATACTTTTCCCCCAATGAAGTTATTATTATTGTGAGTACTGTCTAGTAGACGTGTTAGTATGAATGTGGACTGAAGATCCAGTTGACAAACTGTAATTTTTAGTTGACTATTTATAAGAAAAAGGAGCTTTTGCCTTTTTTTTTAAATAAACATTTGTCCGAGACTTATATCCATATTCATTCTTGGGAAAGTTTCTGAGAGGACAATGCAAATCCCATTTTTTACAGCTGCAGTTGCAAAGGTTCTTTTAAAGTTTTCTCCTTTTTCATTTTCCTGAGAAAGGAGGGCAATCCACATCCATTGGAAATGCAGGAGCAGCTTGACAATTGCTGAGCAAGGGGGTTCTTCTTTTGGATTCACCCGGTAGAAAAAGGGGAAATGATGAATTTGCTGAGGAATGTGACTGATAGCCCCATAGGTGATCTAAGATGAAAGAAAAATATTGGTAGTTTGTGTCCCCAATTTGGAAACCGACTTGGTTGATATACACAGAGTTGTTGACTTTTGAGGAAGGAGAACCCAAACATAAAAGAAGGGAATAATTAGACTTGGAAGGCCATGCTAGTCATTGGTTTACTTTTGTACAACTGAGAGAGATCCAGCCCATGGCCCCTTCTTTGTGGGGTACTGCAGGGCCTGGTACTCTCTCTGCTACTTTTCAACATCTACATGAAACCGCTGGGTGAGATCATCCATCACCACAGGATGAGGTATCGTCAATATGCTGATGATACCCAATTATAAATCTCCATCCTGGGGGAAGTAAGTGATGCCATGACCACACTCTCTAGGTGCCTGGAGGCTGTGGGGGTCTAGATGGGGAACAACAGGCTTCAGCTGAAGCCTGGTAAGATGGAGTGGCTGTCAGTTAACGGCTCTTTGGTATCTGGGAAATTGTCATCTTTAGTTCTGGATGGGGTTGCACTCCCCCAGACAGACCCAGTACCGAATCTGGCGGTCCTCCTGGACTCACGACTCCTGCTTGAAGAGCATGTGGCAGTCGTGGCTGGGAGAGCCTTTGTTCAACTTCATGTTCTGCGCCAGTTACACCCCTTCCTGGATCGAGAGGCCTTCAAAAGGTCACTCATGCCTTGGTCATCTCCCATATAGACTATTGTAATGCTCTCTACATGGGCTACCCTTGAAGAAAACCCGGAAGCTACAGCTGGTCCAGAATGTGGCCGCGCAGGCTATTTTTGGTACCCCTAGAAGGGCGCACATAACACCTTTGCTACATGAGCTGCATTGGATACCAGTTTGCTTCCGGGTCCAATTCAAGGTGTTGGTTATCACCTTTAAAGCCCTACATGGCATGGGACCGGGTTACCTGAGGGACCACCTCTTCCCCATATCATCAGTGTTGGCAGATTGCTGGGAAAGCCTTTAGCCCAGGAGAGATCAGAAAAGTCACACACCAGGCATTTCTATAAAAATAATTTATTTACAGAAAGCAAAACATATTTAAAGGGCTTAGCTCTCATTGAGAGCAAGCCTGGCTGACTACATGCCGGCAGACAAGAGAAAGAGGAACTGAAACAAGTCCAGGCAGGTTCCTCCCCCCAGGTGCAATAATTAACATTCGAAAAGGGGGCAGTTGAATTCAACCTCTGCACCCGGCCAAAATGATTAGAGACAATAGCACCTTAATCTGTTAGTAGGAAAACCATTAACACTCCCCTTTTTATACTATAGATTAAGATGCAAAACAGTCTTCTCTGACAACTCTGTATGTCTTTTCATTCACATTATTTTACCATTATCTCCCCTTTTTCATAGCCAGGGGGTTGCTGCATGTATTATTTGTGGTTTAAATCACCATAGAGAAATGCAGTTTGAATGTCATAGTGGTTGACTGACATTCCTTTCAGTGCAGCAACTTTTAACAGTAATCTAATTGATTCACCTTTAATAACTGGTGCAAAAGTCTTGTCAAAAGTCTAAATCTTTCCTCTGAGTGAACCCTTTTGCAACCAACCTTGCTTTATATTTTTGGATTTTGCCATCAGCATCCCTTTTCAGTTTGAAAACCCACCTACAACCCAGACAGCATTCATTGGGAGGTAGAGTTACCAGTTTCCATGTTTTATTTTCTTTCAAGGATGCTAACTCCTGTTGCATGGCAGAATGCCAATTTTGTGCACTCTCAGGTGGTAAAGCATTCACTTGTTCTAAAGATTCAAGTTCTGTGAATATGTGAAAAGCCTTTACTGTTTCAGCCTGAAAACGTGATGGAGGAATGCCTTTATTACTTCTCTGAGATCTGCAAGGTAATACAGGGGTTAAATTTTGACTCCTATCACTTTCCTGAGAAGCATCTGTCTCATCAGACAGACCTTCAGTTTGCTTTTCTGATTTAATGTCCTCATCAGGCAAAAAATCACCATCACCAAGTCCTTGCTGTTGTCTTGTGGTGGTCAGATCAACTGGAGAGCTAGAGTTTAATCTCCCCCAGTTTTGTTCAGCAAAAGAAGCGCTTTTGCTAATTATTAATTTCTCTCCCATTATGAACCTGTAGCTCCTTTGGCTTTGTTCATAGCCAACAAAGATGGCTTTCTTTGTTGTGGGGCCTCCTTTCCTTCTCTGCTGTTTTGGAATGTGAACCCATGCAGTGCTACCAACACTCTAAGATGGTTTACCTTTGGTTTCACACCATAAAACAAATGGAATGGAGTGTCCTGAATCATGGAGTAATACAATCTGTTTTGTACATAACAAGCAGTAGATATGGCCTCTCCCCAATACTTAAAAGATAAATAAGAATCTTTTAGCATGCATTTCATCGCATTTTGCAAGGTTCTGCCCTTTCTTTCAGCAACACCATTTTGCTGAGGGGTGTAAGTGTTAGAAAGAATTTGTTCTATCCCCTTTTCCACTTGGAACCTTTTGAATTTGTGAGAAAGGTACTCTCCTCCTCTATCACATTGGAGTGCAGATACAGGCCTAGGGAATTTTCCATTTGCCCATGTCACAAAACTTTTAAATTTCTCAAATGCCTCATCTTTGTGTTTTAAGATGTAGATAAATGTGCATCTTGAGAAATCATCAATGATGGTCATTGCATACCTTGCTTGTCCAAAACTTGGAGCAAAAGGAGCAGTAATGTCAGAGTGTACAATTTCCAAAGGTCTAGTTGTAACTCTGTCACTGTGCTTACTCACAGGAGCTTTGAGTGTTTTGCATTCTTTGCAAACTACACAGTCTAAGTATTTATCACAGGGTTTTATCTTTAGGTCAGCACACAGCTGTGGCAGTTGTGCTATATACTTGAAATTAGCATGACCAAATCTCCTGCGCATCAGGTGTACACATTGGTCATGATATGGAGTGTTGCCAACTGCAGCCTTGCAGCTTGGCTTCCTTGCATTTTGCACAATGTACAAGGAGTCTTTTAACATACCAGTAGCACACAATTTCCCATTTTTTCATATCTCACAACCATTTTTCTTAAATGTTATGATATACCCTGTTGCAGCCAATTGTGCCACAGATAAAAGGTTTGATTGTAAAGTTGGCACATACAACACACCTTTTACAGTTTCTCCCAAGCAGGATAAATACAAGTCACCTTGCCCCATAATTTTGGTGACAGACCCATCAGCCAAAGATACACTTTGTCTTTCAGTTTTAGACAGTGACACAAAAGAGCTTTTACAATTACATAAATGACAACTGGCCCCAGAATCTAGCACCCATACATCAGAATTACCCTTCTCAGCAACCTGTGCAATTTGGGTTATCTGAAGAGCCTTCTTCTGTGTTGCCCTTGTGTTCTTCTTCTCTGTCTTTCTACTCTTGGGTCTCATGGCACAGTCTCTTTGCAAATGTCCAGCTGAACCACAAGTGAAGCATCGCTGGCTGGCTAGCGCTGTGGCCTCAGGTTCCTTTCCCTTGTTTTCCCTCATTTTCTGGTATTGCAGCTTTCCAGAAGAGATGGGGGGGATCTTTCCTCTCTCTTCTCCCATTCAGCGAGAAAGCACTGTGTAACATACGATGGGGTGAGGTCTGCTTCAGGCATAGCCTCCAGGGTACAAATCAGCGTGTCCCACGTTGCATTTAGTGAGGACAGGAGGGTATAGGATTTTATGAGAGGTGTAAATTCCATCCCTCTCTCCTGCAACTCAACAAACAGCTGCTGAATATAATGCAGGTGCTCAGGAAGGCTATCTCCTTCTGCAAGGTAGGCTTTGTACAGCTTTTTTGTCAGAGTAATTTACTCCCTGCTGTTGCCTTTACATACAAGTCTCTCAAAGCCTCCCAAAGTTGCTTTGCAGACTGCATGCCTCGCACGTGGACTAGCTGATTGTCCTCAAATCCCAAGATAATGGTGGCTCTAGCCTGCTCATTCTGTCTCAGCCATTCAGCACTGGGATTTGGGGGGTTTTGCTCACCAATTGGCAGCCAAAGATTCTCTCTGCGAAGATACATCTCCATCTTCAGGGCCCAATTCAAATAGTTGGTCTCTGATAGGTGCTCCAGAGGCATCATTGAGGGCTGGGAGGTAGCCATGGCTTCTTCCTTCTTTTGCAAGTCACCTCAGCTGGCTTCTTTGTCCTGTAGACCGGCAGTTGCTGGAAAATCTCCAGGCAGCTCCAAAGAAAATCTTCACAGGTCTTTGCTACCTGCCTTTAAATTGTGCATGAGGTGTGGAGCTGATCTCTCTTTTCTCTCTGGGTTTTACTGGGCTTACTGGGCTGCTCACTGGGCCCATAACCTGTTGGTTCACCAACCGACCGCCGGCTAGTGCTCCCAAACCCGCCCCGAAAACTAGCCTCAAACCACCTAACCCGCCGTCGCCCCCCCACCGCCGAATGACCGGAGCCACAGCGACACCAGACGAAGGCTGGGACGCCTACTGGGAGGGAGAGGACACCGTAGACCCAGACCAGCTGGCGGGAAACGCTCCCCGCCTGCCCTAAAACGCGTTGCGAGGCAGGCGGTGGGACAGCAGCGCGGACCACCTCGACAGAACGGCGAAAGCTCCGTTATAATGGCGGCAATCAAACTCTCTGCCGGCAACGGGGTCACCACGGCCGCGGCACTAGTGGACTCGGGGTGCTCGAAAAACCTGATCCACCCCGACATAGTCGCCAAACTCGACCTCCGCTGCTCCCCCCTCCCCACGCCGCTGGCATTCCACCAGCTGGACGGCTCAACAGCGGGAGGGAAACCAGCCACGATGCAGACCGAGCCGGTCACCCTGCAAATGGGCACCCACACCGAACGCACATCGTTCGTAGTCACCCACATCGGACGACCCATCGCAGTCTTGGGAATGCCATGGCTCGCAACAAACAACCCACGCATCGACTGGGAGACCCGCACCTTCCTATTCGGCGACAACGAGTACCGGGTGCCAGTTCCGGCGGGCAGAACCAATCCCACTGTGGGATGAGCAGAGGCGGCTACCCAGGACAACGCAGCTACCCCAGCAGACCTACCGGAACAATACGCTGACTTCTCCGAGGTCTTCGGAGAGGCAGAAGCTGATCAACTACCCCCCCACCGCAAGACGGACTGTCGGATTGACCTGCTGCCCGACGTCCCCTTACCTAGGCCGAAGATCTACTCGATGACCCCGAAGGAGATGGCAACCCTCCGGGAGTTCATCGATAAAAACCTAGAGAGGGGATTCATAGAGCCAGCATGCTCACCGGTCGGAGCCCCCGTCTTATTCCGGGAGAAAAAAGACGGCACCCTACGGCTCTGCACCGACTACCGGGGCCTAAACACGGCTTCCCTGTCCAATAAATACCCCTTACCCCTGGTAAAAGATATGCTCGCCCACCTGTCCACGGGCAAGGTCTTCTCCAAGCTGGACCTTCGCGAGGCGTACTACCACATCCGAATCAGGGAGGGGGATGAATGGAAAACTGCGTTCAACTGCCCCCTAGGCGCCTTCCAGTACAAAGTGCTGCCGTTTGGACTAGCGGGGGCCCCGGGGGTGTTTATGCAGCTCATCAATGAGGTTCTGCATGAACACCTGTTCAAAGGGGTCCTCGTCTACATAGACGACGTCCTTATCTACACCAAAACGCACGAGGAACATGTGACCCTAGTCAGACAAGTCCTCGATAAGCTAAGAAGGGCGCAGCTCTATGCCAAACCCTCAAAGTGCGAATTCCATAGAGCGCGCCTAGACTACCTGGGGTACCGAATCTCCGGAGACGGCATAGAAATGGACCCCGCAAAAGTCGAGGCGGTGGTGAACTGGGAACGCCCCCGCAACAGACGCCAACTTCAGAGCTTCCTCGGCTTCGCGAATTTTTACAGGTCATTCGCCCAGGGGTTCGCGGAGATAGCCCTCCCCCTAACGGACCTCCTCAAAACCAAAGGGGTGGGGGACACCCGACACGCCAAAACCCAGGCACAGTATTGAATTGGACTCCCGCGTGCCAGACCGTATTCAATAAGCTGAAAGCGCTGTTCACCACAGAGCCAATCCTCACGCACCCAGACCCAGAACGGCCGTTCGTGGTCCAAGCCGACGCCTCAGACTTCTCCCTGGGGGCCATCCTACTCCAAAAGGACCCCACAGGACTCCTGAAACCATGCGCCTACCTGTCGAGGAAATTCTCCGAGACAGAAAGGCGATGGCACGTCTGGGAGAAGGAAGCCTTCGCGGTAAAATAGGCGCTGGAAACATGGAGACACCTACTCGAAGGAGCCGCCCAACCATTCGAGGTCTGGACCGACCACCGGAACCTCGAGGCCCTCCGGACGCCCAGACGCCTCAGCCCAAAACAGGTCCGATGGGCCCAATTCTTCAGCCGCTTCAACTTTCAGCTGAAGTTCATGCCGGGTAAAAAGAACTTCCTGGCCGACGCCCTTTCCCGACTGCCCCAAGATGAAGAGCCCACCCCAGACACGATTGGGACGGTCCTATCCGCTTCCCAACTGGGGATGGCTGTGACCACCAGGAGCGGCGCTCGGAGGCAGCACAACTCTACGGTGCAACCGACAGCGGGGCAACCAATGACCAGACGACGCCAACCGCAACTACCAGGGGGGATACGCACGGACCTCACCGCCACCCTCAAAACCAACCCCTGGTTCCTAGCAAACCCTGACAAGGTAACGATGGCACAGGACCTGGCATGGGGAGAAGGCAGAATCTATGTCCCGGACTCGCAACGCCAAGCGATCTTGCATAGATCCCACAACACCAAGCAAGCGGGACACTTTGGGTTCCTTAAGACCCTGCACCTAACAAGGTGTCAATTCTGGTGGCCCGCGCTAAGACGGGACGTGAAAGCCTACGTAGCGTCCTGCCCAATGTGCGCCAGAGCCAAACGGGCACCAGGCAAGCCCTCGGGACTTTTACAACAGGTGGCGGAACCCTCCCGCCCATGGGAGGAAATCTCCATGGATTTTATAGTAGACCTCCCACCCAGCCAGAAGAAAATGACCATTTGGGTGGTGAAAGACTACTTTTCGAAACAGGCCCACTTCATCCCCTGCACATCGGTCCCGTCCGCACAACAACTAGCCAAACTCTTCCTCATACACGTGTACAGGTTACACGGATGTCCCGCACGTGTCGTGACCGACAGGGGCACACAATTCACTTCTAAATTCTGGCGGGCCTTCCTAAAGCTGACGGGCACCCAACAAGCCCTATCCACGGCCTGGCACCCCCAGACGGACGGAGCCACAGAGGTCCTCAATGCCATCCTAGAACAATTTATACGCTCATACACCAACTACCACCAAGACGACTGGGTCGAACTGCTCCCGTTCGCCGAAGTCGCATACAACAACGCCGTCCACACGAGCACGGGGAAAACTCCGTTCGAAGTAGTCTCGGGGCGCGACTTTGTCCCCATACCGGAGCTACCACAACCCCCGGGACCCCAGGTGGACGCTAGTGACTGGGGACGGAAGATTGCGGAATCGTGGCCAATAATCACGGCAGCGCTGAAGGAAGCACAGGCGGCCTACAAAGAGCAGGCAGACAAGCACCGGCGCCAGCAACCGACGTTCCAGGCTGGGGATATGGTCTACCTATCCACCAAATTCCTAAAGTCTCCCCAACCCTCGAAAAAACTGGGGCCTAAGTACATCGGGCCGCTCCGAGTCACACAGATAGTGAACCCGGTGGCAATACGCCTGGACCTGCCGCACAACCTACGGAGACTCCACACCAGCCTCCTGAAACCTGCAACTACCTCTCGATGGCACCCAAGCACGCCACCGCCCTCACCGGTGATGATCGACGGCCAACATCACTTCGAAGTAAGGGACATACTCGACTCCCGCAGGCAACGGGGAACTTTACACTATTTGGTCAGGTCGAAACACTTCCCCCACCCAGAATGGGTGGCGGCGCACAACGTTAAAGCGCCTGATCTGACCCGGGCTTTTCACCGGGCGTACCCCGACAAGCCTAAGGCGAGACAAGCAAACCGGCACCTGCACACCCCCTCCCCCGCGGCCCCCCCGCCTACCGCGCCCCAAGGGAAAGGGCCCCCCCAAGCCTGCAACTTGGGTGGACCTCCCCCCCCCCGGGACTCACCCCCCCCGCCCCGGGCCCACGAGGGAGTGACAAGCGGTCGCCAGCACCCTCCCCCTGCCCCGGGCCCATGGGGGAGTGGCAATCAAGTCAACAGTGCATGCCTGGGGGCAACGCCCAGGAGCGCACATAACAAAGCCAACGCAATTGGAATAAAAATAAGGGCCCTACCTGGAGCTGATAAGCACCCGACCAGCCACGCCTCTCTCCTCGCCGAACTGAGCCAAACAAGCAGGGTGTGGTCGGAGCATGCGCACGCCCAGGGTGTGATCGGGGCATGCGCACTGGGAACACACCCCAGATGGACACGAGGTAGAGGGCGGAACAAAGGGAGGGGCGAAAACACTCCGGCGGGAAATTCAAAAAAAAAAAACAAAAAAACCATTTTGACAGCTCTCCTGGTAAAAAACCGGAAAGCCGGGGGGGGGCACTATTCGGACAGGGGGCAGTATGTCAGGAGTACCGTTGAGCTGAAGACATCAGCGCAATGGCACACATGACAATAACGAGGAAGGAGGGGATGGGGCTCAAGATAAACAGCCATCAGCTCACAAAGAAGAAAGAAGAGACAAAGGCTAAGCGGATCGTGAGGCACACCCAAGCTGTTAGCAATAGCGCAACGGAGATCGCCCAGCTGACAGCAATCACCGGATGAATAAGGAAACCGATGATGGGCGATCCCGGAGCACCAGCGGGGCCTCGCAACCCCTCACCTACCGGCAAGACAGCATGTTGGACAAAGGGGGGATGACGTAACCCTGAGTGAGGGGGCGCTGACCGGCGCGGGGTATTTAAACCCCGCACCGGCGCGCTCCTGTCACTCTCAGCTTTTTTCTACAACTGACACTACGTGAGAAATAAAACAGAACCTGCTTCAACTGAACCAGTGTCTGTGCTTTACTCAGCGGTAGGCAGTGCATGACAGCTATTGCCTTTAGCTTTCCTAATTTCTTGGGCTACTTCTAGTGTCTCAGCAGACAGCCATTTTGCTTTCTTGGTTTTCTCTTCCTTTGGGATGTATTTTGCCACCTCCTGAACAATGTTGTGAACTTCTGTCCAGAGTTCTTCCGGGACCCTATCTACTAAGTCCAGTCCCTTAAATCAATTATTCACCTCCAGTGCATATTCCTTAGGAGTGAGCTCATATCTAGCTGATCTGTGGGTCTTTCCTAATCTCTTCTTTTTGATTAAACCCATTTTTGCCTGGAATTTACCTCCGATGTTTCTAATTTTCTGGAAGAGGTCTCTTGTCCTTCCTATTCTATGGTCTTCTTCCACCTCCACGCATTGCTTGTTTAAAAATAATTCCTTGTCTCCTCTGGCTAACCTCTGGAATTTTGCATTTAATTGGGCATATCTCCCCCTATCACTGTTGCCTTTGCTTTCCTTCTTTCTTGGGCTAATTCTAGTGTCTCAGCAGACAGCCACTTTGCCTTCTTGGTTTTCTCTTTCTTTGGGATGTATTTTGTTGCCGCCTCCTGAACAATGTTGCGAACCTCTGTCCATAGTTCTTCCAGGACCCTATCTACTAAGTCCACTCCCTTAAATCTATCCTTCACCACTACTGCATATTCCTTAGGAATATTAGTGAGCTAATTTCTAGCTGATCTGTGGGTCTTCCCTAATCTCTTTTGTCTGATCCTAAATTGTGCAATAAGAAGTTCGTGATCTGAACTACAGTCAGCTCCAGGTCTTGTTTGACTGACTGTATAGATGTCCACCACCTCTGGCTGCAAAGGATGTAGTCAAACTGATTTCGGTGTTGTCCATCTGGTGGAGTATAAAGCCATCTCTTAGGTTGTTGGAAGAGAGTGTTTGTTATGCAGAGTGAGTTGTCTTGGCAAAATTCTATCAGCCTATGTCCTGCTTCATTTTGTTCTCCCAGGCCATGCTTACCTGTAATTCCAGGTGTCATCTGACTGCCCACCTTAGCATTCCAGTCAACTGTGATGAAAATAACATCTCTTTTAGGCGTCTTGTCCAGTAGGTGCTGCAGATCCTCATAGAACTGCTCTACTTCAGCTTCTTCAGCATCTGTAGTTGGGCCATATATTTGGATCACTGTGATGTTAGATGGCTTGCCCTGAGTTCGAATTGGGATCATTCTATCATTTTTTGGATTGTATCCAAGCACTGCTTTAGCCACTTTACTATTAATTATGAAGGCTACTCCATTTCTTCGGTGGTCCTCTCATCCACAGTAGTAGATCTGGTGGCCATTTGATATGAAGTGGCCCATTCCAGTCCATTTCAGTTCACTGATGCCCAAAATGTCTATCTTTAATCTTGACAGCTCACCAATAACCACATCCAATTTGCCCTGGCTCATAGATCTTACATTCCAGGTACCAGTGGTGTGTTGATCCTTAGAATATCAGATTTGCCGTTCACCACCAGCACCGTCGGCTACTAGCCATCCTTCCGGTTTTGAGATAGCTGTGTCATCACGTCTGGGGCTAGTTGAACTCATCCTCTGCTCCTCCCCAGTAGCATGTTGACCATCTTCTGACCTGGGGGTCTCATCTTCCAATGGTATACCGACATATCTCTGGTTGTACTGATCCATGTAGTTTTCATGGCAAGAATACTGGGGTGGGTTGCCATTACCTTCCCCAGGGATCGCATTTAGTCTGACCTCTCTCTCATGACCTTCTCATCTTGGGTGGCCCTTCACGGTTTCGCTCATGGCATCATTGAGGTGCTCAAGCTCCAGCACCACGACAAGGTAACAATCCTTTGCTGAAGTAATGAGAATTCCGTTAATACATCTTTGACAATTTCTCTGGCGTTGTCCTGTATACCAAAAATACCTCATTTCATAGAAGTTTTCTTTTAAGTTGTAAAACAATGTGACTTTTAAACATTGAAACCACATTCTCTGCCACTGATCCATTTGAATATTATCACCAAAGTTCTTGTTTGTACCTTTTTTAATGTGCTTTACTTCTGTCTCAAATCTCAACAAAAGTTTATACATTTTACCAATCACATGTTCATCATTTGTACAAAATTCATTTTCAAAATCTGTTTTATAATATTCTGTTCCTGCTACCTTTTATCTATATTAATTCTGTCTAATAATTGTGCGTATCAAAACCTTTGAAAACTAAATCCCTCTACAATCAGTTGTTCTCTCAATTCCATCTTCAGCTCTTTGTTTTCCTGGAATGGCAAATCTTTCTAGGATAACCATTTTTCTTTGCCCCCTGTTTCTTTTCTGTAAAATGTTTCTTGAGCTGAGGCCAACAAAAGTATTTTGGGCATAGGCTGGGCTTGTATCTATTCCATATTCATAATATGACATTCCTGATATAATTATTTTTTTAAATCGACATATATTTTAACTTTTTCATATGATAAATAACCATGCCATCCAAATCTCAGACCATGTCCTTGGTCTGAGGCTCAAGTTTCTTTTTTATTATTATTAAATTTTATTAGATTTTCAAGATCAAAAGATAAAAGCTAACAAAAAGGAAAAATTATCATAGACAGTAAAATCGAAGAATAGAGTGGGAAAAAAGAGAAAGTCAAAAGTGCAGGAAAAGAAAAAGAAAGAAAAGAAAATACTCGAAAAGAATGACTCCTGATTTCCTTCCCAACTGATATTTGTACATTTACATTAAGTTCTTACCCTAAATGTAGAACATGGCTTTCATTGTTTCTATTGTCCATTGTTATTTCTAATCATCAAATCCATATATCATGATTTCTTTTTTTTCTGCTTCATGCAAAATGTCCAGAAGGGGGTTCCAGGTCGCATTGAAATTATTCAATTATTCTAAAATTATTCTAATCAAAGCCGTCAATTTCGCCATCTCAGCCAACTCCATCAACTTCACCATCCATTATTCCACCATAAGTAATGTCAGATCTTTCCACCTTTGTGCTTATAAGATCCTTGCTGTTCAAATTGGTAAAAGCTTTCTCTGCATACAAAAAAAAAATCAACACTACTTGCTTTTCATTATGGTGTTTCAGCCATGAAATCAGTCTATAGTTCTTAGTTAAAGTAAGATTTTCCCCTTCCTTTGGTAATGCAGCAATATTGGACTCCGTCCAAGATTCTGGCCTTGCAGGTCCCTGCGATGTAGAGTTCATCAAATTTGGGAAAGGTTGTAAAACTTGACCCTCAAAATATTGATAATACGCACTTGGAAGTCCATCTGACCGTGGTGCTTTCCCTACTTTAATCTTTTTTATTTCTTCAGCTACCTCAAAAGTTCTTCTAGAATTATTCATAGATGGTTTCTGTGACTGTGAAAGTTTTGGCAACTTTTTTTTCTTCAAATATTCACCCACCTTTTCCAGGGAGACCTCCTGTTTTTTAATACAGATTTGAATAACCTTCATGGAAGGATTACTGAGCTCTCCCTCCCTCGCTGCTTTCATCGTACATAAAAGCAAGGTTCCACAGATTCTTCCCAATGGGTCACCACCACTGAGGCTTCCTCATCATTTCTCTTGGAGCTGTTCTTTCCACCACATCCATTTCAACCTCCTCCAAGTCTCCGTTAATTTTTTCCAAGAATTCTCTGGCTCCCTGAACAGAGGTCAATTGAAATCATTTCTCCTCAAAAGTAAAAATTGCTCTTTCCAATTTATCCCAATGAAATGGGAACTTCTTCTGCTTCAGTATCTCAGTCAGAAAAAAGAAAAAAAAATATCTTAAGGTAAAATTCTGTTAGGAATCTTCTAGGAATCTCCTATGAAATAATTATATCCACATCTTCAATCGTGTATTAAAATAGCATTGCAGAACTTGGTCCCTCATTGTTTTTCTCACAAAGTGCACTAACACATCCCTTGGAACAAGCCTTCTTGCAGCAAAACAGGAACTTATCTGATACACCTTCTCAATTTCTTTGTCATTTTTTTTCCTTTTTCCAATTTATAAATCCGAAAATGCTCGAACAACCTTTTTTCTTACATCTGCATCTGGATTCCCTGGAATAGCTCTAAACCTCAGGCAGAATTCCTTCTCTCTGTGTTCCGTCAGAGCCATATTGTCCCCTCCTCTTTCTAATTCCATTCCCCTAGCTTCCAATATATTCTCCAACGTTTCAATTCTATCATCAACTTGTTATATTTTTTTCAGAGATTTTTTTTAAACAATCATCCATCTCATCCAATCTTTCATCAATATTTTCCTCAAGGTGCATAAACCAGTTTGAGGGAAACCTCTCCTTCCTCTCACTGCAAATCCTGCTTTTTGAAAGACCCCATGATCCTTGGAAGATGAAACCAACTCAGGGGTGGCATTTAATTATGAACCCATTGGGACATTTGTTAGCATTCAGTTCATTGCTCTGGTGAACAATTATGGTGCATAAAGGTGGTTATTAACTTTGCTCACTGTGTAAAACACATCAATGTCACATTCAAAATACCATGATTATAGAAACCATGGTTCAGTTCATCAACTCAAGCTGTAACTAGTTTTCATTCCGATATGTAATCCCCCTAATTCATACATTTTCCCACATTTTCTTTATGTCTAGAAGGTGCCTTTCTCAAGGTGTACTGAAAGTTGTCTCCCAGGATACACCAAGCTCACAAGAGAGGGAGCCCCAGTTTGCTGCTACGACTGTTCTCCATGTATGGAAGGAACCATCTCCATGCAGGAAGGTAAGTGGCTCAAGAGCAAAGAAGGAACACCATCCAAGTTCACACCAAGCCTGATCGTGATTAACTCCCAAGTCCATTGAAGGACGTAAAATGCTTCCATCTGCTGAGGAAGCCTCCATTCTGCTAACCTTGCTATCTATTTTACTTGTAAAATGCCCCATAAGTTTGGCCCAAGATGGCAACCGGGAGCAGACGCCGACGCCATCGCCGACCACTGCTCTAAGGGGAAGAATCCTGGGTCCCCCCCCTCCGGCTTTCACCTGATCGGGGGGGGGGGGTTGGAGGGGATTTCTAGACTCCCCAGCCCTCATACCTGATGGGTCGGGGCTGGACGGAGCACCCTGGATGGAGCGGCAAGGGGCAGCAGACCTGGGCGAGCCCCGGCAGCACGAAGCGACGCAGCGAGTCCCAGAGGCTTGGTGGCGCAGCAGTTTGGCGGTGCATGGGACTCAGCGGAGGCTCAAATGGCATGAGCTGCATCAGTGGGGTGACTCCTGGGGACGCTGGATGGTGGCCTTCAGTGGCCTTGCATCCTGGAGGCATGGGGGAGCAGCCTGATGGTGCAGTGAATCGACACCATTGCAGGCCCGCTGACCAACCTTGGTGGACCAGCCTGGTGGGACGGTCTGTCATTGTGGCAGATGGATGGCTCAGTGGTGCGATGGCCCAACTTTGGAGGGCCAGCCCAGCGGAGCAGTTCGGCAGTGCAGCAGACCAGTGGCAAGACACACCTGCAGACCAACCTTGGAGGTCCAGCCTGGCACAGCGGGTGAGTGGTGCAGCAGCCCAGCAGGCCAGCGAGCTGGCAGAACGAGCCTGGAGGCCCAGTTTAGTGGAGCAGATCATCTGCCAGCCAGATAGCAAACTTCCTGGCTTACCAGGGAGAGCTTGGGATAGGCCTAGGGCTATAGGCCTTGGCGTTGTAGCCCCGAGGACGTCGAGGGAGCTGGCCAAGGAGATCTGGGCCATCCCCTCCCTACCTGCCGGAAGCGGTGGAGAGCTGTTGGGGCCCCTCCAGTGTGAATGAAGACTCCTTCCTGGGGTGAGAGATGAGTTGGGGAGTCCCTGGGTGTGCCCCACGAGTTCCACAGAGTGACAGGCCATCAAGACTTGATAGGTGAGAGGTCGTCCAGCCCCATTCGCCCCAGGCATCGCCCTGTTTATCTTCCTGCAAGGTAATGGTCCATTACTGGGCGATTAGACCTTGATATTCCTCGAAAGCCCGGGCGTGCCCTTCCGAACCTCGCCCTGATCATTTCTTTTGACAATGGTGTTAATGGTCAATTACCGGGCGGTGAGACCTTGTTGTTCAATAGATCTCCCAAACCCATTACCTTCTTTGTCCGGTTTATCGCCCGCACCTCTCCAGTCATTGACATGCATCCGCACTTTGTCATGCGAGCCGTTATGATGTAACAAACATCGCAACGGCGATCATGACAGGGTGTCCCTGAGAGTGGTAATCTCCCTTCTGTTGGGATTCATGACACAAGTCTTATAACAGGAAGGAGATGTCAATAGAAGAGAATATACTGTATGTAGATTAGGGTTGAACTATGGAGACCTTGGTGCTCTCCGAGATTGGCTGTTTGCTGGCAGACGTTTCATTACCTAATAGGTAACATCATCAGTGCTCCCACTGCTGATGCTGATGATAACATGGATGATGTTACCTGGTTGGGTGATGACACTTCAGCAAGCAAACAACCACACTCAGAAAGCAACAAGGACTCCACAGAAAGGGGATTGATTTACAGGACGTACATCAGAGGAATAAGCAAAACCCAGCAGTGAACTGACTACCCAAAAAAGCATCCTAAAGCACATGATCCATCTATCTGTGCCTGGGAAGAAAAGCAGAAAAAGTGAGCTGAGATTAGCAGTCTTTAGATCAAGATCCATCAGTGTGAAAAAGAAGGAACCCAGAGGAAATGTTTAATTTTCTATCTCCACTCTGCTGACCCCTGTGTGGCACTTTGGTCAGCAGATGCTGACGAGTCATTGCGACCCAATTCATCAGTTAGACAGCAATTATTTATGTTTTTCAGATGCGGCCCACTGTGAAAAGTGTCCTGATGACGAGCATTCCAACGAAAAGCGAGATCAATGTCTCCCCAAGTTATAAGCTTCCCCTCCTCTCAAGAAAACTTGGGTCTTATCCTGGCTCTCCTTGCTGTTTTTTTGTCTCTAACCACTGGCTTTGTCCTAGGAACCTTCATTAAATACTGAGAAAATCCCATAGTCAAAGCCAACAACTGGGACCTCACATACATTGTCCTGCTTTCCCATCTTCTATCCTTCTTGACCCCTTTCTATTCATTGGACGCCCCAGAAAAGTGACCTGCCTTCTTCAACAAACTGCCTTCAGTGTTGTTTTCTCAGTTGCCATGTCTTCCTTACTAGCCAAGAACATCATGGTGGTGGTGGCCTTCCTGGCCACAAAGCCAGGCAGCAGGACGAGGAAATGGCTGGGGAAGACATTGGCCAACTCCATTGTCTTTTCCTGCTCTGGGGTCCAGGTGGGCATCTGCATGATATGGCTGGGAATCTCTCCCCCATTCCCAGATTCTGACCTGCATTCCCAATCAGGACACATTGTGCTGCAGTGCAATGAAGGCTCAGTCAGCATGTTCTACACTGCCCGTGGCTACATGGGCTTTCTGGCTGCCATCTGCTTCTTGGCAGCTTTCCTTGCCCAAAAACTGCCTGGATGCTTCAACGAAGCCAAATGGATCACCTTCAGCATGTTGGTCTTCTGCAGCGTTTGGGTCTCCTTTATTCCCACCTACCTCAGCACCAAAGGGAAATACATGGTTGCTGTGCAAATCTTCTCCATTTTGGCCTCCAGCCTGGGCTTACTGGGCTGCATTTTTGTCCCCAAATGCTACATCATTATTTTGTGACCTGACATGAACACCAAGGAGCATCTGATGATGACAACAAACGTGGGATCCTGATTTTAATACCTATTTTTGTGTAATTTATTGGTAATTTAAAATAATATCACTTGGAAGGAAATTCCTTTATACAGCTTCTATCCAAATTTCTTCTTTCAATGTGAGTTATGAATTGTAATGATTGAGTAAAAAATAAGCTGTAGCAACAGATGATCTTTTAAATAATTATATTCTTTATCACAATCTAAATTTAAATTGCATCATGATCATAATTACTGGCATTAATACATTTTATGAAAACAATATAGATAAATGTTCACCAGAGTAGTGTACATGAACTCAATTTTATATGAGATGTAAAAACTATTTGTAATTATGATTGGTTTTTTTGCTGTTTAGGGGTGCTGCATTATTATCTTCAGGTGGTTGACTCTATTTCAACTGCTAGTTTGCGCTCACTTTGAATAATTTTTATTCATTTCAATACATATTGCTGTGGTCTATTTTCAATGGTTAACTATGGGATGGCTCATATTGTTGGTCAAAACGTCAAATACAACCTTTCCCGAGATCCAGCTTGCATCCACCCTTTCTGCCTTCCTGAAGGACTTGAAGAGCTGGCTCTTCCCTCAAGATGGTGAGTGGAGAGTGTTGCCCTGGGGAGCCATGAGTTGTTATAGAGCTTTTATTGAGTGTGGAAGGATAGCATTTTCCATAAGGACAGAATGTAGATTGCTCATTTCCTGAGCAGTAGCTGTAATAGTCTACTACTAATACTAATAGTCTACTAATAGTCAATAGCAGTAATGACAAGGAGTCTGTCAGAATCTGAACGATGAATAAATATGGCAGAAGTTTCCATTCTGGCTTCCATTCTTTAAGGTTCTGTTCTCCTGAGTTACATCTTTCATATCTAATTCTGTTAATATATAAATCACAAAAATTAGAATATAAAAAGTACTTTTCCTGACAAATACTTTTAGTCAATTATAAGAGACTCCCCCTGCAGGAGAAATGGTACCAGTACCAAGAATGTGGTACATGCTTTCCTTTTTTGTCTCTTTTCCTGAATTACTGAGAGTTTTCACAATAAAGAAAACCTGGGACCCCCACACGGATGAGAAGTCCTATAGTACAGAAAATATTTTGTTAATTGTTCAGCTTGTGATGACATCACACAGTCCACATAGAAGAGAAATGGTACAAATGGTACAAGGGGATCCACACTGGAGAGAGGCCCTATTCGGAGTGGGGGGAATGCTGAGTCACCCAATACTTCATACAGAGAAGAAAAACTATCAATGCACTGAGCGTGGGAATGATTTTGCTGAGAAGTCTACAACTGGCATCACCAAGGATTCCATATGGGAGAGAGACCATATAGATCCCATCAGTGGAAAATACTTTGTTTACCCTTTGTCTGTTTGAAACAAGAAGATTCACACTGGGGGACACCTAATAAGTAAATTGAGGATGGGTCCTGTTTTTCTCAGAAGTCGGAGGTTAAAATCTATATGAGTATCCGTCCTGAGGAAGAAACCTGATCTATGCATGGAATGTGAGAATTATTTTGCTTATTACTCCTTTCAGTTGAAATATCACTAAGTTCGTGCCAGATGACCACTTTGGAGAAAAGCCCAAAGTAAGGAGAATTAGTGGACCATATAAGCAAAAACGGTGCAATTCCCTATTTGGAAGGGTGATCAGTCTCTGAAGGACAAGGCAGGAATGCCAATTGCCTCATGAAAGGTAAGCAAGGACAAAGTGTGAAATGGAACTACAGGAGATGAATGACCGACTGTATACAGCACCTCTTTTATCTGGAGAAAAGGTAATAGCACCAACAGAGAGGCAGTTTGGTGTTGTGGTGAAGGCATCAGGCTAGAAAGTGGGAAACTGTGAGTTCTAGTCCCACCTTAGTCCCAAAGCCAGCTGGGTGACCTTGGGCCAGCCACTCCCTCTCAGCCCTAGGAAGGAGGCAATGGCAAACTAGAGCTGTCCCAGGTTATTTCCCCTTGGCTTAGGTGGAGTAGCTTTAGTCTGACAAGATTCTGTCTACAGGGAGTGAGCAAATGAAGAACTGGAGTTTGTCTGGACTGATTCCTGGTCATTCCTGGGCTGGGCCTGACACCAACTGAGGACCTGACCCTGAAGGCAGAAGCAAGCAGCCACGTCCAGGAGACATTGGAAGAGACAACAGAATGACCACATTTGAGCAGGGAGGAGAGTGAGTTTGGCTCCTGGACTCCTCATGCAATACTGTGTCATGGGTCTCTAGAGCGGTTTTAAAGGTCCCAAGTAAAAGCTACCAAAGGTTCACAGTTAGAGGTGGGACACTGTCTCTTTTTCCTTCCTGGATGCCGCAGGGGGAAGCAAAGCACACTATAGAGAACCCCACCCTGCTGATGGAAGACTGTACTATAACTTGTATCCCAAGAATACGTTTCTCAAGTAAAGGGAATAAAAAGTTTCCTGAGCTTTTTCTTCATGATTTTTGAATTGGAACGATGCCCATGAGTCACACAAAGTTTTTCCCCTCATGCACAGCAGCACGTGAAGTCATCCAGAGGCTCAGCTGGGATCCCCACTCCCGGTCTATTTATCACAATCACAGTGATTTCTTCTCCTTGCACCAAAGCCTGTGGGATTCCTTCCACCCAGGGTCATTTTGAAACCAAGGCAGGGATACTTAGTAACTCTCATCAACAAACTTGACAAATATTTAGTAACGCCTATAAAAACATGAAAATCTGGTCCACAATTATCACAAGGACTGTGGAGAGCATTGGGCAGGATTCATGTTGGCAGGGACCATGCCAGTCTGAAAGGTAATGCTTCCTGTGGCAGATCGGGTACCAGGCTCTATTTCCTATCCTCTCGATCAAGCTCATGCATCTGTGCTCCTGGCTGGAGAATTGAGCTTCTCTTAAGAAGGCCAAGGCCAGTGGGGCTGGTCGCAGAGAAGAATAGCGGATCTCCACCATGAGAGGTGAAATTCTGCTGCTGCTGCTTCTCCTGGTGTCCTGCTTTCCTTGTGGGACACTGATGACCAAATGTCCACTGAAAGTGCAAAAAGAGGAAGAATACGCATTTAATTACTACAAGCCAGGAGACTTCCTGATTGGTGGAATCATATCTACATCTAGCACTGTATTTCATCCATACATTTTCTTTAAGCCTCCAACCAACACATTTGAAAGGTAATTCCTGATGTGTACTTAACCCTGCTGATTAATTTAATCCTTTCCACTGTCTTCTTTTAATAGGGAAGTTCCCACCTATGGTACCTGGTCTTGGTCACCTTTTTCCTCTTTATTTAGTCTAAGGAAAAGGCTTAAATTTGGCAGGGGGTTGTGTGCCTTGGTTCTTCACAAAATCACTCTGAGTGATGCCAGGGAGCGTCACCAAACACTCTTTTAGCTGAAGGCAAAGAAATGAGATTCTTTCCCATTTTAGATTCCCCTTCCCTTCAATGTCCTTCATGATGCACTGCTGTCTATCATCTGTCTGTCTGTCTGTCTGTCTCTATCACTATCTCTCATCTTTCCCCTCCCGGGCAAGTGGCCACAGTCCTCCCCCATTGGCTTTCAGCTTTCTTTCATAAGATGGCTTGTGGGTCACTTTGCATCCCAGAACAAGGGAGAGGCTGGCATTTGGCTTTGCACGGCAGGACACCAGCTTCCTGTTTAATTTTTCTTTAAAGTAATAGAAAGCTTTTTAAATTTTTAAGAACTAAAGAGACCAGGGAGGGTGGGAAACAGAAAGGGAAGTGGCCATGGGCATATCATCTCTTAGCACTATCAAAGGTCCCTTGGATTTGGAAGGAATTCAACAGAAGCCATTTCAGCCTTTCCAAAAAAAGTTAAAGCAAATTTCAGGTGGGTGGTTACTTTTCTACACCGTGAGGTAGAAATCTGTCACCGATCTGCTGAGGTAAATTCTATGTACCTCATATTGACCTTTATACTCTTATTTTATACATTTCATTTTCAACATTGCCAGATATAAATTAGCATTAAAAGAAAACTGTCCTTCCTGGAAAAAAAATGCTTGCAGACTATGAAGAAAGTAACTAAAAATTAAAATCAGTATTAATAGCATAGAATTACTACAGTGATTAATATTGATACATAACAGAATCACCATCTGCTGTTGAATATGGTGAAATATTGTAGCATGTTAATCCATTCAATATTGTATCGGAAAATAAGATAAAAAGCAAAAGCAAAAATATTATTCAATGCCAAAGGAATGTTAAGAGATAGCAGAAAATAGCATAATGTCAAACGACTGAATAAATAGCTCCTTGAATCTCTCTGTGAAAGAAGCAATGAAGGAACACAACGCTGAAGGGTTTCAACCTGCCCAGAATGACGGAGCATCACTCTGGAAGAAGGTTCTTCCCTTTCCTTCCTCCAAGAGCAGCCAAAGGACGAGTGTGACAGTTATCTCAAGCTGAAGCCCCTTCTGGGGATGAGCACTTCCAGCTGCCTTAGATGGGGCACAGGACTAACTAGATCCTCTGCTGGTGACAGTGAGGTTGTCATTTTCACCAAGTCAGGGTTGACTCTTTGCCATCCACATAGATAGTCTTTCTCCAGGATGATCTGTTATTAACCGGGCCTTTTTAGTCTCTGAATAAGGAGGTTGGGACTCTATTAGAAAAATAAAGAAGAAGAAGGAGAAGAAGAAGACTTGGGGCCCTCCATTTGGTGTCAGAGCGTATTGAGCAAAATCAGTACGTGTTTAACAGAGTAACCAAGTGAAGCCTACTGTGACAAGCCAACCTGCAATAGGACCACAAGAGAGATTTTTCAGTATAGATCAATAGCTTAAGAGACAAAGATAATTGGAATTCAAAGCAGCAAACAATCAATGAAACACGACGGTCAAAATATTTTGCCAGAATAGTTCCTTTCAAATATTGATACAACTGCTAGTCAAAGAAATCCTAGATGAACTACGCTCAGGGAGCACCAAAGCCTCCATAGATGAAATATCCTACAAAAAAGAGATGTATGGCATTAAACAGAAACCAGACTGCAGATTTGGGGATGGTTTCCCGTAATGAATCAATGTGTCCAGCAGCTAAACTCCTTGATCCGTTTCATTCCTTATTATGAGTATCTTAGTTTTGCTGGAGGGCTATTCCTCTAAGTTGGAAAAAATAATAGAGCTCATTGTCTTGGAAGGAAGCTCCCACTGGTATCAGAGGGACTGTCCTGATAGGAACATCCAGAGAAATTTATCACCTGGAAAGGCCCTGGAAATAAATGGCAGCGGAATTAGCTATTTTTTGAGGGAGCAATGAGAGCCTGACCATTGTTAGCATTGCAACGTTGTGACTGTGAGGCTCTGCTTCACCCTTCTTTGCCCTTCATGAGATCAACCAGATCAGTTTACAGGTTTTAGGCTCATCCACTCCATCATTATTCCACTGATTTCAGAGTGTGGATTTCTGAATGGTTCTTAGCATAGTCATAAGACAGAATTCAAATGTTTTGTTAAAAATGCCCATACCACCTGACTTTATAAACCAAAGACAACAACCTATTAATATCTCCTGTGTTGTAGTATGAAGGGTATGAGTTTCAGCCAGGTCTTGCCATTCCTGCTTGCCATTCATGAGATCAATCAGCATCCTAGGCTGCTCCACAATTTCACCCTGGGCTACAGCCTCTATGAGAACTTCTTCAGTGCAAGAATGACATTTGAAGCCATGCTGGACTTGCTATCAACGGGGCAGGAGAATGTACCAAACTACAGATGTGGGAGACCAAAACATCTGTTGACAGTGCTTGAAGGAACTGATTCCGAGCTCTTTCATCATGTGACAACCATGCTGGGCATCTACAAAATCCCACAGGTAAGAATGGATGCTGAAGTAATTCCAGTTTGTAAAGTCTCCAGAAAGTCCAAAAGGTAGCCCTGGCCGATATCAACAAATGAAAAGAGCCGATTGATGGAGCTTAAAGGACACTTGAAATAGTATGCATGCAAATGCCTTTCTCTTCACTCTGGGATTAGTTAATGGCATCGGTGTTGAAAAATAAGCTGGTCTCCCAGAGTTCCCCTTTCCTTGCTACTGAATCAGACTCACATTCTAAGCAAGAGAGTGACTGGCAATTGGGAAAGCCGATATCATGGTTCAGACCTAAGACTAGGGGGAAAGGACATCTCTGTAGTGGAGAATCAGCAAGATAATCCCTCACTTTTTCTCTTTCACTGAAGATCAACTATGGGGTCATCAGCCACATTCCTGAGCAGAAACAGCATTTCCCTTTCTTCTACCGGCTGAGTCCAAAGCAAGAGCCTCCTCACTTGGCGATTGTCAAACTGCTCCTGCATTTCCGATGGACGTGGATCGGCCTTGTTGTTCCGGACAATGAAAGTGGAGAAAGGTTCAGGAGTTCCTTTGTGCCTGTGGCCCTCAAGAAAGGGGTTTGCGTTGCCTTCTCAGAAACCATTCCACTGTTGTATACAGTAGGCGAAGAAAAAAAAAGGATTTCTAATTTGAACAACAGGGAAGTCAAAATTATTGTTTTTCAGTTGGACTTTCAGGCCACAATAGCGCTAGCAATGCTAATCCGATATTTAGAAAAATCAGAAAAGGTGTTTGGGGAGAAAGTGTGGATGGCCACAACTTTGCCAGACATATCTGTGAGATTGTTTTATCGAATGATTGATCTCCAGCATAAACATCTTTTGTTATCTTTCTTAACTCTGGCAAACAAAAGGACACAAAATTATGATTTTAACACGTATTTCTTTGCCAGTGATAAATTTGGGGAGACGGCATTTCAGTGCTCCTCTTCACACCCTATTTTGTCTAAGAAAGTTCGGAAGAGATGCACAGAAAGAGAGAACTGGGAGATCCCTCCCCGTGATTTGGTTGCCAAAATTCTGTCTGAGGACGCCTCCAGTATTGCCACTTCAGTCCAGGCTGTGGCCAGAGTCCTCCATGCTGTCTATTCGTCCCACCTGACCCGGAGGAGAATCAGGGTTGGAGACTATGTACAGCCATGGCAAGTAAGACTTTTCTCTGAATGTCTGCTAATGACCCACATTAAATTCTTTCACCTTTGTTAAAAATGGGCCGCATTGGACATGAGGTGGGATAGTCCACACAGCAATTGCCCAAGTTTGAGTGTTTCTTCTGACCAAATGTGGAGGCTTGGAGAGAAAGAAGGAGAGATTCTGCTATTAGATCTCCCAAAGTGAAGGGATGTGCTGGTTTGAGAAGCTGGGAGAACAGGAAATGAAGAGGAAGGCTCTTTCCCTATTTGCAGAATAAATCAGCTTCAGGATGTTACAGAAACCATCAGGTTTCTTGACCATCCAACATTGCCCTCATTTAGCTTCTAGTTCAGGGAATTTTTTTTCTCACTTCCTGTTCTGCCCCCTTAAGAGGATGTGGGTTCTGTGCCCTTTCCAGGGTCTTCAGGGAACACCCAGGTCAGCTGACTTTCTTTACAATGCAGCTTCTTAAACAAATTGTTCATCAACTTTTTCTTCTCTATTGGTCCTCTCACTTAGGACTTGATACCAAGATCTTTTCTTGGCTCTTTCTCCTCCTTTGAAAGTCAAATCTTAGAATGGGTAGCCCAATCATTACTCCCAACCCTTCCCATCACCACCTCTTGGTTTCATAAAGCGGTGAAGTAATAAGTTGCAGAACACTGGGAGACGAGAAAGTAATACACTCTCACGATATTTGCTGCCTCCTTTGCCTTTCTTTTGGTGAACTTCCAAGTGGCCTGTGGGGTTTCTGCATCCCAGCGTCTGTGAAAAGAAGCAGCCTCTCTGGTTTTGCTGCCTTCCATTTTCAGGGCATCAACAGGCAAAGGAACGTACATCCTCAAGACATAGCACAGCGGCAGGAATGGGGCAGGTCTGGCAGCAGGACTATCTGTCATCTCTGGACCTCTTGCGTGGCCCTTCTTCTACACCCAGCTCTTAGCTGTATCGAAACAAACACCAAGATCAGAAAGAGAAGAGTTCCTTAGGATGTGTCTCCTCTTCCAGACTGGATGTTTGAACTTTGCCCGTTTTCCATGTGTTTCTACTTCCCAATCATTCCTCCCTTTTTCATATCATCAACCTTCAAAGGTTAGTTGCCCCTGCTAGGAGGACATATTCCATTCATCATTCGGGGGACAGGAAGATGTTGCCACCACTCTTGTGCAGCTCTGTTGGACCATGTCCCACACATGCTGTGTCCAAATCTTTAGATATATTACCTTCCACCTTTTGCTGCTCTTACTCACCAAAAAAAAATATTTTAGGTGGAGCACCTGAGGTTCACCTGAGGCTTTCTCACTCAAGAGCTGCAGAAGTGATGAAGGCAGTGTGATGGGGACAAGGCACAAAAAGGATATTGCCAAAGCTCGTTTCTGACATGCTTAGGTGCAAGTAAGGAAAGGCCCAGAAAAGCACTTTCACACACTTTACCAAATCCCAAGACTTCTTGTCCATTTCAGTGGCTTTCTGTATCACTAGTCAACTTCAGCTTCCTGCCAAGGTTCCAGGTCTGCCAATCATATACAGTACCAGGAGATTCTCATCTGAAAACACAGGATATTTCTGCAAAGCTGAAGCACTGCAAAAGTGGAATGGTACAAATCAGGATTGTCCCTGTAGGTAGATGCTGAAGCCAAATATGTATTTTTTCAGCACCCAGATGGTTGGATGGTTCCTTCTAAAAAATGACATGGCTGAAGACAGTAGGTGAGGGGGCAACAAGCTGGCCAGAGATCTTTTGAGAAACAGAAAGGCCATACAGATTAAGTCCCTAAGCAGATTCGTCCCAAATGTTGGAGAAAGTAGAGCTTACCTGAAGCACCCCACTTTTGAACTAGGGCTCGAATGGGAATGTGTAAGGTACAGTGGTAATTCTCCATGTCTTTCTAGCTTCATCCCTTTCTAAGAAACTTCCAGCTTCACAATCTTACTGAGGATGATGTTTATTTGGATGAGAATGGAGATCCTGCTGCTGATTTTGATATCATGGAGTGGGCAGTATTTCCCAACAAGTCTGCTGCTGGGGTGACAATTGGAAAGATCGGAAGAGAGGCCTCTTCAGAAGTCAAGATCTCCATCAATCAGAGTGCCATCATATGGCCAATGTCATTTAACCAGGTAGCTGAGTCTGACTGTATGTGTGTTTTTTTGTATTTTTCTGCTGTTATATATCTGAGTTTGAGGATTATTATGTAGAGTAACAGAATCTTGCAAGTCAGAATGCTCTTTCCCCCTCCTTCACGTCTATCTGTTTGAGAAGTAGAGAGGGTCTTGGCTGAGACATTTGCATACATTTCAGTCCTTCCATGGACTCAGGCCTCTTTTATCGGACCGTTCTCCTGGTAGTGACTCTGCCACCCGTCCCTCAAGGCCATTCCCACTTCCTTCTGCAGCTTTGGACTGCATTACCCAGAGTTTGTTATTTTTGGCGATTCAAACTCAAGCTGGTGATATTTGCAGTCGACACTGCCTGTTGCCTTTTCTTTTCTTTTTTAAAAATATTTTTATTAAAATAAAATTGTACATAAGATTTAAAAACTAGTGAAATATAAAAGGAATGAGAAGAAATGAGCCTTCTCTAGTTGGTTTTCCATAACTCCCAATAAGAAAAAGTCTGGTTTCATCTGAATATTAATCTCTTAAACTCTCTGCATTACCATCTGTATTTGTGTCCAATACCTTCTCCCTTTTTCACAAGTCCACCACGCATGAGAAAATGTCCCTTCAGGTTTTGCACATTTCCAACAGTAATTAGAAGTCCCCTAATACATCTTTGAAAATGTCTCTGGTGTTGTACTGTATGCCAAAAATACATCATCTTAGAAAAGTTCTCTTTTAAATTGTAAAACAATGTGGATTTTAAACCTTTTAACTGCATTCTCTGCCACTGATCCATCTGAATATTATCAGCAAAGTTCTTGCCCATAGCTTGTTTAATTTGCCCTTCTTCTGTTTCAAATCTCAGCAAAAGTTTAAACATTTTAGCAATCACATGTTCATCATTTGTACAAAATTCATTTTCAGACTCTGTTTTCTCATATTCTGTTCCTGCTACTTTTTATCTGTATTAATTCTTTCCCTTAATTGTGCACATGAAAACCACTGAAAACTAAATCCCTCTACCATCAATTGTTCTCTCAATTCCATCTTCAGCTCTTTGTTTTCCTGGACCAGCAAATCTTTCTAGGATAACCATTTTTCTTTGCCCACAGTTTCTTTTCTGTAAAATGTTTCTTGGGCTGAGGCCAACAAAAGTGTTTTAGGCATAGCCTGGGTTTTTTTATCTATTTTATATTCATACTATGACACTCCTGATATAATGATTTTTAAAATCTACCTTTACTTTAATTTTTTCATATGATAAATAACCATGCCATCCAAATCAGACCATTCTAAAAGGCTCTTGTTTCTTTTTTATTATCATTAAAGTTTATTAGATTTTCAAGATCAAAAGATAAAAGCTAACAAAAAGGAAAAATTAGGATAAAAAGTAAAATATAAGAATAGAGTGCAAAAAAAGAGAAAGTCAAAAGTGCAGGAAAAGAAAAAGAAAGAAAAGAAAATACTGGAAAAGAATGACTCCTGATTTCCTTCCCAACAGATATGTGTACATTTACATTAAGTTTTTTACTCTAAATGTAGAACAGGGCTTTCATTGTTTTTATTGTCCATTATTATTTCTAATCATCAAATCCATATATCATGATTTCTTTTTTTTCTGCTTCATGCAAAATGTCCAGAAGGGGTTTCCAGGTAGCTTTGAAATTGAATAATCTTTTCTCTAATCAAAGCTGTCAATTTCACCATCTCAGCCAATTCCATCCACTTTCCAACCAATCTTCCACTGTAGGTCATTTCAGTTCTTTCCACCTTGTTGCAAATAAGATCATCGCTGCTCAAATTGTTAAAAGCTTTCTTTCCATCCAGAAAAATCAGCTCCACTTCTTTTAGGGTTGTAATTTGTAAGTATTCAATGATATCCAACACAGTCCTCACAATCTCCCTTCATTGCCTTTTGGGTAAAGACCCACATTGATCATCATGAATAAAGACCTGTAAAATCTTCTTCAATCTATCAGCCAATATTTGGGTAAATATTCCATAATCATTATTCAGCCATGAAATCAGTCTATAATTCTTAGTTAAAGTAAGAACTTGTCCCTCCTTTGGTAATGAGGCAATTCTGGACTCTTTCCAAGATTCTGGCATTGCAGAAAGGTTGTAAAAGTTGACCCTCAAAACATTTATAATACGAACTGGGAAGTCCATCTGACCCTGGTGCTTTCCCTACTTTAATCTTTTTTATTTCTTCAGCTACCTCAAAAGTTCTTCTAGAACTATTCATAGATGGTTTCTCTGATTGAGAAAGTTTTGGCAACTTTTTTTTCTTCAAATATTCATCCACCTTTTCCAGGGAGACCTCCTGTTTTTTAATACAGATTTGAATAAAATTCATAGAACAATTTCCAAAATCTCTCTCTCGCTGCTGTTATCATATATAAAAGCAAACTTCCGTGGATTCTTTTCAAGGGGTCATCAAAAGTTGACCACAGATGCTTCATCATCATTTCTCATGGAGATCTCTTCTCCACCACATCCATTTGACCCTCCTCCAAGTCTCCTTTAAATTTTCCCAAGAATTCTCTGGCTTTTTGAACAGAGGTCAATCGAAATCTTCTTCTGTTCAAAGGGAAAAATTTCATTGTATTTTATTACATTGTAATTTTAACATTGTAAATTTACTATGTAAATTTAAAACATAGTTTTGAAATTACATTGTATTTTAACTATCTGTGTTGAAACTGAATAAAGTTTTCATTAAAAGAAAAAAAGGCAACAGTGAAAATTGCTACTTCCAATTATTCCCAGCGAAATGGGGTCTTCTGCTTCAGTATCTCAGAAAAAATATCTTTTCTCTTACTTAAAATTCTGATAGGAATCTCCTATCACATAATTATATCTACATCTTCAATCGTGTATTAAAATGGCAATGCGGAACTTGGTCCCTCATTGTTTTTCTCACAGAGGGCACTAATACATCCCTTGGAACAGGCCTTCTTGCAGCAAAACAGGAATTTATCTGATACACCTTCTCAATTGCTTCATCAATTTTTTCCCCTTCCCGATTGAAAAACTCTGGCAATGCCTGAACATCCTTTCTTCTGACATCGGCATCTGGATTCTCTGGAATGGCTCTAAACCTCAGGCAGAATTCCTTCTCTCTAAGCTCCATCAGAGCCACATTGTCCTTTCCGCTTTCTAATTCCATAGCCCTAGCTTCTACTGTATTCTCCAAAGTTTCAATTCTATCATTAACTTGTTCTGCTTTTTTTCCAGACATTTGTTTTACAGAATCACCCATCTTACCCAATCTATCATATATATATTTATTTCAAGAGTCATAAATTTGGCTTCAGGATCTTTAAATGTTGTTACTGTCAACAACCAGTCTCAGGGCAACCTCTCCTTCCTCTCATTGCAAATCCTGCTTTTCGAAAGGATCCCTGGAAGATAAACCCAACTCGGGGGTGGCATTTAATAATGAACCGATTCGAGCATTTGTTACAATTCAGTTCATTGCTCTGGTGAACAATTATGGTGCATAAAGATGGTTATTAACTTTGCTCACTGTGTAAAACTCATCTATGTCATTTTCAAAATACCATGATTATAAGAAACCATGGTTTAGCCCAGTTCATCAACCCAAGCTGTAACTAGTTTTCATTCAGATATGTAATCCCCCTGATTCATATATTTCCCCACATTTTCTTTCTGTCTAGAAGGTGCCTTTCTCGAGGTGTACTGAAAGTTGTCTCCCAGGATACACCAAGCTCACAAGAGAGGGAGCCCCAGTTTGCTGCTACGACTGTTCTCCATGTACGGAAGGAACCATCTCCATGCAGGAAGGCAAGTGGCTCAAGAGCAAAGAAGGAGCACCATCCAAGTTCAAACCAAGCCTGATCGTGGTTAACTCCCAAGCCCATTGAAGCATGGAAAATGCGTCCATCTGCTGAGGAATCCTCCATTCTACTAACCTGGCTATCTATTTTACTTGCAAGATGCCCCATAAGCCAGACCATTCTCTTGGAGTTATGTGTGGGTGTGGAAATCTCCCTTCTGGTGGGATTAGTGACACAAGTCTTATAACAGGAAGGAGTTTTCAATAGAAGAGAATGTATACGGTGGTGGTTCTTACCGGGGATTACAAAGATTGGGCTTAAGGGGGGGAGATGAAAGTTTTGGTGGATTAGTGTAATATAAATACCCTGGTTCTAAATGTTGAAAAAACTAAGGAGATCATCTTCGATTTTAGAAAGAGCTGGCTCAGCCCTACACCACTCTGTTAATGCCACAGCTGGGGAGTCCGTCAGTATCATGCGGTTCCTGGGGATGCAGATGACGAATAGTCTGACCTGGGCTCTCAAGGCTGCCTCCTTGGTACAACGGGCACAGCAGCATTCACATTTTCAGCACCAGACAAGGGAAAACACCCCCTCCCTCCACCTCCCCTCCTCCTTACTCTCTATATAGGCACTAGGGAGAGTGCATTGACCAATTGCCTTTCCACCTGGATTGGAGGCTGTAGTGCCTCAGATAAGAATTCTGTGCTGTGGGTGGTGAGGGCAGCAGAGAGGATAATGGGGATCTCACGTCCTCCCATTCAGGATAGAGCGTATAGTGAAATATTGTCAGTGACCCCTCCCACCTGCATTGCAGCTTGTTCTGCTTGTGACCCTCTGGTAAAAGGTTCCTCTGCATTCAATGCAGAACAGTTGAATTGGGTAATTGATTGATTGATTGACTGATTGATTGATTGATTGATTGATGAAATTTACCCACCGCCCATCTCTCCCAAAAGAGGGACTCTGGGCGGTTTACAGTAAAATCAAGTGCAAAAGATAAACATTAAAATCTCATAAAACAGTCAGTATAAATCAGTTGTAATACTTTTGTCCCCTGGGCTATTACATTCCTGAACTCTTAATAATCCCCTCTCATTTCATTGTGGTGCATGTTGTATGTAGGATGGTGATATTTATTAGGGATAATGATTACTGGAGTGGAATGGGAAAGAATATATGTTATATAGTATAGTACTTATTTTCTGTGAGACAATTGCAATGAAATTTCATTGTAATGTGCACTTTGGTGTATAGTGGAATGACAATAAAAGTATTCCATTCCATTTCATTCCATATTCTATCCAATCCTATCCTATCCTATCCTATCCATGTAGATCAGGGGTGAACTGTGAAGACCTTGGTGCTCTCTGAGCCTGGCTCTTTGCTTGCAGACCTTTCATTACCTGACTAGGTAACATCATCAGTGCTCCCGCTGCTGATGCTGATGATAACACTGATGATGTTACCTGGTTGGGTGATGACACTTCTACAAGCAAACATCCACGCTCAGAAAGCAACAAGGACTCCACACAAAGGAGACTGATTTACAGGACGTACATCAGAGGAATAAGCAAAACCCAGCACCAAACGGACTACCAGAGAAAGCGTCCTAAAGCACATGATCTGTCTATCTGTGCCTGGGAAGAAAAGCAGAACAAATGAGCTTAGATTAGCAGTCTTTACATCAAGAGCCATCAGTGAGAGAGAAAAGGAACCCAGAGTAAATGCTTAATGCTCTATCTCCACTCTGCTGACCCCTTCCTAGTCATTTAGTCAGGAGATGCTGAAGAGTCATTGCCACCCAATTCATTAGTGAGACAGCAATTGTTTATGTTCCTCAGATGCGGCCCATTGTGAAAAGTGTCCTGATGACCAGCATTCCAATGAGAGGCGAGATCAATGTCTCCCCAAAGTTATAAGCTTCCTCTCCTATCAAGAAAACTTGGGTCTCATCCTGGCTCTCATTGCTTCTTTTTTGTCTCTAATCACTGGCTTTGTCCTAGGACTCTTCATTAAATACCAAGAAACTGCCATTGTCAAAGCTAACAACCGGGACCTCACCTACATTCTCCTGGTTTCTCTTCTCCTTTCCTTCTTGACCTCCTTTCTATTCATTGGACACCCCAAGAAAGTGACCTGCCTTCTTCGACAAACTGCCTTCAGTGTTGTTTTCTCAGTTGCCGTGTCTTCCTTACTGGCCAAGACCGTCATGGTGGTGGTGGCCTTCCTGGCCACCAAGCCAGGCAGCAGGATGAGCAAATGGCTGGGGAAGAGTCTGGCTAATTCCATTGTCTTGTCCTGCTCTGGTGTTCAGGTGGGCATCTGTATGTTATGGCTGGGAATCTCTCCCCCATTTCCAGATTTCAATCTGCATTCCCAACCAGGACAGATCCTGCTGCAATGCAATGAAGGTTCAATCACCATGTTCTATACTGCCCTGGGCTACATGGGCTTTCTGGCTGCCATCTGCTTCTTGCTGGCTTTTCTAGCCCGCAAACTTCCAGGGTCCTTCAACGAAGCCAAGTTGATCACCTTCAGCATGCTGGTTTTCTGCAGCGTTTGGCTCTCCTTTATCCCCACCTACCTCAGCACCAAAGGGAAATACATGGTAGCTGTGCAACTCTTCTCTATTCTGGCCTCCAGCCTGGGCTTACTGGGCTGCATTTTTGTCCCCAAATGCTACATCGTTATTCTCAGACCTGACTTGAATGTGAAGGAGCATCTGATGATGAAAACTGATGAGACCTTTTAATTTTGGAATCTATCTTTTTAATCTATAATTTACTGCTAATTTAAAATAATATCACTTAGAATTAAAGTGCTTTATATGTGTTCTTAAGTCTTCCTTCCTTGAATGTGACTGTGAACTTTAATGACAGAGAAATGAAATAGATAAGTTGAATTCCATCATTGTGTTATTATTTATCATGATCCATATTCAGGCCGAATCATAACATTACTGGCATTAATAATTAATAATTAATTAATAATTAATAAAACCACCTAGAGTCCCCCTGGTGGGAGGAGATGGACGGTGTCAAATTTGATGAATGAATGAATGAAATGAAATGAAATGAAATGAAATGAAATGAACAAGCAGTTTTAAGCATAGAATTGCCTCTCATTTCTTAAAAATAAGTAAGAAGAGGAAGAATAAGGATAACCACTTGAGAAGAATGAGGGAAAACCAGCAAGAATCCGTACAAGCAGCTTCATCTCTCCCTGTTTCAAAAATGAGAAATTTATTTAGAAGAGAAGAGAATCCTATCCCTTTTGTCGTAATGGCTTTCAATTGCAGCTTGAATTATCTCATGTGGCTAGACTGCACAAGAGGCCAAGATCATTGTAAATGGAATTTATCACTAAAGAAAGTATTTTTTGTAGTTTTTATTAAGAAGAGTTTTACATATATAATAAGAAGTACGTTCAAAGAAAAAAAAGGTAGTATAATGAAATCCACAAGACAAAATTGTCCCATCTCTCCTTCCTTACTCCCTTTGGCCTTTGAGCCATTGGTGGGGAGGGACAGCAAGGGCAGCAAAGTTTGGGAATCCAACTGCCAAATCAAGAGCAACAACCTAAAATTAGATGCAAATGATGTTGTATTCACAGTTCCTCATCCAAAGTGTTCTTTTTGATCGATAACAGAATAAATAGAGCAACTTGGTTCTATATCAGGATATAGAATAACAAGATCAACATAGAGAGGATTTCATGGAATTTATCTGAAGAGGAAAAGCAACATTTGCAGTAAAGAATAGGTTTTAGTATTACTGTAAGACTGATTCAGTACCTGGGGATGTCTGTTTAACAACAATAGTAAAGATTTACTCAAGAATAATCATTCATAGTTTTGGGAAAATACAATGGCAAAAATCTTAAGATGGGAGAAGTTAAATCTGTCCTGGAGAAGAAGAAGAAGAAGAGGAATATGAATATTTTACCGGGTATCAACTTTCTATTTCCAACGATTCCAGTCAGGATTGGAGATAAAACTCTGAAAGAGCAGCCAGCACAAATCACTATCCTCATTTGGTCAAACCAAAGTCTAAAGAATAAATTTAGGATTTTGCGAGATGCAAAAGAAAGAGGTGGAAGTGTTGTGTTAAATCTCACCTACATTCTCCCGGTTTCCCTTCTCCTTTCCTTCTTGACCTCCTTTCCATTCATTGGATGCCCCAAGACAGTGACCTTCCCTAGTCGCTAGTATAGCTGCATCCTGGCTTTCTCAAGGATGTGCTGACAACCATAGGGTTAGAACACCTACACACCTACATGCAGAAAGACACACGAACATCCCCCTGAACCTAGAAAAGGGAGAGCCAGGCCAGAGGGTGTGTGGTGAGCGGGAGAAAGAGATAGGAGGAAGAGATGGCCAGCCAACTTGGAAGCCCTGAGTCATGACTGAGCAAGTGCAATGGCTAAAGGCAAGCAAGAGGGCTGCTGAGGACCTGCCAAGGTCACAAGCCATAATACACCACCCATCTCAGCTTGATCCCTCTCAGGATATTGGCTTCGGAGCTCATCTTGCCTGCTTAGTAGCAAATTTGCTTAAGAGCAGAGCTTGGAGCTCAGCCCAGAGCTTGGCAGCCATTTTGTTTTGCCCCCATGTTGAGGCCGCACAGAATCCTCAACAAGGGAAAAACCTTCAGAGAGAGGCCTGGCTTATATGCCAATATACACTCTTTAAGACTTTGGCATCTGTACAGACTGAGCCCCAAAGTCTTCTTCAGGTGGCTAAGCCTACTCATAACAGGTCAAGTGCCTATGATTAGGCAATGTCTGTGCTCAAATACAGGATTGTGACAAGTGTTCAGCTAAGCTGTGCTGTGTCCCAGCATCCAAAAAAGGACCTCTCCCATAGCAACGGTTCGGAAAACAGGAATTTGCCATGACGGCCTGAGAATGAAACTCAAGGCTGCCCTGCCTTAGACCCTCCTTAGTATTAGAGAAGCAAAGGAGAGAGACTGAATGGCTGGCATATCTTCTAGTCTCTGTTCCCCAATGTGGCCAACGTTGAAAGGCTGACATTATTCTTGAGGGCCCAAGAATGGGAAGGAATCTTACTGTTTTCACAAGTTAGGGACAAACTATGCTGTTTACCAAGAAACCATGTGGATCCTTATAAACAATAGAGTGCCAGATGATGGGTCCTCAGGATAGGTCAAAATCAACGTGTCCTGAGGAAGAGCTGAAGACCATTTGAGGTACGAATGGGATTTATGCAGTGGGGGGGAAAGGCCTTTCAGGGCAGACATCCAAAGTAAAGCACGTCCCAGATGGATGGTTGCTGTCATGAGTGCCGTTGAGCTGAAGTCATCAGCGCAATGGCACACATGACAATAGCAAGGAAACAGGAGAAGGGGCTCAAGATAAGTAGCCATCAACCCACAACGACTAACGGCCAACAAACAATAACTAAACAGATCACGGAGCACACCCGAGCCATCAGCTCCAATACAACGGGGATCGCCCAGCTGACAGCAATCACCGGATGAATAGAAAACCCGATGATGGGCGATCCCGGGATGCCAGAGGGGCCTCACAACCCCTCACCCACCGGCAAGACAACGTATTGGACAAAGGGGGGTGACGTGACCGCAAGTGAGGGGGCGCTGACCGGCGCGGGGTATTTAAACCCCGCACCGGCACGCTCCTGTCACTCTCAGCTTTTTTCTTCCGACGCTGTAACTGTGCTGTGAATAAACCAGAGCCTGATCCATCGAACCAGTGTCTGAGCATTATTCAGAGGCAGGCAGCGCATGACATAAAGCTGAGAGTCATAAACTCAGCCTCGCCGAGCCCCACCGGACGACAACGAGCCGCAGGAGGAATAGACGGCGAGAAGACCAGCAAGATGAAGCCGGAGCAACACGGGCAAGGAGGGCGAGCCGCGCGGCAAGAGACAGAGGAGGACCGACCAAGGCCAGAGGCACCGCGGACTCCCGGAGCCATGGACGCCCACCCCACCCGACCCGAGCCTCAGCTCCAACCCCAAGGGGAGATGGCGACGGAGGCAACCCGACCGCGGGAGGGAGCAACATGCCTTCCAAAACCAGCGGAGGACCCCGCGCCCCACATCGCACCCCAGCAACGGGCGTGGAGCGACAGCCCAACGACATCCCCGCACAGGCCCACACCCCGAGCGAAGCCCCGAACCCCCACGGGCCAGCGGAGGGTCAGCAGACGGCACAGGCGGACGACACCACAGACCGGGAAGCGAGAGGTAGGGCCGCGCAAAACACCCGGGCCCCAAAGGACTTCCCCATCTTCTTCGATGGGAACCCCACGAAACTCTCGTTCTTTGTAACGAACGCCAGGGAGTTCATGGGGAGGCACGGACACTCCTACGACTCCAAAGCCGACAAGATCGCCGCCGTGGTGATCAAACTACAAGACAGGGCGGCGGACTGGTACGTCCAACTGTACGAGTCCAGCTCCCCCGCCCTCGCCACCTTCCCTGCCTTCATCAATGAGATGAAAAACTACTTCGAAGACCCCCTAGCCAAAGTAAGAGCGAAAAGCGCACTCCAAAGACTTAAACAGGGCACACGCACGGTCCCTGACTACGCCCTGGAGTTCAAAGCCCTCGCGGGGAAGGTCAGCGACTGGTCCGAGACCACCCTGCTGGAAATGTTCAAAAGGGGGCTCAATCGCAACGTTCTCCAATGGGCCCTCTACCGCGACGACCCAGAAACGCTACACGGGTGGATCCACCTCGCGGGGAAAGCCGAACACGCGCACCGCACCTTCCTCATGACAACCACGGAAGACACAAACTATGCCGGGAAAAAGGTACCCGCACCACACGTGGGGATGGCCGGCCCCATATACCCAAAAAAGAAATTCAATCGGGAGCCCTGCGGGAAGTGTGGCAAATTAGGGCACAAGACGGTGGATTGCTTCGCCAACCGACCGCCGACCAGTGCGCCTAAACCCACCCCGAAAATTAGCCCCAAACCACCCAACCTGGGGCCGCCCCCTCACCGCCGAATGACCGTGGCCACAGCGACACCAGAGGAAGGCTGGGACGCCTACTGGGGGGAAGAGGATAACGTAGACCCCGACCAGCCGGCGGGAAAAGCTCCCCGCCTGCCCTGAAACGCGTTGCGAGGCAGGCGGTGGGACAGCAGCGCGGACCACCTCGACGGAACGACGAAAGCCCCGTAATAATGGCGGCAATCAAACTCTCTGCCGGCAACAGAGCCACCACGGCCGCAGCACTAGTGGACTCGGGGTGCTCAAAAAACCTCATCCACCCCGACCTAGTCGCCAAACTCGACCTCCGCTGCTTCCCCCTCCCCACGCCGCTGGCATTCCACCAGCTGGACGGCTCTACAGCGGGAGGGAAACCAGCCACGCTGCAAACCGAGCCGGTCACCCTGCAAATGGGCACTCACACCGAACGCACATCGTTCGTCGTCACTCACATCGGACGGCCCATTGCTCGCTACAAACAACCCGCGCATCAACTGGGAGACCCGCGCCTTCACATTCGGTGACGGCGAGTATCGAGCACCAGTTCCAGCGGGCAGAACCAACCCCACTGTAGGACGAGCGGAGGCGACTACACAAGACAATGCCGCTACCACAGCAGACCTACCGGAACAATACGCCGACTTCTCCGAGGTCTTCAGAGAGGCAGAAGCTGACCAACTACCCCCCCACCGCAAGACGGATTGCCGGATCGACCTACTGCCCGACGTCCCCTTACCTAGACCAAAGATCTACTCGATGACCCCGAAGGAGATGGCAACCCTCCGGGAGTTCATCGATAAAAACCTAGACAGGGGATTCATAGAGCCAGCATGCTCACCGGTCGGAGCCCCCGTCTTATTCCGGGAGAAGAAAGACGGCACCCTACGGCTCTGCACCGACTACCGGGGCCTAAACGCGGCTTCCCTGTCCAACAAATACCCCTTACCCCTGGTGAAGGACATGCTCGCCCACCTGTCCACGGGCAAAGTCTTTTCCAAACTGGACCTTCGCGAGGCGTACTATCGCATCCGAATCAGGGAGGGGGACGAATGGAAGACTGCGTTCAACTGCCCCCTAGGCGCCTTCCAGTACAAAGTGCTGCCCTTCGGACTCGCGGGGGCCCCTGGGGTGTTCATGCAGCTCATCAATGAGGTACTGCATGAACATCTGTTCAAAGGGGTCCTGGTCTACATCGACGACGTCCTTATTTACACAAAAACGCACGAGGAACACGTGACCCTAGTCAGGCAAGTCCTCGACAAGCTCAGAAGGGCGCAGCTCTATGCCAAGCCTACAAAGTGCGAGTTTCACAAAGCGCGCCTAGACTACCTGGGGTACCGAATCTCCGGGGACGGCATAGAAATGGACCCCGCAAAAGTCGAGGCGGTGCTAAACTGGGAGCGCCCCCGCAACAGACGCCAACTACAGAGCTTCCTCGGATTCGCGAATTTTTACAGGTCATTCGCCTGGGGGTTCGCAGAGATAGCCCTCCCCCTAACGGACCTCCTCAAAACCAAAGGGGTGGGGGACACCCGACGCGCCAAGAACCCGGGCACAGTGCTGAATTGGACTCCCGCGTGCCAGATCGCATTCAACAAGCTGAAAGCGCTGTTCACTACGGAGCCAATCCTCGCGCACCCGGACCCAGAACGGCCATTCGTGGTCCAAGCCGACGCCTCAGACTTCTCCCTGGGGGCCATCCTGCTACAGAAAGACCCCACGGGGCTCCTGAAACCATGCGCCTACCGGTCAAGGAAGTTCTCCGAGACAGAAAGGCGATGGCACGTCTGGGAGAAAGAAGCCTTCGCGGTGAAATCAGCGCTAGAGACATGGCGACACCTACTCGAGGGAGCCACCCAACCATTCGAGGTCTGGACCGACCACCGGAACCTCGAGGCCCTACGAACGCCCAGACGCCTTAGCCCAAAACAGGTCCGATGGGCCCAATTCTTCAGCCGCTTTAATTTCCAGCTGAAGTTCATGCCGGGCAAAAAGAACTTCCTGGCCGACGCCCTCTCCCGACTGCCCCAAGACGAAGAGCCCGCCCCAGACACCATTGGGACGGTCCTATCCGCCTCGCAACTGGGGATGGCCGTGACCACCCGAAGCGGCGCTCGGAGGCAGCTCGACTCTACGGCGCAGCCGACGGCAGGACAACCTGCGACCGGAAGAAGCCAACCGCAACTACCAGGGGGAATGCGCACGGACCTCGCCGCCGCCCTCAAAACCGACCCCTGGTTCCTGGCAAACCCCGACAAGGTAACGATGGCACAGGACCTACCATGGGGGAAAGGCAGAATCTACGTCCCGGACTCGCAACGCCAGGCGATCTTGCATAGGTCACACGACGCCAAACAAGCGGGACACTTTGGGTTCCTCAAGACCCTACACCTAACACGGCGTCAATTCTGGTGGCCCGCGCTCAGGCGAGACGTAAAAGCATACGTAGCGTCCTGCCCAACGTGCGCTAGGGCCAAACGGGCACCAGGCAAACCCGCGGGGCTATTACAACGGGTGGCAGAACCCTCCCGCCCATGGGAGGAAATCTCTATGGATTTTATAGTGGACCTCCCACCCAGCCAGAAGAAAACGGCCATTTGGGTGGTGAAGGACTACTTCTCAAAGCAGGCCCACTTCATCCCCTGCACGTCGGTCCCATCTGCACAACAGCTAGCCAAACTCTTCCTCATCCACGTGTACAGGCTACACGGATGTCCCGCACGTGTGGTGACCGACAGGGGCACACAGTTCACCTCCAAATTCTGGCGGGCCTTCCTAAAGCTGACGGGGACCCAACAGGCCCTATCTATGGCCTGGCACCCCCAGACGGACGGAGCCACAGAGGTTCTTAATGCCACCTTAGAGCAATTCATATGCTCATATACTAACTATCACCAAGACGACTGGGCTGAACTGCTCCCGTTCGCCGAAGTCGCATACAACAACGCCGTCCACACGAGCACGGGGAAAACTCCGTTCGAAGTAGTCTCGGGGCGCGACTTCATCCCCATACCGGAGCTACCTCAACCCCCGGAACCCCAGGTGGACGCTAGCGACTGGGGACGGAAGATCGCGGAATCATGGCCAATAATCACGGCGGCGCTGAAGGATGCACAGGCAGCCTACAAAGAGCAGGCCGACAAGCACCGGCGCCAGCAACCGACGTTCCAAGCGGGGGATATGGCCTACCTATCCACCAAGTTCCTAAAGTCAACCCAACCCTCGAAAAAACTGGGGCCTAAGTACATCGGGCCGTTCCGAGTCACCCAAATAGTGAACCCGGTAGCAATACGCTTGGACCTGCCACACAACCTACGGAGACTCCACCCGGTGTTCCACACCAGCCTCCTGAAACCGGCAACCACCTCTCGATGGCACCCAAGCACGCCACCGCCCTCACCGGTGATGATCGACGGGCAACACCACTTCGAGATAAGGGACATACTCGACTCCCGCAAGCAACGAGGAACTCTACACTATCTGGTCAGGTGGAAACACTTCCCCCACCCGGAATGGGTGGCGGTGCACAACGTTAACGCGCCTGACCTAACCAGAGCATTTCACCGGGCATACCCCGACAAGCCACAACCAAGGTCAGCAAGCCGTCCCCTGCAAACCCCCCCCCGCAGGCCCCCCCCGCCTCCCGTGCCCCAAGGGAAAGGGCCCCCCCAAGCCCGCGACTTGGGTGGACCTCCCCCCCCCGGGACTCACTCCCCCCGCCCCAGGCCCACGAGGCGGTGACAAGCGTTCGCCAGCACCCTCCCCCCGCCCCCCGGCCGCGGGGGAGTGGCAAGCAAGTCAACAGGGCAACCTGGGGGCAACGCCCAGGAGATATAACAAAGGCGACGCACTTTAAATAAAAAAAAAGAAGGGCCCTACCTGGAGCTGATAAGCACCCGACCAGCCACACCTCTCTCCTCGCCGAACTGAGCCAAACAAACAGGGTGTGGCTGGAGCATGCGCACGCCAGGACGTGACCCGGGCATGCGCACCATGGACACACCCTGGGAAGGCACGTGGTAGAGGGAGGAGCAAAGGGAGGGGCGACAAGTACTCCGGCGGGAATTTTGAAAAAAAAAAAAAAAAAAAAGTGCCGTTTTGACAGCTCCACCGGGGGAAAAAAAAAAAAAAAACCAGAAAACCGGGGGGGAGCACTATTCGGACAGGGGGCAGTATGTCATGAGTGCCGTTGAGCTGAAGTCATCAGCGCAATGGCACACATGACAATAGCAAGGAAACAGGAGAAGGGGCTCAAGATAAGTAGCCATCAACCCACAACGACTAACGGCCAACAAACAATAACTAAACGGATCACGGAGCACACCCGAGCCATCAGCGCCAATACAACGGGGATCGCCCAGCTGACAGCAATCACCGGATGAATAGAAAACCCGATGATGGGCGATCCCGGGACGCCAGAGGGGCCTCACAACCCCTCACCCACCGGCAAGACAACGTATTGGACAAAGGGGGGTGACGTGACCGCGAGTGAGGGGGCGCTGACCGGCGCGGGGTATTTAAACCCCGCACCGGCGCGCTCCTGTCACTCTCAGCTTTTTTCTTCCGACGCTGTAACTGTGCTGTGAATAAACCAGAGCCTGATCCATCGAACCAGTGTCTGAGCATTATTCAGAGGCAGGCAGCGCATGACAGTTGCCCAGTCTGTATGTGAATGCATCCAACGAAGGGAAGGCCCCCACCTTTCTAGAATCCTCGATTTTACACAGAAGCTTCTCACACCTGTCAACTCAGCTTATTATTACATCATCATCAGGCACATCATCTCCATGAGAACATTTGTTTCTAGCAGTTTTAGGAGAAGAAACTACTGGTTCCTACATTTTGGTTTTCTTTTATGAGATGCAAGGTAATATAACTCAAAGAAAATGAGATATCAAGTCCAAAACCTACAGCAAAGCAGCAAAATCCAGGGAACTACTATCCTACCTCCTTACTATGAACATGAAGATTTCTAGTCATCTCCTTTTCAGAACTCACCTGGTGACTTTCTAAGAAATGTTCCCCATGATTCATCTGGATGACATCTCAGTTCCTGGATGTGGCTATTCTGAGGTGTCTGACCGGAATTTAGGAAGATGGCCTTACCCACAGCAGGGCAGGGCGAGGAGGAATTGCAATATGCCCATTGGCTAGTTAAACACTGTCCAGAATAATTCATAATATGACTCACAGCAGATATTGGGATTATTACAACTTTTAATATTTTAAAATCTTTCCTGAGTAAAAGGCAATCAAACTTCCCTGACTTGTTCTCTCATTGACTGCCATGCTGGAACCATGTCCATGAGTCAAACATACTATTTTCTGCAGCTGCACACCTGAGTTGCAACAGTGACTCCCAATTCCCCTTATTATTATCAAAAGCATTCTGATTTATTCTTTTGTCAACCAAGCCCATGGGATTTCACCACTATTCTTGTAGGTCATTTTGGAAATCACCATGGCAAAGATTTGGTGACTTCTCTTAGGCAAAACCAGAAAAGCTGGCCCGTATCTACTTCCTGCTCTGCTAAGAGCAGAGGCTGGGACTGGATTACGCACAGACTATACCAGACTGAAATTAAAACTTGCCCTTTCAGATCTGCTACCAGGCTGGACCATCTTCACTATAGTTGTGCCCTTTTGTAAGAGATTTTTCCTCCTAATTATCCACCCAGAGATTAAGGACGAGGCATCTGTCTGAGAGGCAACCCTAGCAAGGATCTCCATCATGATTGGTGAAACGCTGTTTCTGCTTCTATTGTTGTCCCATTTTCCCTGAGGGTCTCTGATGAGAAAATGTCCATTGAATCTGATGAGAGAGGAAAAGGAGCATTTCAATTTCTACAAAGAGGGAGACGTCCATATCAGTGGAATCATATCTACATCCAGTCATCCATTTCAACCGTATGTCTTCTTCATGCCTCCAACCTACAGATTCTCTAGGTAAATACTGATGTGTACCTGATGTTGAGCTCTCCAGTGCCTTCTTTTTCGTAGGGAATGATTTTCCTGTCCTAATTCCTGGCCGTTGGCAAACAAGAACAGCCTTTGGGGCATCTCTTGCAGTGTTAAATGATGAGGTTTTAGAGATTCCTCATCATTTCATCAGCAACGGCCAGCATCAGCACCAGGACGCCTCAGCAGCCCTCTCACAAATTGGCTGTTCAGAGGGTTGGATTTTACCTGTTAACGACGTGACTACAACATGACGACCATGGCACCCTGGAGTGTCAGCAAATATCCTTTTGTGTCGGAAGGCACACTTTTGAGGTTGTTCTCCACTACCTCCCTCCCTCCCCCCCTTCCTTCCTTCCTTCCTTCCTTCCTTCCTTCCTTCCTTCCTTCCTTCCTTCTTCCCTCCCTCTCTCCCTCCCATCAATCCTCTCATCTTGCCTTATAACTCTATTCAGTACTTCAAGAACCAAAATAAGCAAGAGAGGAGACAGTGGGCAACCCTGATTTGTTTCCTTTTGTAACACGCAGGGCTTTGTTAGATCTAAAAATAAGTCCTATTTCTAAAGTTCTCTCCAAAGTTCATCTCTTCCAAAACTTTGAATAAGAAAGCCCAGTTCAAATTGTCAAAGGCCTTCTCTGCTTCTGAGAAAATCAACGTGGCTTGTTTTTCATTATGTTGCTCCAAATATGCCAAGACATCCCACACATTTCTAATGTTGTCCTTTGCCTGTCTTTTGGGTAAATACCCAGATTGATCCTTATGAATAAAGTCTTGCAAAATTATTTTCCATCTATCAGCCAGAATCCTTGTAAACAACCGGGAGTCATTATACAATAATGATATCAGCCAATACGTTCTTGTGAAAGTCATTAAACAGAGGTGGTTTCCATGTCTTTGTAGCTTCATCCTTCCCTGAGGAAGTTCCAGATCTACAATCTTTCCATGGATGGTTCTTATTTGGATGAGAATGGAGATCCTGCCACTGACTTTGACATCATGCACTGGGCAGTTTTTCCCAACAAATCTACTGCTGGGGTGAATGTTGGAAGAACAGAATGAGAGGCATCCTCTGAAGTCCAGGTATCCATCAATCCGAGGGCCATCCTATGGCCAAGCTCATTGAATCAGGTAAGAGATGCTGTCTCTTTTTGGTTCTTGCTGTTTATCTGCTGTTTTACATGCCAGCTTAGAAATGCATCCCTTTGAGTTCAATGGGAAGGTAATGCCACCTAAAGGCCCATTTATTCAGGATATGCTCTACCTAATTACAGCTTCTTCAATAGCATACTTGCAGAATACATGAAAAATAGGATTGCTCTCTCGTGGATTGGTCATTGCATAAGGCAGGGAGCACATTGAAGTCCTGGAACATTGTGTTCTGCTACAGCTAGGACAAGGAGGTATTTCCAATGAACCTGTTTAGGAGAGCCACAGATGGGTTTTGTTTCTTCCGTTCATTGTTACCCAAAGTAAGCCTCCTTCTATCACTGCCTGCTTGTCCTAGATCATTCCCGGAACCTTTGGTTTTTAGAACTCCCTGTTGCCCAGTAGAACTGACTGTATGAAAACCATGGAAGACTTCAAGGCCGTTGATGAAGAATTTAAAAATTTCTCCCCAACCATCCATGTAGGGCCATTACAGAAATGGATACAAGACAACACTTCTCCTCTTAGAACCTGGAGGAAGAACCAGGTCTTCAGAGATTGCTTGGAGGACAGGATCATTGGGGCAACCTGAATCTTCTGCAGGATGCTCTTCCAGAAGGCAGGTGCGCAGCAAAGAAGGCACACTTCCTATGACCCATCAAATGGCATTGCCTCAGACATAGGAACCAGAGTTAGGCCGTTCTGCCAGATCTTACAGGGTGGGCAGAAATAATGAGGAAGAGGTGGTCCCTAGGTCTCAAGGCCATCTGCTATGAAGGGCTTTATAGATCACAACCAGTACCTTCAATTCCATCTGGACACCCATCAGGAACCAGTGTAGCTTGTTTAGCAGAAGTGACCAATGGGCACTCTGAGGTACGCCTATAAGTGCCCATACCACTGCATTCTGGACCAGCTGAAGTTTTCAAATGGTCTTCAAGGGGAGCCTCATGTAGAACTCAGTTCAGTAATGCAAACGTGCGGTGACTAAGGCAGCTGTGACTGTGAGAAGGGACTCCAGATCCAGAAAGGGCACAATGAAAACACCAGATGAATCTGGACAAAGGTAGTCCTGGCTACAGCTGTCCCCTACTCTTTGAGTAGCAGCTGAGAGTCCAGCAGTCCCCCCTCAAATTGTGCACCAGTTCTGACTTGGGAAATGCAACCCCATTCAGAACTCAAAATCACAAATCCCTAATACTCAAGAACAAACAATCAATAATAAACAATCAACAAACAATCTTGTCAGGGTTCAGTTTCAGCTGCTGCTCCCCATCCAGAGTGTCACAGCCTCCAGGCACTGGGATTCATCTTAGCAGCATCATTTAGTCAGCCCAGCTACACAGCTGAGTGTCTAATTTATTGGGCCTCATTTCAGCCCATAATTTACTTCAATTCATATTAAGTAAGAGATCCCAATTAACGTATCTCCAAAAATGCCCTTTCTTTTAAAGTGTTATGTTTCTTTTACGTTTAGAAGGTGCCTTTGTCTAGATGTACAGAAAGATGTCACCCAGGATACACCAGGCTGAAAAGAGAGGGAGCCCCTCTCTGCTGCTGTGATTGTTCCCCATGTGTGGAAGGTTCAATCTCCATGCACCAAGGTAGGCGGCTCTAGAGCAGAGATGCAGATTTCACTCTTGGTTTTCTGGGCAGTGTTTGTTAAAGGTGTTTCTTTCCTAGTTGTATATCTAATTATTAGCACATTTTTTCCTTAATACCATTGGTGGGTAACGGAGCTACAGCAGAGGGACCTGAGCTTTTCCAACCACTGGCAGGCTCAGCATGCAAGGAGCCACACTCCAGAAAGAAGAAGGAGCCGGAACAAAACTACATTCAACTTGAATGTAAATTAATTAAATAGAAATTGTTAGGGCCAATACAGTTTCTCCTTAATTATTCAATAATATTCCTACATTGTCATATTAAATTAGTTTGCTAGTTACTTTTGAATGAGTTTGAGGGCTCAATTGCAAGCTTTCAAGGATAGCCTCCCCCCTGGGCAGATTCTCTTGAAGAATCTAGATTGACGCCTGCTGTGGAAGCAGCTCTGGCTATCACCCCACGCACGTGCAAGCGGTTGGGCAGTCTGGGAAAAGAGGCAGCTGTAAAAGGGGTTGGATGCTACTCCTAGGCGTTCCATCACTTCTCCTTCCAAGCCTCTGGAGAACTCCGTTGTAGAAGTGTTGTGAGTATCAAATGGGATAGTCCGCTTTTATTTATTTATTTATTTATTTATTTATTTCTCACATTTGATCACTGCCCATCTCCACCCAAAAGCAGGGACTTTGGGCAGTCTGCAACAAAAACAAAGTTTCAAACTTGGTGCCGTCAAATACAATAAATATGAATAAAAACAAACAGTAAAAATATAAAAGGTAATAGATCACAGTTGGCTACGACTGTGTCTCAACCTGTGAGTACAAAGGGCCCTTCTGGGCACTAGTCATCTCCAAGAAAAACTGTTCCTCCTCCTGCTCCAGGCATGTTGGCACAAGCAGGTTTTTATTTTCCTACTCACATGGACTACTCTTAGCTTTATAGAGGGGCAGTAAAAAATGAAATTTTGCAGTAGATTGACAAGAACATCAAGTTGATGAAAGTCAACAACAGTTGGGGAAAGAAAGAATGTTTTACTTAACTGACTCACTAAAAAGATAAAATTAGCCAGTGCCTCCTTCCAAGGTGCTTTTCCACTTCCTAGTCTAGCCTACAGCCCGAATCCGCCCTGCTGGAGTCCCGTCCTGTCCCATCCCATCCCGTCCCATCCCATCCCATCCCATCCCATCCCATCCCTTCAGGCCTGACTCTGACTCCAAATATTCTCATCTTCTGGGGCAGCTAAAGCACTAGTATTATCAGTTTGGCTCCCACAAAATGGTTCCACTAAGCAGGAACCTGAACCATCACTAAACCAACATGAACTGCTTTGTCTGCAACTTTTGAAAAGGTCAACAAGGACTGTCTCAGCCCTTCTTTCTCTGAGCACTCTGATGTGGCCATATTGGGATCTTGTGCGCAAAAACCCTGATCTTCTGAGGATTTCTGCTGGAACAGAGCAATTGCCCATCTGAGCAAGGATAGTGGTACCCAGGATGGCCAATGTGGAGTTTTTGGTAGGACTCAAAAGGCAATGGCCCACTTCTTTTCACATTGCAGCTCATGTTTAGCCTCATGCTCATAGCAACTCCTCTCTGTTACCCACTGATGATGTTTCCTCCATGAATATCTCTTTTGTAACCACTCAATTTAGCTTCTAACCAAGTACAGAGAGAAGGTATTTTGGTATAAGGTTTCCACCTTTCCCAATATTCTCTCTCAGTCGCTCACTTCCAGAAACCTATTTTACATATTGTTGCTGTGTTGTATTATTCAGATTGATTTACTTATTTGGCTGCCATCTTGCTGTTCTGATTCAGAATGGTAAACATCAGATCAAAACATAATGCAAACATAACCAACAATACATCCTTACAAACCTGTAAAAGCAACCAAAGAGAGAGCTAATCAATAATGAAATAATAGTATCTCACAGGCTCTCACTAACATACCACCTCCCATGCCCAGGAACACATTGTGGTTTTTCAAAAGGCCAAAAGCTGGGTCAGTCTAATTGCAGGGGCTGTGATGCTCCAAAGGGCAGGTGTTGTGACTCATCATTTGGGTCCCACTAGATGACACCCTTTAATTGATGGGACCCAAAGCATGCCTCTCCTGCTAGACCCAGTGGGGAAGGTAGGAATAATTAAAGAGCGGCGGTGCAACAAATAACCCAGCCTCATGCCATGACAGGCTCTATAGGTGACAACCAGCACCTAAAATGGCACCCAGAAGTACAGAGGAAGCCAGTGCAGCTTGTGACCAAGAGGTGTATGGGTATAACCCATGGGTATAAGAAGGTGCATCTATTACTGCTGCACCACCATTGCAACGTCCAGATGTTCTTCAAGGGCACTCCCATGTAGAATGCATGGTAGTAATCTACTCAGGAAGTGACTGAGACATGAGTGACCGAGAAGAATGCCTCCCAGCCCAGGAAGGGGAAGAGGGGATTGGTATTCAAGACAAGAATACTACATCTGTATATATCCAGAGAGATGCTTGTTGAACACCTATTGCTTGTATTTTTCAGATGCAGCCCATTGCAAAAACTGCCCAGATGATCAGCATTCCAAGAAGAAGCGAGAACGATGTGTCCCCTAAGTTGTAACTTTCCTGTCCTAGAAAGAAATACTGGGTCTCATCCTGGCTCTCTTTGCCATTGCCTCATCCATAACTACTGCCTTGGTTCTGGGAATCTTCATTACATTCCGAGAAACTCCCCTAGTCAAAGCCCAAAACCGGGACCTTACCTATATTCTCTTGATCGCCCTCCTGCTTTCCTTCTTGACCTCCCTTCTATTCCTTGGTCATCCCAGGAAAGTAACCAGCCTTCTTCGATAAATCACCTTCAGTGTGGTTTTCTCAGTTGCCGTGTCTTCCTTGCTGGCCAAGACTGTCCTGGTGGTGGTGGCCTTTCTGGCCACAAAGCCAGGCAGCAGGATGAGGAAATGGCTCGGGAAGACCCTGGCCAATTTAATTGTCTTGTCCTGCTCTGGGGTTCAGGTGGGCACCTGTACCATGTGGCTGGGAATCCCTCCTCCTTTCCCAGATTCCGACCTGCATTCCCAATCTGGACAGATACTGTTGCAATGCAATGAAGGCTCAGTCTCCATGTTTTATGCTGCCCTTGGCTACATAGGCTTTCTGGCTGCTATCTGCTTCTTGGTGGCTTTCCTGGCCCGCAAGCTGCCAGGGAGCTTCAATGAAGCCAAGTTAATCACTTTCAGCATGTTGGTTTTCTGCAGTGTTTGGGTCTCCTTTGTCCCCACCTACCTGAGCTCCAAAGGGAAATACATGGTGGCTGTGCAGATCTTCTCTATCCTGGCCTCCATCCTGGGCTTACTGGGCTGCATCTTTGTCCCCAAATGCTACATCATCATCATGAGACCTGACATGAACACCAAGGAGAATCTCATGATGAAAAACATGAAGGCTCATGATTTTAGGAACCATTTGTATCGGGTTTATTGGTAACATTAAATAATATCACTTGGAAGGAAATTCTTTTTTACATGTTCTATCCAAATTTCTTCTTTCAATGTGAGATGAAATATAATGATTGAGTAAAAAAAAGCATGTAGGGACATGGTGGCGCTGCGGGTTAAACCGCTGAGCTGTCGATCGGAAGGTCGGCGGTTCGAAACTGCGCGGCGGGGTGAGCTCCCGTTGTTAATCCCAGCTCCTGCTCACCTAGCAGTTCGAAAACATACAAATGTGAGTAGATCAATAGGTACCGCTTCGGCGGGAAGGTAACGGCGTTCCGAGTCATCATGCTGGCCACATGACCCGGAAGTGTCCTATGGACAACGCCGGCTCCAAGGCTTAGAAACGGAGATGAGCACCGCCCCCTAGAGTCAGACTCGACTGGAGTTTACGTCAAAAAAGCTGCTGTAGCAACAGATGATCTTTTAAATAATTATAGTCATTATTACTATCTGAATTTAAATTGCATCATGATCATAATTACTGGCATTAATACACTTTATGAAACCAGTATAGATAAAGGTTCATCAGAATAGTTCTACGTGAACTAAATTTCATATGAGATGAAAAACCTATTGGTAATTATGTTTTGTTTTGTTTTTTGCTGTTTGTAAAGGGTCTCTTGTTTCCTTCAGGTGGTTGACTCCATTTCGACTGCTAGTTTGCGCTCACTTTGAATGACTTTTATTCATTTCAATACATATTGCTGTGGTCTATTTTAACTGGGTTACTTATGGGATGGCTCATATTGTTGGTCAAAATGTCAAATACACCCTTTCCCGAGATCCAGCTTGCACCCACCCTTTCTGCCTTCCTGAAGGCCTTGAAGAGCTGGCTCTTCCCTCAAGATGGTGTGTGGGGAGTGTTGCCCTGGGGTGCCATGAATTGTTATATGGCTTTTATTGAGTGTGAAGGATAGCATTTTCCATAAGGACAAAATGTAGATTGCTCATTTCCTGAGCAGTAGCTGTAATACTCTACTGCTAATACTAATAGTCTACTAATAGTCAATTGCAGTAATGACAAGGAGTCTGTCAGAATCTGAAAGTTGAGTATATATGGCATAAGTCTCCATCTTGGCTTCCATACTTTAAGGTTTTGTTCTCTTGAGTTACATCTTTCATATCCAATTCTATGTTAATAAATAAATTACAAAAATTAGAATATAAGAAGTACTTTTCCTGACAAATACTTTTAGTCGATTGTTAGGGAATCCCCCTGCACAAGAAATGGTACCAGTACCAAAACTGTGGTACATGCTTTTCTTTTGGGTCACTTTTCCTGAATTACTGAGGTTTTTCACAATAACGAAAACCTAGGTGCCCACATGGGTGAGAACTCCTAGAGTACAGAAAATATTTTGCTAATTCTTCAACTTGGTAAGACATCACACAGTCCATATAGAAAAGAAATGGTACAAATGGTACCAATATGGTATAGGGAAAGCATTGTTTAGAAATTCAGCGCGCCTTGATGATTCTTCCCCCAATTTTAAAGGCATGATCAATCCAGCCTCCCTCAACATATATTCAGCACATAGGGTGAATAAATAAGGAGAGAGTAATATGGATTGTCTCACTCCTTTGCTGACCTGGAGGCAGGCTTTTTGCATGTCTTGATTGCAGTTGGGATTGTCCTAACAGCCAGGAAACACGCTGAGACAAGGAACTGGTCTCTAATGTTTATTGATAGTACATAACAGGAATCCTAACAAACTG